>NC_050099.1:36129668-36432698 GCF_902167145.1 Zea mays | reverse complement strand
TGCCACCATCAGACCGTTGGCCCAGCCACGCGTCACACGCGGATTGCGCGGCCGACCGTTGGCTCGGCCGACCGTTGGCTCACCGGACAGTCTGGTGCACCATCGGACAGTCTGGTGATTTATAGCCGTACACCGCGGTTGAGTTCCCGAGAGCGACCAGTTGACCAGCGCCAGCCTGGCGCACCAGACAGTCCGGTGCACCCAGACTGAGCAGAGCCTTGGCTGCTCGAGCCAAGTCTTTTCCATTTGTCTTTTCTCTGATTCTAGCACTTAGGCAAATATGTTAGTACACAAAAACCAATGTACTAAGTCTAGAATCATACCTTTGTATTGATTTACACTTTGTCCACCATTTGGCATAGTTTAACACATAACCATTTGTGTTGGACACTTAATCACCAAAATACTTAGAAATGGCCCAAGGGCACATTTCCCTTTCAGAGTTATGTTCTCTATGAGTACTCATGATCTGGTTACAGTTGGATATACTGATCTTAGATATCTATAGAAGACCCCCAGGTACAAGATCAATGACATACTTCAAATAAGTTGGACCTACTGTTTGTTGCACACTTCGTAGGATTGTACACTATTCATTCTGTAGCACACTTCGTAGGATTGTACAAAATGATATACTACATACTAAGGGTATGTGGTGGTCATGATTTTAATATCAGTGACCTTATTATCTATGAAGATAATTATACTTTGTGTTGTTTAGATGAAAAACAAGTTACGATCCAAGTCTCTACCTTACTCCACTTAGTGATTTGCAAAGATCAGGGGGAGCTTCCTCTTGATCGGAAGAACTTGTTTCTACATCATGGTGTACTCTTTTCTTTACATGAGTTTTTCCCCTGTTTGGGTTTTTCATTCAAAGTTTTTAACGAGGCAACATCAACACAAGGCCTATGTTGTATCATCTATTTTTTCCCGTAGCGGTTTTCGAGGATGATACATTATAACATAGCTATTGTTATATTTGAACTAGGTTATGAGTTTATCTCCCTAAAATTCAAATAGATTAACAATAAAGTATGACTACTCTCTTTATTTTTCCCATTGGGTTTTTAAGGAGACTCGACTGATATGTTAATTTTTTAGATTTTCTGACAAGATTATCTTGGAGAAATGTTGGCAGAGTTGTATGTCTCATCATTTATTTTCCCTACTGGGGTTTTTGAGATGATGACTGTAGACATATTATTGTTCTTTGGGCTAGAGGTCCATTGAAGAACAATGTCGTATCATGGTTCAATTGAATCACCAACCATTATCCATGAGGATAATTCAGCTTGTGTTGTTCAGATGGATACAAGTTATATTAAGAGTAATATTAATAAGCATATTGCTTCTAAATTGTTTTATCCCCATGAAATTCAGGAAAATGGAGATATAAACATCTTGCAAATAAAATCATGTGATAATCTTGCTGATTTATTCATAAAATCTCTACCATACTCCACGTTCCAGAAATGTGTTGAGGGGATTGGTATGAGAAGACTTAAGTGGTTGCATAGTTCAGGCGGAGTAATTCTCCATGATATTTGACATGTTTTTAACCATCATATTACACTCTTTTCTTTTTATGAGTTTTGCCTTGTTTAGGTTTTCTCATCCAAAGTTTTTAACGAGGTAATATTAACTAAGCTATATGCTTCATCATTGATTTTTTTTCCCATGGGTTTTTAGGAATGATGATTACAGACATATTTTTATTTTAGAAATCAGTGTGAGTTCTACTCATGATCCAAAAGACATTGTGTACTCTTTATTTTTCTCACATGATTTTTGAGGAGATAATATATTGGAAGACAGCTGACAGATAATCAAATAGACTTGGATTGATCAAGAGGAAGTGTTACAAAATATGTTACAACATATATGATCAATCCCTTTCAAGGAGTGCGACAGTTTCTCCCTAAGGAACACACCCTTGGGAATGCACGGATATGCCTGTATATAAGTTTAATATTTCCTGCAATAAAGAAGATGAACTGTTATTTTACGCATTCTCTCGAATCTCGTTTTCATTATATTCCAACACCCGGAAGATCGAGTACGTATAGTACGTGTATGGAAATAATGGAAATAACAATTAACACGTTCATGCATATATCATCCAAATATAACTAGATTTCAATTCGTCGGTGAAACAAGAGCTTAGTTTTGTCATTAATTAGGTGGAGTTCGGACCTGTGAAGCACGAGGAATTAGCTATAACTGGAGTGCCACA
Source organism: Zea mays (assembly GCF_902167145.1). Lineage (NCBI taxonomy): Eukaryota > Viridiplantae > Streptophyta > Magnoliopsida > Poales > Poaceae > Zea > Zea mays. The sequence continues at coordinate 36,430,462 of NC_050099.1, read as the reverse complement.
TGCAGAGCTGATCGATACAATCCGCTCGCATGTTGGACCGACGACACGGATTAAACTTCTTTAATCACTCAGTTCAATTTTACCCTTCCCAATTTTCACATGCTGAACTACTGACATCCATCGAAGATTCAGGGTTTTTTTCCCTCTCCCACCAGGTGATGATGCTCAGCTCAGACTTGAATTTAATTTCCTCAAGAGTCTGTCCCTTGTTCACGACGGGTGCAGTTACTTCTCCGGAGCTTCATGAATGCCATAGTACCAGGGTCACAATGGTGCTAGAGCTAGTGCCACACAACATTCATTCTGTTTCCCATTCATAAACATCCTACCGTAATAATAATGAGACGCCTTCTGTCCGGGCCCAATGCAGAGAACCATGCATGCACATGATACATGCACTCCCTGCATTCAAATCCCAGCCGGCATACAAATGCAATCGGCACATGATGATGGGAGCATATACCAAATTACAGGCAAATGATGGGCTTATACCTCATGCTCTTCTTATTCATGTAGTATTGCTAATACAATGTTAATATTTATTCGGTCAATAACTGTCAACAGCCACAGTAACTTCTAGAGAGAAAGAGAGAGAGAGAGAGAAATAAAATAAAATAAAATATATTAGCTTAGATGACTTGGATCACGCCTACCGCATTCTGGGAAGACATGTTCGTCATGTTCTGTTGGGAGGGTGGGGCAACAGTCAGTTCCAAACCGTCCTCCTCTGATGGAGGACCTCCCTTCGGAGGCAGTGACGGAGTATCACTTGGCTTTGGCTGGCTCAAGAATGTGTTACTAGTACAGGCAGTCGTCAGGTTAGCTTGAGAGACCGGAACAGCTGCATTGGCAGCCGCAGCAGCAGCAGCAGCAGCAGCAGCAGGAGTTGGTGAAGGCGTCCCTTCAGGGGCTCTGGGAACTGGTCCGAATGGGTAGGGAGTTCTCCAGACGCGCTCCTGACAAAGGAGCGTACAACAGCATCGTCAGCTAACCGATGATCAATTAAAGCGAATATGGAATTTTAAATCTAGATCATAACAGCGTTTAAACACAACAGGACGGTAAAGAGGACGTCTTTACCATATTTTGTCTTAGTAAGAGAACTTTCTGATACCACATAGACACCCTGTAGCGGCGAAATTGCCTAATACGGAGTAGCTCTAGTTTAGAAGGTCAACACAACTTCCGTATTTTGTATGTCACATATTTCAATACGAAAATACCAGTGGGTAACACATCTTCTGTGACTGGAGGGAGTGTAAGATATTAGGTATGTAATATATCCAGGGGGAAAAAACCATATAATCTCTCCTACCCATCTTTTAGCAACTCTGTTAAGTTGGAGTTGATTAACACATAATAATACGTATGACAGAGAGATAATACAGTAGCATTACCATGTGGCTAAATTTGCTGAAACTTGGATCCATATTTGTTGCCTTAAAAGATGGAACTGGGGGGAGATCTCTTCCAACTTGAGATGCTGCATTTGAAGAGGAGGTTCCTTCCTAAAAGTGAGATTGGCAATTCCGATTCAGCAATGAAAGTATGGTATCGGAATCAAATATAAGGATTAATTAATGAGCATACCAAGTTGCTATTCTGAAGTTGTTTCGTCATAGCTACCACATCGTGTACTTTTGCCATCGATGGTGGTAATATGGGGCAATTTGGTGCTGGTGACTGCAATTCACAGGTTCATTAAGCATTGGTTACAAACAACTTTTGTGATGTCACTCCAAAGGTTTCACAGAAAGTACCAGCTCTCTTGGCATCATGTCAAAAAGACTAGATCTGCGCTTCTTCTTGTTTGGATTAGTTTGCCTAAGAAAATATTTCTGAGCATGACTTGCAACTTGAGTTGGTGTTCTGGTGGTAACAAAATTTTTTGCTATGCCCCTCCAGTCTCCCTTCCCTAGCTTTTCAAGACCAGCAAGAAATGTCCTATGCTCTTCTTCAGTCCAGGGAACAGCTGCAAAACAGAAATAAAACTATTTAATAAGTATTACCAGATATGGAAATATGTTATGCGTTTACAAATTGTAGTTAGAAGCATCCATGTTTCTTCTGACTCAACATAGTAAAACTTCTTGAGCTGGCTCATGGAATTGGAAATTGGAATCATTCACTAAAAGAACTGTCCAAGAAAATAAAATAGATCAAGAGCAGGAAACCATTCAACATATTTTGTGTTCATGTGTCTTTGCAAGACAGTTCTGGCATTCCATTCTATCTGGATTGAATGTTGGTAATCTCTCTCCCTCAAGAGATGAGATCTCCTTTGCTGATTGGTGGCGAAAAACAAGTAAGAAGATACATAAAAGCAAGAGAAAGGGCATGAACAGCATCATCATTTTAGGGGCCTGGTGTTTATGGATCCACCGCAACAAGGCTGTCTTTGATGGGGAGACCCCTTCGCTAAGCTCTATCAGATGCGTCTTTCTTGATGAGATTGGGTGTTGGATTACGGCTGGTGCCAAGCATCTTCAGAGCTTTGGATTAGTGCTTGCGCGTAACCTTCACAGGGTCTAGGGAGTGGTGTGTGTGTTTTTTTTGTTTTGAGTGAGCCTGCTTAGGGCTTTGTACCTTGGTCCATTTTGGACCTTTTTCTTCTCTAATTAAAATGATGCGCAGTTCTCCTGCGCTTTCTAAAAAAAAAAAAAAAATAAAATAAAATTGTTACATGATTCTCCTGGTTTTCATATAAGTTGGTATTGTCTAAAAAAAAGGGTAAACAAGAACCGAACAAAGATCCAACGCAATAGATATTTTAAAAAATAAATAAAAATAACTAAAATAGTGGGGAAAACTTCAATTATTGCAGATTTTGAAACATTTCAATTTTTAACAGTTCGCTACCACAACTCTGCTAAATGGGGCTCGCTGTAGGGATAATAAGCCTTACTTCTCAAATATGTGTCTAACTCAAGATTGTCAACAACGATTCGTGGGTCTACTTTTTCCTATAATTGAAAACATATTCAAACAGCTGTACAACAACCTATTTGCCACCTGCCACAAAGGATATTAACAAATCATTATCAATGTTGTTTTGCTAATAGTTTCTGGTTTTTAATAGGCACCGCATATGTTGTGTCACAGTAGAGGCTAAGACAGTAGTATTAAGCAAACAAATCGAAGTCGCCATTAACTCTTAATTTCTTAACACTAATACATGAAGTAAAGACAAATTGGTATAGATTATTCATTATTTATTCAAGTATATTTAGTATAAGATTGTATGAGTTACTTCATCATCACTAACAAGCATTGCCACATGCTATTTGTAGCAAAACAAATTCGATATCATTCCAAGTTCTGAGACTGAGATAGAAATTCAATTAGTGAAAAGTGGATATTACAATAGCAAACATGGCATGATAGATTCCATGGTTATCACAGAGTCCCCTAGGCGCCGCCAAGGCATCCAAGCGCCCGGTCGTACTCGTCGTAGCGCGTTGCCTCGACTGAAGCCAACATGGCGCTTGGAGAGCAAAGCGTTGCGGCGAGGACTCCTAGTCATCAGCCTGAGGCACTGTGATATCCTGGCCCCTGTGATGGTGATTTCCTGGACCAAGGCTTAATAGAATTGATAGAGTAATTATACCAACAAGCTGCATCTTCTTTTTCGGAAGCTTATCTCGAAAGAACCTCCAAGTTAAGCATGCTTGGCTTTGAGCAATTTGGGATGGGTGACCGATCGGGAAGTTTTCTCTAGAGCGCATGAGTGAGGACAAAGTACGCACAAAAGACTCGTGTTGGTCTGTGTGGATGATATATGATCCTAGAGAGCTGTCAGAAGTAAGTACCGCCGGTCCAGGGATTGGACGGGATGTTACAAGTGGTATCAGAGCCGACCCTCGCGGTTTCACGAGCGTGTGTGGGCTAGGGGGTTCGGGTATATGACGCATGGGTCATGTGGGCCCAGAGTGGTCACATGGCATGGCATATGACGGCACTAGACATACAGACGTGGCCAATAGGAGAGGTTCCTGGATTGGGGTTGACCGACGAGGACGTCGGTCTTCTAAGGGGGGTGGATTGTGATATCCTGGCCCCTGTGATGGTGATTTCCTGGCCCAAGGCTTAATATAATTAATAGAGTATCCATAGCAACAAGGTGCATCTTCTTTTTTGGAAGCCTATCTCGAAAGAACTTCCAAGTTAAGCGTGCTTGGTTTGGAGCAATTTGGGATGGATGACCGACCGGGAAGTTTTCTCGGGAGCGCATGAGTGAGGACAAAGTGCGCACAAAAGACTCGTGTTGGTCTGTGTGGATGATATATGATCCTAGAGAGCTGCCAGGAGTAAGTATCGCCGGTCCAGGGATTGGACGGGATGTTACAAGTGGTATCGGAGCCGACCCTCGCGGTTTCACGGGCATGTGTGGGCTAGGGGGTTCGGGTATATGGCGCATGGCGCATGTGGGCCTAGAGTGGTCACATGGCATGGCATATGATGACACTAGACATACAGACGTGGCCAAGAGGAGAGTTTCCTGGATTGGGGTTGACCGACGAGGACGTCGGTCTTCTAAGGGGGGTGGATTGTGATATCCTAGCCCCTGTGATGGTGATTTCCTGGCCCAAGGCTTAATAGAATTAATAGAGTATCCATACCAACAAGTTGCATCTTCTTTTTCGGAAGCCTATCTCGAAAGAACTTCTAAGTTAAGCGTGCTTGGTTTGGAGCAATTTGGGATGGATGACCGACCAGGAAGTTTTCTCGGGAGCGCATGAGTGAGGACAAAGTGCGCACAAAAGACTCGTGTTGGTCTGTGAGGATGATATATGATCCTAGAGAGCTGCCAGGAGTAAGTACCGCCGGTCTAAGGATTGGACGGGGTATTACAGGCACTATGTGGAACGAGTAGGTTTAGGGAGGTGAAATGAGCAGTAGTATATAAGAACTGACAAGAGGGGGGGACCGCCATTGCCAACCGAGGAGAAACCGTCGTCGCCATCATCTTCTCCGAGGACGAATCTGTCGGTAATCCTCCGCCTCCCCTTCCCCATCCGTTGCTCGGCACGCACCGCTCCGCTCAACACGCGCCGCTCTGCTCCGCCCACGCTGCGCTGCGATCCACACCTCCGCGCTCTAATTGACCTTCATATCTGAACTAGTTGATCGCCTAGGCACCCTGGAGGCGACTCGCCTCGCCGGGGCACCGTGATAACCATGATAGATTTTAAATTTTATATCCATTTAAAAAGACCATAGGCACGTTAAGAAGCATTGAAAAAAGGTGGGTAGCCCTGAAATATATCTAAGTGAAACAAGACTAACAAACTAATATAGTAATCCATAAAAAAACTATAACTGCAAGCAGCCAACAGCTTTCAGCTTGGGTTTGATAGAGCAGCAAGGCACACAAGAGAAGGACGACGAGAATGGAAAGGGCGGTCCGATTAAATAAAGGCGACCCTACGACACTCAGACCGAGGCGAGGTGACTAATCTGACAAGGAAACATGTCTGACCCACCGATAGGTCAGAGACAGACTAGCGCCCGCGCCACCGCCCCTCGAGCAAAGGCGCGGGCAGTAACTCCTCCCATAAAAAGGGGGGAAAAGGAATACGTGTGCGTTTACATAACTCCCCCGGTTACGACGTTTTTTACATCTGGTGTAATCATGCCTCAGCCAATAGAAACGTTTGCTCCCAAATGACTTGCTACAAGGACAAATGATGACATCAAACAGGGCTGCATGCACCAGTGTGATGCCGAAAGGAGTTTTCAACTAGAGCTGTTCCATCAGGTTGACAGTATATGAGCAAGCACTGAAAAATAGCAGAATTCAGCATCACATTCACCACTTCCCTGGTAGAAGACAAAGAGCCCGTCATTTCTGGGCACAAGATGACTAGAAACAATCCAATGTCCAATCGCACAAATCACTAGAACAAAAGCATTAAAACTTTTCCTTTATTATGCCTGTTGTGATGCAACACAAAAGTATATACAAGTGGCAGGGTTCAACATGGCCACACAACATGACATACATCAAGCCTGGTGACTGTCTTAACTCTTACTGAGCTCCTGTCTTGACAGACACAAGGTCAAGTTCATAAATCATTTATGTACTGGACTAGTCAACATCACACGATATCATTAGATATTTAGATGTATGAAATCCAAGTTCTATATCTCCCAATCATCCACCACTGTGTACTGACAATTCAAAGTCTATTATGAACATACAAGATACAGTCACAATCTAACAAGAAACAAGGATGCTTACACATTAAATGAATCAATACGACAAAACAACAAATGGATGCACATACAAGCTAAGGTATAATTTGTAGCAAAGAAACAAACTTTGTGCGTTCAACAAATAAACCAGCAGGCAATCATATAGATACAGCAAAACGGTTCCTCTTCGTCAACCCTAAGAAGCATGCAGACATATGTAGGAAGAGCATTTCCGTATAAACAATCCAGAAATGGCACCTTTCGACATCCAAAGACAGAAGTACCAAACTTAACATTCCTAGAACCGTAATGGGACTATTGGTCACCAGATCTTTGCATATTTCTACGCATTTCTGCATCAAAAACAAAGATTTCGAACGCAAAACGAGGAGCAAAAGACGGCACCTTTCTTCCTCTCCTGCGCCCTCCGCCGCTTCCCGGACGACTGCATCAGCCCGCCATCGGAGAGGTAGCCGTCGCCGGCGCCTCCGCCGTCCGCACCACCTCCTCCACCGTCCACGACAGCGCCAAGGGCGGCGAGGTTGCCCATGCTCTTGCACTTACGCATCACGTCCTCCCTGGCCGCCACGGGCGGGTTGGGGCTCGGATCCCGTACCGGTGGATCCGCCTCCGGCGCCGGCGCGATGGTGACGCCGAAGAGGCGCATCCCGGCTGGGCGCGAATCTCGAGGCATCCCGTCGGCCAGGCTCCGGCGAGTGGGACGGGGAGGAACGTTTTTATTGGGAGGTGTCGGAGGCCCTGAACGGAGGCAGCGCTTCTTATTTATCGGGCACGGTTCTTTTTTATCATGTCTTTTTTTCTGAAATTTCGCAATAAAACTTCTCACGTATTACTCTACCATGTTATAGGAACTCATGAGAGGTTGCTTAGTATTTACCTTCAAATGAGCAATAGGGACTTTCTTAGCAAAATCCTGTTTTTTTCTTATGTGTACACAATATATCTCAATATCGACCATGAAATAGGATATGTTTTTTAAGAAATCCCGTTGGTACATATTTGAACAACATATTTGCATGGTTAACATGACTCTTGCAAGGTTGATCAACATTGGCATTATTATGGAATCAGTGGTTTTCAAATTTTCTATTAGCCTTATAACATCTCTAAAGGTTTCTATGAAAAAAGTTGAGATTTTGTGTGTGGTTGAGTCCATTTTGCAAGTGCAAATAGATTTAGAGATTAAGGTAATTAGTTGTTAGAGAGTATTTTTTAACCTAAAAATTAAGAATGGATGTTAAAAACTCTTGGAGAAGCTCTTACGCTGAGAATGAAATATTTGTCGTCTATTAAAGATGTGAGTTTAGTTATCTCTCGTGTTGACTAAAACCTACAAACTATTCATCGAACCAACATAAGTTTGGCTCGAAATATGTTGTCGTCGCACTGTTAGAGCTAACAAGGACAAAGGCTCATTAATTTAATGTTAGAATTAGGTGGTCTAATTCCACGAAATACATAGGTGTGACACTCTGAATTTAAAGAGTGAGTTTCTAGCTATAGTCTAATCCACATAATTGACTCTCTGATTTTAAATCTCAATTCCATGTGCAATCAAACAACAAAATTCAGAAAAACTTATTTCAATTCTTAATTTTATGCATCAATATCTACATCCAAACGGGTATACGACATGAGCCTCGGGGACGTGACTAGCGCCAGTAAGCCCTCCTCGAGTTTTCCTTCTTTTGTCGGGATCTTTAGAATATGTCTTGATAGCATTTAGTTGTGTGAAGTTTTTCTAGACGTGTGGCTTTAAGTGTGTCGGGGACCATAATTAGGGGTACCCTCAAGACTCCTAATCTCAGCTGGTAAGCCCCATCAGCACAAAGCTGCAAAGGCCTGATGGGTACAATTAAGTCAAGGCTCGGTCCACTCAAGGGACACGATCTCGCCTCGCCCGAGCCCAGCCTCGGGCAAGGGCAGCCGACCCCAGAGGATTCACGTCTCGCCTGAGGACCCCCTCAAGCAACGGGCGCACCTTCGGCTCGCCCGAGGCCCAGTCTTCGCCAAGAATCAACCTTGGCCAAGTCGCCACACCGACCGACCGTATCGCAGGAGCATTTAACGCAAACATTTAATGCAAAGGTGGCCTGACACCTTATCCTGACGCGCGCCCTTCAGTCGACAGAGCCGAAGTGACGGCAGTCACTTCGTCGCTCCACTGACCGGCCTGACAAGAGGACAACGCCGCCTGCGCCGCTCCGACTGCTGTGCCACTCGACAGAGCGAGGCTGACAGCAGCCAAGTCCGGCCTCAGGCGCCATAGGAAAATCCGCATCGCCCGACCCCAGGGCTCGGACTCGGGCTCAGCCCCGGAAGACGACGAACTCCGCTTCGCCCGACCCCAGGGCTCGGACTCGGGCTCAGCCCCGGAAGACGACGAACTCCGCTTCGCCCGACCCCAGGGCTCGGACTCGGGCTCAGCCCCGGAAGACGACGAACTCCGCATCGCCTGACCCCAGGGCTCAGACTCAGCCCTGGCCTCAGCCGACGGTCTCCGCCTCGCCCGACCCAGGGGCTCGGACTCGACCTCGGCCTCGGAAGACAGACTCGACCTCGACCTCGGAGGGGCCTCCACCTCGCCCAACCCAGGGCTCGGACCGATCACGTCACAGGAGGCGCCATCATTACCCTACCCCAAGCTAACTCAGGCTACGGGGAACAAGACCGGCGTCCCATCTGGCTCGTCCCGGTAAACAAGTAATGATGGTGCCCCGCATGCTCTATGACGACGGCGGCTCTCAGCCCCCTTACGGAAGCAAGAAGACGTCAACAAGGACTCGACAGTCCCGACAGCTGTCCTTTCGCCAGGCTCCAGCGCTCCTCCGACGGCCACGACACCACACGAATCGGGTGCCAAAACCTCTCCGGCTGCCACGATGGCATGTACTTAGGGCACTAGCTCTCCTCCGCTAGACACGTTAGCACACTGCTACACCCCCCATTGTACACCTGGATCATTTCCTTACGCCTATAAAAGGAAGGTCCAGGGCCCTCTTACAGAAGGTTGGCCGCGCGGGGAAGGACGGGACGGCGCTCGCGTAAGCCGCTCGCTCCCTCCCGCGTGGACGCTTGTAACCCCCTACTGCAAGCGCACCCGAACTGGGCGCGGGACAAACACGAAGGCCGCGGGTTTCCCCTTTTGCACCTGTCTCCCTCCGGCTTCCTCCCCCCTTCGCGCTCCGTCTCGCGCCGACCCATCTGGGCTGGGGCACGCGGCGACAATTTACTCGTCGGTCCAGGGACCCCCCGGGTTCGAAACGCCGACAGTTGGCGCGCCAGGTAGGGGCCTGCTGCGTGTTGACGAACAGCTTCCCGTCAAGCTCCAGATGGGCAGTCTCCAGCAACCTTTCCAGCCCGGGACGGTGCTCCGTTTCGGGAGTCTTGAGTTCATGTCCCTCGACGGCAGCTACGACATGATACTCCTTCCCCTGCCGCGCGACAGCGACAATGGCGGTCGACAACCTACCCGCCGGTGGCGGAATCGACGACGTCTTCCCCACGTGGTGGAAGAACAACATTCGGGCTTGTCCCGTCCCCTCCCCCGCCGACGGAGGAGGAGGCGGGCAACCAAGGCCAAGCAGGAGGCGGCACCTCGTCGGCTGTCGAGCGAGTCGACGGAGCCGGCGCCCCAACGGGGGGCACGTCGGGCATCGACCTCGCGTCTGAGACGAAGACGAGCGCCGTCTCCCCGCAACACGCCAACCCCAAGCAAACGGATGACGCCAGCACGCTCGCAAAGGACTTGCTGGGCGTCACCCTTGTACTTGAGACGACGGTGCAGTCTGCCCCTGACGTGACTTCGTCACCGCCCGTCGACCAAGAGGTACCGACCGATTCCCATCTCGTGCCTTTTGGATTCAGCCTCGACCCGCCAAGCGACTTCGCTTTGGTGGACGCTCTCATAGAGGCGAGTCCAAACCCTCCGGGGTATCGTATGCGGTCACCCTGGGACCGGCTGACGGCCGTCTCGACCTACGGGCCCTCGGGTTCCGAGGAAGATGACGAGCCCGACTTTAGTTGGGATTTCTCCGGACTTGGTAACCCCAGTGCCATGCGGGACTTTATGACCGCATGCGACTACTGCCTTTCTGACTGTTCCGACGGTAGCCACAGCCTCGGCGACGAGGACTGCGGCCCAAGTCGTGAATGTTTCCACGTCGATCTAGGGGATCCCGACGAAGGCAACCATCTTGGTATGCCGGAGAACGGTGATCCCCCTAGGCATGTGCCTCGCGTTGACATCCTTCGGGAGCTAGCTGTGGTCCCTGTCCCGGCGGGGGGTCATGACCCACAGCTCGAGCAAATCCGCGAGATGCAGGCCAGGCTCGACGAGGGAGCAGGAACACTTGAGCTGTTCCGCCGGGACATTGGGCAGGAATGGGCGGGCCAACCTATGGCCGGAGAAGTGCGTCATCTACCCCAGGGCATCCAGCACCGCATCGCCGACGATGTCAGGGTAAGGCCGCCACCGGTTTCTAGTGGGGTCGGCCAAAACCTGGCTGCAGCGGCAATACTTCTCCGCGCGATGCCGGAGCCATCTACCACCGAGGGGCGGCGTATCCAAGGAGAGCTCAAGAATCTCCTGGAGGATGTCGCGGTCCGACGGGCCGAAAGCTCTGCCTCCCGAAGGCAGGGGTACCCCTCGGAACATCGCGCCATGACTTCCCGATTCATGCGGGAAGCCTTGGTCCACACCGGGCGCACGCGCAACACAGCGCCTGTGGCCCCGGGTCGCCTCCGCAACGAGCACCATCACCGCAACCGTCGATCCCACCTCAACGAGAAGGTGCGCCGAGGCTACCACCCTAGGCGTGGGGGACGCTATGACAGCGGGGAGGATCGGAGTCCCTCGCCCGAACCACCCGGTCCGCAGGCTTTCAGCCGGGCCATATGACGGGCGCCGTTCCCGACCCGGTTCCGAACCCCGACTACTATCACAAAGTACTCGGGGGAGACGAGACCGGAACTGTGGCTCGCGGACTATCGGCTGGCCTGCCACCTGGGTGGAACGGACGATGACAACCTCATCATCCGCAACCTCTCCCTGTTCCTCTCCGACTCCGCTCGAGCCTGGCTGGAGCACCTGCCTCCAGGGCAGATCTCCAACTGGGACGACCTGGTCCAAGCCTTCGCCGGCAATTTCCAGGGCACGTACGTGCGCCCAGGGAACTCCTGGGATCTCCGAAGCTGCCGCCAGCAGCCAGGGGAGTCTCTCCGGGGCTACATCCGGCGATTCTCGAAGAAGCGCACCGAGCTGCCCAACGTCACCGATTCGGATGTCATCGGCGCGTTCCTTGCCAGCACCACCTGCCGCGACCTGGTGAGCAAGCTGGGTCGCAAGACCCCCACCAGGGCGAGCGAGCTGATGGACATCGCCACCAAGTTCGCCTCTGGCCAGGAGGCAGTTGAGGCCATCTTCCAGAAGGACAAGCAGCCCCAGGGCCGCCTACCGGAAGATGTCCCCGAGGCGTCAACTCAGCGCGGCACCAAGAAGAAAGGCAAGAAGAAGTCGCAAGCGAAACGTGACGCCGCCGACGCGGACCTTGTCGCCGCCGCCGAGTACAAGAACCCTCGGAAACCTCCCGGAGGTGCCAATCTCTTCGACAAGATGCTCAAGGAGCCGTGCCCCTATCATCAAGGGCCCGTCAAGCACACCCTTGAGGAGTGCGCCATGCTTCGGCGCCACTTTCACAAGGTCGGGCCACCTGCGAAAGGTGGCAGGGCCCGCGACGACGATAAGAAGGAATATCACAAGGCAGGAGAGTTCCCCGAGGTCCACGACTGCTTCATGATGTACGGTGGGCAAGTGGCGAACGCCTCGGCTCGGCACCGCAAGCAAGAGCGTCGGGAGGTCTGCTCGGTAAAGGTGGCGGCGCCAGTCTACCTAGACTGATCCGACAAGCCCATCACCTTCGACCAGGGCGACCATCCCGACCGCGTGCCGAGCCCGGGGAAATACTCGCTCGTTGTCGACCCCGTCATCGGCAACGTCAGACTCACCAAGGTCCTCATGGACGGGGGCAGCAGCCTCAACATCATCTACGCCGAGACCCTCGGGCTCCTGCGGATCAATCTGTCCTCGGTCCGGGTAGGCGCTGCGCCTTTTCACGGGATCATCCCCGGGAAACGTGTCCAGCCCCTCGGACAACTCGATCTACCCGTCTGCTTTGGGACACCCTCCAACTTTCGAAGGGAGACCCTCACGTTCGAAGTGGTCGGGTTTCGAGGAACCTACCACGCAGTGCTGGGGAGGCCATGCTACGCCTAGTTCATGGCCGTCCCCAACTACACCTACCTCAAGCTCAAGATGTCGGGCCCCAACGGGGTCATCACCGTCAGCCCCACGTACCGACACGCGTACGAATGCGACGTGGAGTGCGTGGAGTACGCCGAGGCCCTCGCCGAATCCGAGGCCCTCATCGCTGACCTGGAGAGCCTCTCTAAGGAGGCGCTAGACGTGAAGCGCCACGCCGGCAACTTCGAGCCAGCGGAGATGGTTAAATCCGTCCCTCTCGACCCCAGCAACGACGCCTCCAAGCAGATCCGGATCGGCTCTGAGCTCGATCCCAAATAGGGAGCAGTGCTCGTCGACTTTCTCCGCGCAAACGTCGACGTCTTCGCGTGGAGTCCCTCGGACATGCCCGGCATACCGAGGGATGTCGCCGAGCACTCGCTGGATATCCGAGCTGGAGCCCGACCCGTGAAGCAGCCTCTACGCCGATTCGACGAAGAAAAGCGCAGAGCCATAGGCGAGGAGATCCACAAGCTAATGGCGGCAGGGTTCATCAAAGAGGTATTCCATCCCGAATGGCTTGCCAACCCTGTGCTTGTGAGAAAGAAAGGAGGGAAATGGTGGATGTGTGTAGACTACACTGGTCTAAACAAAGCATGTCCGAATGTTCCCTACCCTCTGCCTCGCATCGATCAGATCGTGGATTCAACTACTGGGTGCGAAACCCTGTCTTTCCTCGATGCCTACTCAGGGTATCACCAAATCAGGATGAAAGAGTCCGACCAGCTCGCGACTTCTTTCATCACACCTTTCGGCATGTACTGCTATGTTACCATGTCGTTCGGTTTGAGGAATGCGGGTGAGACATACCAAAGGTGCATGAACCACGTGTTCAGCAAACACATTGGCCGAACGGTCGAGGCCTACGTCGATGACATCGTAGTCAAGACGAGGAAGGCCTCTGACCTCCTTTCTGACCTTGGAGCGACATTCCGATGTCTTAAGGCGAAAGGCGTAAAACTCAATCCCGAGAAGTGTGTCTTCGGGGTCCCCCGAGGCATGCTCTTGGGGTTCATCGTCTCCGAGCGGGGCATCGAGGCCAACCCGGAGAAGATCACAGCCATCACCAGCATGGGGCCCATCAAGGACTTGAAAGGCGTATAGAGGGTCACGGGATGCCTTGCGGCTCTGAGCCGTTTCATCTCGCGCCTCGGCGAAAGAGGCCTGCCTCTGTACCGCCTCTTAAGGAAGGCCGAGTGCTTCACTTGGACCCCTAAGGCCGAGGAAGCCCTCGGGAACCTGAAGGCGCTCCTCACGAACGCGCCCATCTTGGTGCCCCCCGCTGCCGAAGAAGCCCTCTTGATCTACGTCGCCGCTACCACTCAGGTGGTTAGCGCCGCGATCGTGGTTGAGAGACGAGAAGAGGGGCATGCATTGCCCGTCCAGAGACTAGTCTACTTCATCAGTGAAGTACTGTCCAAGACCAAGATCCGCTACCCACAAATTCAGAAGCTGCTGTACGCGGTGATCCTGACACGGCGGAAGTTACGACACTACTTCGAGTCTCATCCGGTAACTGTGGTGTCATCCTTCCCCCTGGGGGAGATCATCCAGTGTCGAGAGGCCTCGGGTAGAATTGCAAAGTGGGCGGTGGAAATCATGGGCGAGACGATCTCGTTCGCCCCTCGGAAGGCCATCAAGTCCCAGGTCTTGGCGGACTTTGTGGCTGAATGGGTCGACACCCAGCTCCCAACAGCTCTGATCCAACCGGAACTCTGGACCATGTTTTTCGACGGGTCGCTGATGAAGACAGGAGCAGGCGCGGGCCTGCTCTTCATCTTGCCCCTCGGGAAGCACCTACGCTACGTGCTACACCTCCATTTCCCGGCGTCCAACAATGTGGCCGAGTACGAGGCTCTGGTCAACGGGTTGCGCATCGCCATCGAGCTAGGGGTCTGACGCCTCGACGCTCGCGGTGACTCGCAGCTCGTCATTGACCAAGTCATGAAGAACTCCCACTGCTGCGACCCGAAGATGGAAGCCTACTGCGATGAGTTTCAGCGCTTGGAAGACAAGTTCTACGGGCTTGAGCTCAACCACATCGCCCGACGCTACAACGAGACTGCGGACGAGCTGGCTAAAATAGCCTCGGGGCGAACAACGGTTCCCCCGGACGTCTTCTCCCGAGACCTGCATCAACCCTCCGTCAAGGCCGACGACACACCCGAGCCCGAGAAGGCCTCGGCCCAGCCCGAGGCACCCTCGGCTCGGTCCGAGGCACCCTCGGCTCGGCCCGAGGCACCCTCGGCCCCCGAGGGTGAGGCTCTGCGCGTCGAGGAGGAGCGGAGCGGGGTCACGCCTAATCGAAACTGGCAGACCCCGTACCTGCAATATCTCCACCGAGGAGAGCTACCCCTCGATCGAGCCGAAGCTCGGCGGTTGGCACGGCGCGCCCAGTCGTTCGTCTTGCTGGGAGACGGGAAGGAGCTCTACCACCGCAGCCCCTCAGGCATCCTCCAGCGATGCATTTCCATCGCCGAAGGCCAGGAGCTCTTACAAGAGATACACTCGGGGGCTTGCGGCCATCACACAACGCCTCGAGCCCTTGATGGAAACGCTTTCCGACAAGGCTTCTACTGGCCGACCGCGGTGGCCGACGCCACTAGAATTGTCCGCACCTGCCAAGGGTGTCAATTCTATGCAAGGCAGACCCGCCTGTCCGCTCAGGCTTTACAGACCATACCCATCACCTGGTCGTTTCCTGTGTGGGGTCTGGACCTCGTCGGCCCCTTGCAGAAGGCACCCGGGGGCTCCACGCACCTGTTGGTCGCCATCGACAAATTCTCCAAGTGGATCGAGGTTTGACCCCTAAACAGCATCAGGTTCGAACAGGCGGTGGCGTTCTTCACCAACATCATCCATCGCTTTGGGGTCCCGAACTCCATCATCACCGACAACGGCACCCAGTTCACCGGTAGGAAGTTCCTGGACTTCTGCGAGGATCACCACATCCGGGTGGACTGGGCTGCCGTGGCTCACCCCATGATGAATGGGCAAGTAGAGTGTGCCAACGGCATGATCCTGCAATGGCTCAAGCCGCGGATCTACGACGACCTCAACAAGTTCGGCAAACGATGGATGAAGGAGGTCCCCTCGGTGGTCTGGAGTCTGAGGACAACGCCGAGCCGAGCCACGGGCTTCACACTGTTCTTTCTAGTCTATGGGGCCGAGGCCATCTTGCCCACAGACTTAGAATATGGTTCCCCGAGGACGAGGGCCTACGCCGACCAAAGCAATCGATCTAATCGAGAAGACTCACTAGACCAGCTGGAAGAGGCTCGGGACATGGCCTTACTACACTCGGCGCGGTACCAGCAGTCCCTGCGACGCTACCACGCCCGAGGGGTTTGGTCCCGAGACCTCCAGGTGGGCGACCTGGTGCTTCGGCTGCGACAAGACGCCCGAGGGCGGCACAAGCTCACGCCTCCCTGGGAAGGGTCGTTCGTCGTCGCCAAGGTTCTGAAGCCCGGAACGTACAAGCTGGCCAACAGTCAAGGCGAGGTCTACAGCAACGCTTGGAACATCCGACAGCTACGTCGCTTCTACCCTTAAGATGCTTTCAAGTCGTTCATACACCTCGGTCACATACAAAGTCTAGTCATCAAGGAAGGGTCAGCCTTGCCTCGGCAAAGCCCGACCCTCCCTCGGGGGCTAAAAGGGGGGAACCCCCTCTGCGTCAAAATTTTCCTCGAAAAAAGATCTTTTCTGCCAGAGTGTCTTTCATGCTTTTCGACTACTTCGAAAGTGGATCCTGAAAACGACAGAGTACACGTAAGCAGCCAAGGCTGACCGAGCCGAGGGACTCCTACGCCTCCGGGATACGGATACCTCACTCATCACCTTCTGCGATAAGTAACTCACGCTCGGATAAGTGATTCTGCGGACCGAACAAGTCTTCACGCTCGAAAACTCCTCTGCCGAAACGATTTTTCGGGCCTTCTCGACTACGTCGGTGACAGAACCCTATGGACGAGTAAGAGTGCACGTAAGCGGCAAGGCCGACCGAGCCGAGGGATTCCTACGCCTCCAGGATACGGATACCTCACTCGTCACCTTCCGTGAAAAGTAACTCTCGCTCGGACAAGCAATTCTGTTACCAACAAATAAGTCCAGATACTCGAAACAATAGGAAAAGGAACGCAGCCTTACAACACGATGACAGTATGTTTGGGCCTCGGCGGCCGCAGAAAACATACGCACACTACAAGATAACCCGATCCTGCAGGCTCGGATCTTGACAGTTGAAGGGAGCAGCAGCACCCTCGGCGTCAACTACACCTTCGGCAAAGTCCGGCATAGCCTCGGACGGCGACGCGGTCGGAGGATCTCCACCCCGAAGGACGACATCAGCACCACGCCCGGACCATCGCCGGCGGGGTCTTCTCCAGGAATCCGGCTCGAGCAGACGGCTCGGCCGGCCACCCCGAAGCCTCAGCTAGTTGTCCCCCGAGGACATCAGCCCGGCCCGTGGCCTCGGCAACTCAACTCCGGCGTCGGTCCCGCCAGTGGACGACCCGGCCAGGTTTCGGCCGATCAAGTCTTCTTTTTGAGCCAACTCTGCCTCTGTCCGTGCTGACACCGCTACCTCCGGCTTCGGCTCATCGAAGAGCGGCCGAGGGTTCCTTTAACTAGGCAAGAGAAGCCTCGGACAGCAAGGCCGACCGAGCCGAGGGACTCCTACGCCTCCGGGATACGGATACCTCACTCGTCACCTTCGCACGAGGCGACTCACGCTTGGTGAAGCGGTTCAGATAGCCGACAGGCGAGTCTTAGTGCTCGAAATGAGGAGAAAACACGGCTCCGTGCCAAAAATACATACATGTTCAGGCCCCGACAGCCACAATGAACAAGACACCAGCACTCAAGGTACCATTACAAACAGAACTTCGGTTCCACCTCCGCAGGTACGAACAACCCCACATGATCGGGGGGCCTGCGGAGCAACAGAAGGCCGACGGGTGGCTCGCCGCCGCCCGCTCCAACAATGACGACGACGACTTCTGCTCCGAGGGGCCGAACAACAGCAGCGATGACCTCGGGGTGAATGCTGCTGCCATAGGACCCTCGCCCACTTCCTCACTCGAGAGGCAAGGACGAGCAGAAGGCCATAGAGTTGGAGGTCAGTCCGTGGGCGGCACCGGCTATCTCGTCGGCGGAGAAACCTCTTCCGGCTACCGTGGCGGAAGGCGGCGCTGGAAGCGGCTATGAAGCCGCTTGGGTCAGAGAGCCGGACACGTGGCAGCTGCCAGCGCCACGAACGGCAAACGCCCTTCCCCCGATCACTGAGGGAAGGAGCGGGCCGCTGCCCGCGCAGAGACCGACCCCAACTCGGCGCACTCCCCTCCCCAGCACTGATGATGAACATCCTTGAAGCTGAGGGAGGGGCAGAGGCCGCAGCCCGGCTTGCTTCTCCCCACCCAGGGGCTGGTGGTCACCGTCTTGGGTGACCACCGACGAGGGGATACGGTCGGGCTGCCTGATGAAAATCCTTGAAGCCGAACGATGGCTGAAAGGTACCAACTTCCACGAAGATGTGTTCCTCCAACGACAAGGCGGAAGGATTTCGGGTGTTCCCCATCCGGGGGCTCGGAAGGTGGAAAGACGCGATGCATAGGGGAGCGCGAAGACATGGTCGCCTTTCAAGGGGGTCACCCTCCTTTTAAAGGCAACTCTCCCCACTTGCGCCCTCAGCCATCGCGGGCTGAGTCTTCTCCAACACGCTCCAAGGTCCTCCCCCTACGACACGGGGGCTGGGTCCCACGCGTCATGAAAGCTGGCCCAAGGCAGAAGAAGCCAAACCGCCGTGCGCGGTGCATGCAACTGCCCAGCGGTTACAAGCATTCCTCCACTTTCGCCCAGACCAGCGGGTGAAAGGGCGGACAGCCATGCAGTCGGCATGCAACCGCGCCAAGTGGGCGCACCCCTTCGACTCCAACGCGCCCAGCATGGAGGCCCAGGCCCACACGTCATGCAACCGGCGCGCCGGTTGCTACGTGCGAGCAACTGCACCGCCCCTCGCGCCACTACCGTGCCTCCTCGACTGTGGAACCAGTACCGCGACTCGAGGCAACCCTGCGTATGGCCCAACAGTGCCAGCCAGGCGCATCGGTCATGGGCCAGTCAGCCGCGGGAGAAGGCGCGACGGTCGATGCGGCCAAAAATGGGCCGACAGTAATGGCGGTGGCAGGCGGGCGGAAGCAGCGGTCATGTCGTCAGCCAAGCTCACGTCCCCTCATGGGACAGCGAGAGAACCCTCTCCCACGGCATGAAGACGGCGCGCCCGTGATCCGTTCCTTGAACGACTCGCGCACACGCAACGGCTGCCCCGCGAACCACTCGCCCCGTCGCATTAACTCTGCGGCGGGACAGGCGACACCTTTGGCAGGAGAAGCGGGCGACGCTTTGCCTTCTCCATAACGACCGCGTCAAAAAAGGTGCGCCACATCGTTTCGATTTCGTATCGTTTTCCTCTTTCTCTCTCTTACAACAGGGACCGAGAAAGGGGATACCCTGAAAGGGATCCTTCTCCGCGAAGGAAACGGGCCCCGAGCCCCCCTTACTGATCAGAGGTTCGAAGGCCGACCCCTCGGAGGGGTTCAACAGCCGCCTCAGAGCGCTCGGGCTCCGCGCCCACTACTGGTCAGAGGTTCGAAGGCCGGCCCCCCGGAAGGGTTCAACGGCCGCCTCAGGCCACTCGGGCTCCGCGCCCACTACTAATCAGGGGTTCGTAGGCTGGCCCTCGAAGGGTTCACAACCGCCTCAGACACAGAGCGAGGGATGACCCTGGGTACGTTCGATACATAACCAAGGCTCGGGCTACGCTCCTGAGGTACCCTAGGACATTTCCGAGACCAGCGGGAACGATCTTGTAACGGAATCCCATCAGAGGGAGGCATCGAGCCCTCGCACCCCGTCAAAAGGGGACCGGGTCCGGCAGATCACCCGCAGGTACTTTTGGAGCGTGCCTCCGGGCCTCTAGCCGACCCCTAACAAATGGGGCACGGGCGTCCACTCGGATTACCCATTAGCAGCTCACTGGAGACACCATGTTCGGCGCCCTCCAAGGGCAACATGGCGCTTTTCCCCCCCTCCTCCTTGCGGAAAGGCGACGCAGGGGCGTATGTAAAAAAAAGGTCGAGTCTGTCCTTGACCGTCCTCTCGCTCTGTGCGGAGGCTCGGGGGCTGCTCTCGCAAACCCGGCTCCGGCCAAACCGTTGACAGCGTCAACATACCAGCCCGAGAACTTGGGACCCGACCGTGCACCCGGGCTACGGCCAGCTCGCATGAGGGAACAACCAGACCGGCCGAAGCATCGCGAAACGCATTAAGACCTCGAAGGAGTCTAACCACTCCTCCGAGGCCTCGGGGGCTACACCCGGCGGGTGCGCTCACGCGCACCCACCGGAACAAAATGCAACCGAGAAAGGCCGGTCCCCTTGCAAAAAAGTGCGACAAAAGCCTCCAAGCGAGTATTAACACTCCCTTCGAGGCTCGGGGGCTACTGTCGGGGACCATAATTAGAGGTACCCTCAAGACTCCTAATCTCAGCTGGTAACCCTCATCAGCACAAAGCTGCAAAGGCCTGATGGGTACAATTAAGTCAAGGCTCGGTCCACTCAAGGGACACGATCTCGCCTCGCCCGAGCCCAGCCTTGGGCAAGGGCAGCCGACACCGAAGGATTCACGTCTCGCCCGAGGACCCCCTCAAGCAACGGGCGCACCTTCGGCTCGCCCGAGGCCCAGTCTTCGCCAAGAAGCAACCTTGGCCAAGTCGCCACGCCGACCGACTGTATCGCAGGAGCATTTAACGCAAACATTTAATGCAAAGGTGGCCTGACACCTTATCCTGACGCGCGCCCTTCAGTCGACAGAGCCGAAGTGACCGCAGTCACTTCGCCGCTCCACTGACCGGCCTGACAAGAGGACAGCGCCGCCTGCGCCGCTCCGACTGCTATGCCACTCGACAGAGCGAGGCTGACAGCAGCCAAGTCTGGCCTCAGGCGCCATAGGAAACTCCGCATCGCCCGACCCCAGGGCTCGGACTCGGGCTCAGCCCTGGAAGACGACGAACTCCGCTTCGCCCGACCCTAGGGCTCGGACTCGAGCTCAGCCCCGGAAGACGACGAACTCCGCTTCGCCCGACCCCAGGGCTCGGACTCGGGCTCAGCCCCAGAAGACGACGAACTCCGCTTCGCCAGACCCCAAGGCTCGGACTCGGGCTCAGCCCCGGAAGACGACGAACTCTGCATCGCCCGACCCCAGGGCTGGGACTCAGCCCTGGCCTCAGTCGACGGTCTCCGCCTCGCCCGACCCAGGGGCTCGGACTCGACCTCGGCCTCAGAAGACAGACTCGACCTCGACCTCAGAGGGGCCTCCACCTCGCCCAACCTAGGGCTCAGACCGACCACGTCACAGGAGGCGCCATCATTACCCTACCCCAAGCTAACTCAGGCTACGGGGAACAAGACCGGCGTCCCATCTGGCTCGTCCCGGTAAACAAGTAATGATGGTGCCCCGCATGCTCTATGACGACGGCGGCTCTCAGCCCCCTTACGGAAGCAAGGAGACGTCAGCAAGGACTCGACAGCCCCGACAGCTGTCCTTCCGCTAGGCTCCAGCGCTCCTCCGACGGCCACGACACCACACGAACCGGGTGCCAAAACCTCTCCGGCTGCCACGATGGCATGTACTTAGGGCACTAGCTCTCCTCCGCTAGACACGTTAGCACACTGCTACACCCCCCATTGTACACCTGGATCATTTCCTTACGCCTATAAAAGGAAGGTTCAGGGCCCTCTCACAGAATGTTGGCCGCGCGGGGAAGGACGGGACGGCGCTCGCGTAAGCCGCTCGCTCCCTCCTGCGTGGACGCTTGTAACCCCCTACTGCAAGCGCACCCGACCTGGGCGCGGGACAAACACGAAGGCCGCGGGTTTCCCCTTTTGCGCCTGTCTCCCTCCGGCTTCCTCCCCCCTTCGCGCTCCGTCTCGCGCCGACCCATCTGGGCTGGGGCACGCGGCGACAATTTACTCGTCGGTCCAGGGACCCCCCGGGTTCGAAACGCCGACAAAGTGATTACTAACAAAACAATCGATGGACTAAGGGTGGTTTTGATCTAAAAATTATGTACACAAATTATAATGCGAACTAAGTGAAGCAGCGATTACATTCCCCTCTAATTATGCCCCATTTGGTAGGACTTCGGTTTGGACTCTTCTCGCGGGATAACTGCTCTAGTAGAGGGTTGTAATACTAGCTCCAACAAGTACCTTTAAAGGGTCATGTACCTTAAATTTAGATAATAAAGTGGTCATCTACTCCCTCCAGCAGCATCCTCTAAACGATCCTTGAAAGTTGCCTAGAGGGGGGTGATAGGCGAAATCTAAAAATTATAATCTTAAGCACACACTACAAGTCAGGGTTAGCGTTAGAATGAATATTAAGTCCGGGAAAGAGGAGAAAAACAAATCAACCAAGAAATAAAGCGGATGGACACAGTGATTTGTTTTACCGAGGTTCGGTTCTAAAGAACCTAGTCCCCGTTGAGGTGGTCACAAAGACCGGGTCTCTTTCAACCCTTTCCCTCTCAGACGGTCACTTAGACCGAGTGAGGCTTCTTCCTTAATCCACGAGTCACTTAGACCCCGCAAGGATCACCACACAATTGGTGTCTCTTGCCTCGCTTACAAAGCACTTGTGAGTAAGAAGTGAGAAAGAAAAGAATGCCAATCCAAGCAAACAAGAGCAACAAAGAAACACAAATGATCCTTTCACAAGTTCTAATGAGCGAGAGTTGAATCAAGAACTTTGAGTGGATCGATCACTTGAATTGTGTCTTTGGAGTGAAGTCTATTGCTCTTGTATTGAATGCAATGTGTTGAATGCTTGGATTGTTGGAGTAGAGGTGGTTGGGGGGTATTTATAGCCCTCAACCACCAAAACAACCGTTGGGGGTGGCTGCTGTCGATGGGCGCACCGGACAGTCCGGTGCGCCACCGGACACTGTCCGGTGCGCCAGCCACGTCACCCAACCGTTAGGGTTCGGGCGCAGACGACCGTTGGAGCCTTTGTCTTCTAGTGGCACCGGACAGTCCGGTGCCGCACCGAACAGGTACTATTCGCTGTCCGGTGCGCCTCTGACGGCTGTTCTGCTCTGCCGCGCACTGTTTGCGCACTGTTCATCTGGATTTCAGCTTTTGCAGTCGACCGTTGTGCGAAGGAGCTGTTGCTCCGCTGGTGCACCGGACAGTCCGGTGGCACACCGGATAGTCCGGTGAATTATAACGGAGCTGCGTTGGAGAAACCCGAAGGTGGCAAGTTCAGAGTTGTACGGTCCTGGAGGGCACACTAGGGTTTCTTTGCTCCTTTCTTTTTGAACCCTAACTTGATCTTTTCAATGGTTTGTGTTGAACCTTTATGCACCTGGAGAATATATAATCTAGAGCAAACTAGTTAGTCCAATTATTTGTGTTAGGCATTCAACCACCAAAATTATTTATGGGAAAAGGTTAAACCCTATTTCCCTTTCAATCTTCCCCTTTTTGGTGATTGATGCCAATACAAACAAAAGCAAATATATAAGTGCAGAATTGAACTAGTTTGCATAAGGTAAGTGCATAAGTTACTTAGAATTAAACCAATTTATAGTTTTACTATATATGCATGGTTTGCTTTCTTTTATTTTAACATTTTGGACCACGCTTGCACCACTTGTTTTGTTTTTTGCAAATTCTTTTAGAAAGTCTTTTCAAAATCTTTTTGCAAATAGTCAAGGCATATGAATATGATTTCGAGAAGCATTTTCAAGATTTGTAATTTCTCCCCCTGTTTTAAATGCTTTTCCTTTGACTAAAACAAAACTCCCCCTGAATGAAATTCTCCTCTTAGTTTTCAAGAGGGTTTTAATAGATATCAATTGGAAATATATTGAGATGCTAATTTTTGAAAATATACCAATTGAAAATCATCATGCCAATTTGAAATATATCAACTGAAAATTTTCGAATTCAACTAAAAATTTTCGAAAGGTGGTGGTGCGGTCCTTTTGCTTTGGGCTAATACTCTCTGCCCCTTTGGCATTAATCGCCAAAAACGGAGACTTTGTGAGCCCTTGTTACTTTCTCCCCCATTGGTACAAGTAAATATGAGTGAAAGATTATACCAATTTGAGAGTGATGTGGAGTGATGACGAAGGGTAAATGATACTGATAGAGTGGAGTGGAAGCCTTGTCTTCGCCGAAGACTCCATTTCCCTTTCAATCTACGACTTAGCATAGAAATACACTTGAAAACACATTAGTCGTAGACATAAAAGAGATATGATTCAAAGTTATATAAATGAGCTATGTGTGCAAAGTTTCAATCAAAGTTCCGAGAATCAAGTATATTTAGCCCATTCCTAAGTTTGCTTAAGGTTTTCTCATCTAATGGTTTGGTAAAGATATCGGCTAATTGTTCTTTGGTGCTAACATAAGCTATCTCGATATCCCCCCTTTGTTGGTGATCCCTCAAAAAGTGATATGAATGTCTATGTGCTTAGTGCGGCTGTGTTCAACGGGATTATCCGCCATGCGGATTGCACTCTCATTGTCACATAGGAGAGGGACTTTGCTCAATTTGTAGCCATAGTCCCTGTGGGTTTGCCTCATCCAAAGTAATTGCACGCAACAATGGCCTGCGGCAATGTACTCGGCTTCGGCGGTAGAAAGAGCTACTGAGTTTTGTTTCTTTGAAGCCCAAGACACCAGGGATCTTCACAGAAACTGACAAGTCCTTGATGTGCTCTTCCTATCAAATTTACACCCTGCCCAATCAGCATCTGAATATCCTATTAAATCAAAAGTGGATCCCTTGGGGTACCAAAGTCCAAACTTAGGAGTATAAACTAAATATCTCATGATTCTTTTCACGGCCCTAAGGTGAACTTCCTTAGGATCGGTTTGGAACCTTGCACACATTCATACTAAAAGCATAATATCCGGTCGAGATGCACATAAATAGAGTAAAGATCCTATCATCGACCGGTATACCTTTTGATCTATGGATTTACCTCCCGTGTCGAGGTTGAGATGCCCATTTGTTCCCATGGGTGTCTTGATGGGCTTGGCATCTGTTGGGGACTCGTTCTCAAATGCTATGAATTAAGAACAAGGCAACATAAAATGTTATATGTTAATGCTCTTCATCCAATGAAGCATTATTCCTTTAAGGATTAATGAACTTTGGACGAAGGTTTAAGACGATACGATTACGAAGGTTGAACCTTCGTAATTGAATTCTAATAGATTATATAAAATAATACGAAATACGAAACATTAAAGACAAATAAATTATAAATGAACAACATCGCTTTTATATTATCTCCATTGAATGTGTCCAAATATTAAATACATTTATACCTCTGCCTTGACAAAGATTAATTCCCGATTGACGCGATTGCAATTACCGGAAAGCGTGAACAGTAAAGGAATACTGTTCACTATTTATAGGCACAGGACACAGCCTGTGAGGAATTACAATTATGCCCCTCATAAAAGTTTACAACAACGACTCAAACATTTATGGACTAAAAGGTCATTCTACTTTTAAGTCGGTTTGTAATTCCGAAGCTTCATGAAGAGGAACCTTCGGTCATCATATGCGGACAGCTTCAGCCGAAGCTGTTTCTCCCTGCAGGACCTTCGGCGACGAAGCATAGTCCCAACAGTAGCCCCTTCGCGGTGCTAGATCGTTTTTTGTAACGAGCTTGATCCGTGAAAAAAGTCTCTTAGGCTTCGGGAAGCCGAAGGTCCGAAAAACACCTTCCCTAAGCTCGTTGTCGAGAAACGATTCAGTTTCCGAGCGCGTAGCGGTCCCACCCTGCAGAGTTACTATTTGGTCTCTGCGGTCCACTGGGCAGCGGGTGCAAGCAGCTGTTCGCCTGGTGTAAAAATCCTGACGATTCACCTTCTTACCTGCAGCACTATATAAACAGACGGGTAGGTGTGAAGTTACCACAACATTCATTGCTATTGCACTGTTTTGCTGCCAAAATTTTTAACCATAGCCGAAGCTTGACTCTCGGAATCAAACGAAGCTCCAGTTTAAAGCCTACTTCGCTAGAAGAAAAAGTTTCGGAAGAAAAAGTTTTTAGTTCCCAAAAAATTCAGAATTAAATGGCCAGAGTGCGCTCTAACTAGGCCTGGGAATGGGTCATAATCCGATCCTAACCCCACTTCAATCCTAGAATACTAAGAGTAGATCCAGCCCTATTTAAATCCAAACTAATTTGGTGCAGCTCAATCCAAACTGATTTTAAAGCCTTTGCCACCCAACCCTGCCCCGATCCTTTAAAAATCCATGACAATATTACATTAGCAATCCAAGGGCCCCCACAAACATGCAAGCACCACCACTAGCTTATTGAATTAGTATAATCCATGGGCTCACACATACATGGCCACCCATTGCAGAACGCAAGTCTACCAAAAAACTATTTACATCCATCTGTCTCAAAATACACATCATAAGCATATATATCAGTCCCGGAACTGACAGCAAACATCTTAGCTGGATAGCAGGCAACGATTCACAATGAAATTGCTTTTCCACATTTCCATCATCTTCTCATGGACGGTGGCCGAACGGTTCAGCTGGATAGCAAGCAACGGTTCAGCTGGATAGCAGGCAACGGTTCAGTAGTTCCCAAACAACGGTTCAGTAGTTACCTTGAATGTGCATGGATGAAGGAGAGGTAAGTCACTTTGTTATCACTGAATCATTGATCTTGCTACACTCAACAACAGGCTATTCTACTAAACATCTGCTCATTGGACCTAAATCTGAAAATGGTGAATCATGAAATTGAGTTTGTATTAAAGAAATGGTGGTGAGCTACCTGCAATTACTAATCCAATTATTTATAAAATCTGAATTACTGCATTGTTGCAGTCTTGCTGCTCCAACAGTGAAAATGTTTCTAAAGAGATGAAACTTTAGTGATTAAGAAAATGAAAGATTATTGTTTTACCTACATCAAATTTCCCAATCATCTTCTTCATCATCTGAATCAAACATTCGCTTTCCTGTCATTGGTTCACCTACATGAATTAATGTAGATAATTCAAGTCATTGTCATGTAGTTCATTGTTGCCGATGTAAAGATAAGATAGAAGCAAAGTATACTTTTATATGATAATTTACCTTCTTCTTCATCATTGAATCCAATCAACCAGTCTTTGGCACAGACTAAAGCTTCAAGTGTTTCAGGAGATAGTGATGTCCTATTTTTTCCAAGAATTCTACCAGCTGCACTAAAGGCAGATTCTGAGGATACCGTACTCACAGGAATAGCCAAAAAATCTCTAGCCATCAAAGACAATATTGGATAGGCATCTATGTTTTTCTTCCACCATCCTAAAACATTGAAGTTTTCATCTGGCTTGACAAGGATCCTAGGGTCCTCCAAGTAAGTATCCATTTCTGTTCGCTCTGGACGGGCATCCATATTTTGAGATGCAAATTGAGCAAATGCATGTTCCACCCTTCTTTTACCACATAGAGGTGAAGAAGTAAAAGTCTCACTTCTCATCAGATCCTCATGAGGAATAAAGACAGGCAAACTAGGACTCCTTATGATTTTCTCATACTCTAGGTAATATTTCTTCAAGTACCTTTTTAGCTCCCTCATCTTCACATCAACATTATCACCAATTGTGTAGAAATAGAACTTGACAAATTCGGTCTTCATTGATGGATCTAGAACAGCAGCTATGAGCAACATGTTGGAGGCTTGTTCTCAAGTGCTATGAATTAAGAACAAGGCAACATAGAAAATGTTAATCGTTAAAGTCCTTCGTCCTCCGAAGCATTATTTCCCTTAGGATGTAATGGCTTGCGGACGAAGGCTATGAAGGACATACCTTCATATATTCATTAAACAATGGCGAAGGATGAAATATAAAGAATATAAAAGATAACATGGACAATCATATATTATTATCGAGCATAAACAAAAACATTGTTGAATTACAAGTGTACCTTCAATCGGAAGAAGATAACAGTACAAGCGTGACGCAAAAAGCGAATGCTAAGTCAGCGTGAACAGTACGGGGATATTGTTCACCTATTTATAGGCACGGGACACAGCCCATACAAAATTACATTCATGCCCTTTACATTTGATAATAATTCTATGGTAATCTATCGAGGTCTGAATAGCCTTTTCATCTTTAAGTCGGTTTCATTTTCTGCAACCACGCCGAAGCTTTCCTGCTAACATCTTCGGCGTTGTACCAAGACCTTCGTATTATCCTGGTCTTCTCCTACCGTGACACCGACTTGAGTTCGAAGGTACCTGTTCACACATTATACTTCCAGAAATACTGTTAAATCCTGTTTTTGAGGACCTTCGGATGCCGAAGGTCCCCAACAGTAGCCCCTCGCAATATTAATTTGTTCAAAATAACGAATTTAGATTGCGACGTGAACGAAGGCTTTACGCCGAAGGTCCGAAAAAACACCTTCCCTTTGCTAGAATAGCAACAATCACTGACAAGCGGGGTCTTTGAATTTTCAACGCGCTTGGCGTATAAATACGGGCATACCGCAAACTCATTTGACACGCTTTCTGGCCAACTGCTCTCGCTTACTCAATTTTTAGCTCTTGTGCACTGCGATTTGCTAGGCTTTTGGTTTTGAAGCTTCGGCTTTGAAAATAGTTTTTTAGCGTTTCCGAAGATGTCTGAAGATAAGAAGACTGTTGCTGAGATGAAGCTGAGCCTTGACGAAGAGAAAAACTTGGGGTTTCTTATAGCGATGTCAAAGACCAATACAGAAAAAATTACCAAGGAGATTCTGGAAGGTTTGTCTGAAGATACTGGTGACAGTGATAGCTATGATGTAGACAGTGGTGGTGAGGACTCCGAAGATCGTCCCTGGCGACCAAGCCATTCAGTTTATGGTAAATCAACTATCAAAGAGAATCATCTTGTCAACATGAGAGGAAGGTATTTCCGGGATTTGTCCATTGTGAGAGCCGACGAAGGGGAAAAAACTTGCCCACACCCTGAAGAGAATGAAGTCGTAGTGTACCGAAGCTTTTTGAAAGCTGGACTGCGATTTCCCTTGAGTAGCTTCGTTGTGGAGGTACTGAAAATATTCGAAGTCTATCTCCATCAACTTACCCCCGAGGCAATTATAAGGCTAAATATCTTCGTGTGGGCCGTGAGAAGCCAGGGTCTGAAGCCTGATGCAAAAAGTTTCTGCAATATACACGAATTATCATACGAAACAAAACCTTGGGGTAAGGAACAATATCACAATAATTTTGGCTGCTACAATTTCGTTTCTCGGTCCGGGTCAAGCTGTCCCGTGCCGACCTTTCGGAAGAGATGGCCCGGCGACTGGATGACAGAATGGTTTTATGTGAAGAGTGATCTGACAGCGCGAGAAGATATCAAAGGTATAATTATGCGCCCTATTTGGCAAAGCTTCGGCCTTCGGAGGCCGAAGGTTGAAATGAGTGAGGCTGCCGAAGAATGCCAGAGGGCCTTCGGTGTTATCTGTTCTTTTATTGGAACGAGGGACTTAGTACAAGAGCATATCGCCTTCAGGGTATGGCCACTTGCGGAGAAATGGGAAATGCCACAAGAAACCATAAAAGAGGCCGGCGAAGATGGACTTATCAGGTTGAAGTACACCTTTAAGTTTGGAGATAAATTCGTTGAACCAGATGATGACTGGTTAAAAAGCATTGAAAATTTAAGTGATGAGCTGCTTGGGACCTATTCGAAGGCCGAAGACACTGCAATGTCAGCAGCCTTCGGAGGCCGGAAAAAGAAGAGGCTGAATCGGGTATTTGATGCAATCGGGTTTGTCTACCCTGACTATTGCTATCCCATTCGAAGGCAGAAGAGAAAAAATACAACCTCTGCAAAAGAAGAAGCTGCAGCTGCTCCTAGCGAGCCAGAACCGAAAAGAAAAAAGATAAAGGTCCTTACACATCGGCCGCGCTATATTGAACCAGCTTCGGTGCCTGAGTTTACCGGAGAAACTTCTTCGGCCATCGAAGCTGAAAAACCAAACGAGCCAACTTTGCTGCCAGATGTCGCAGAAACGGCCGAAGTGCCAACAAAGATAGAATTGGAACAATCAAAAATTTTGTTATCAGAAACGAAAGAGAAAGCCAAAGTGCCGTCCACAGAAAAAATGGAAAAGGTAAAAGAAGCAACTGAGGGTTCCAAAATATCAGAAGTTTTGAGTCCTGCGGCAAACATTGAGACAGTGAAAAATCAAAAAGTGCCAGTAGTGACTCCGAAAAGAAAGAGAATGGCTAACGTGCTGGATGTACTGGAAACAATCAAATCTTCAAGCACACCTCCGAAGAAGGCTGCTGTTATTCCTGAAACAACAACTGAAATTTCTGGTTCTGAAGCTCCAGAGCAAGAGATTGAAGCCGAAGCTGGGCCCTCAGAGCCCGCAAAGATAAAACTCTTGGAAAGTGAGGCAGAAAAAATAGCAAAGCCAACTTTTGTTGAAGACACCGGTGTTATTGCCCCCGAAGCATCCCCCAAAGTTCGTGATTATATTGTTCGTCATGCTTCGGGGAAAAAACTATCAGAGAAAGAAGAGCAAGAGGCCCAGCACTATGCTCAAAAATTGAAATATCCAAAGGGGGCGTCAATGGCAGTGGAGAAGAAGACTTCTTGTATTGCCTCCCCGATAGCAAGGAAATTTCTGTCTGTCGGGAGATAAGCAAGAGCTTCGGATACCCAACTTTAGAAGACGGGCTCTCGGTGCTGTCAAAGAACGATCTGGAAGACAGCCTGGCTTACAATAGCTTAAAGGTGCGACAAATGAAATTCTTGTATTATTTTTTTTTTGTTGAGTCCAAAATTTTTCGTTTGTTAAAACCTATTGACGCACACATATTTCTTTTTGCAGGGCCTGATACTTAGCAATGCCCTCAGGGCACAGAAAAATGCTGAAGACGAAGGATGTACTATAGCCCTGAGCAACCTTCGTTCCGAAGTAATTGAACTGAGGAACGAAGGTCTCGAAAAAGATAAAATATTATACTCATTGATAAATAAAATAAAGGAAGACGAAGCTGCTTTTAAAAGTCAAGCTGAAGCTCAGAAGCGCGAAATTGAAGACCTTCGGAAACAACTGGCCAGAGCCAAGGAAGAACGCATACTTGAAGAAACAAAGCGTGAACTCAGCGATCAATGGGCAGATCACCTAGAAGTGACTGTTGAAGAGCTTCGTTCGTCCAAAAAGAGATGCTATAACAAGTCTATAGATTGTGTTAAGAAGTTAAAGGCTAGCTTCGCCAAGGTCGGCGCATTCTCAAGTGAGGAAAACTTTTCGAGAGGCAATCCCGAAGGTGTCATCGAATGGATTGACCACGAAGCTGAAGCCTTCGAAGAAATTTTAAATAGCCGAGGAGATATATGTGCCTTCTCTGGTGCCAGAGGGATTGCCACCATCTTAGAGAAGAAGGGCTGCGAACATGTAAAAATTTTAGCTCAATCCGAAGCTGCTTTGCCCTTTGAAGATGCAAGAGATCCTTCGGCTGAAGCTAGTATAATTGGTGGAAAATTTTTTACTGATATCTGGGATAATGGTGGCCGAGAAATGGCCGGAGAGATTATTCGAAGAAGTGAAAAGGGCATTCACGATGCTAGAGAAGTAGCTGAGGCTGCTGAAAAGAGCGCAGAGGCCGAAGGTCAATTAGGTATTAACTAATAGTTTTTATCGTGTTGTAATCTTAGGTTTTAAGATTTGTTTGCGATTTGTAAAAGCAATGTAGCCGTATCCTGTCTTGCTTCAGATCCGACTAAAGCGTCTTCGGGCCCTCAGCCGAAGGGAGACGACGAAATTAAAAAGATGGCTGAAGATATTATGGACGAAGTCGTCAGCCGGCTCCTGAACGAGGCTGCAGAAGTCGTTTTGAGAGAAGATTAAGTACTTTTGTAAAAACTTCTGAAATGTAATATAGTGTAACATTTTGTAACCCCAAATGTAATATACCTATTTTTGTTAGTCAATTCTTTACGATGCATGAAACTTTACACGTACCGCTTTTGAGTCTTTGACAAAAAAACACCTTCCCTTCTTTTCATGCTTCGTGAAGAAGAATTTTTCTTTGTCACAACAATATCCAATGTTCTGATGAATAATATCCAGGCTTCGTGAAAATATTTTCCGAAGCTACATCTCCGAAGATCAATGATATATCTTTTTGTGACTATGATTTCTCCCTTTCAAAGCGTTCTTCTGTAGATTAATAATGTATCCACCTCTTGTGCCATGTGCAAAATGATGTATGATGCTTATGCTATGCGAAATGATGTGATGATGTCATGTTATGTGAGATGATGTTTATTCCGAAGATACATACGCATCCCTGCAATAAAACACAATCTTTTATAAGCCTCCCTTAGGAGCTTCTTCGCCTTTTACTTCAGCGGAATCAGCGTTTATTTTTCGCTGTAAGCCTCCCTTAGGAGCTTCTTCGCCTTTTACTTTCAGCGGTATTCGCGTTGACTTTTCGCGCTTCGCCTTTTACTTAGGCGGTATCAGCGTTGACTTTTCGCTGTATGCTCTGCATTCCCTTTGGAACGACTTTGGAGCAGAAAACTTACACTGCGCTCCCTTTGGAACGACTTTTTGTGACTTCGGCAAACTTACTCTGCGTTCCTTAGAACGACTTTTTGTTGCTTCGAAGAATTTTCGATAGTTCAAAGGTCCTTTTTATTATCACAAGCCTGTGAAGAAAACATATTTTTCTTGTAGGAATCAACGAAACTAATTACATGAAACCTAAACAATGCCCTTTATTACAGAAAATAAAACTGAATGAAAAAGATTGTTATTAAGGTAGGATATTCGTCAATAAATGTGCTTTGACTCTGGCACAGTGCTATTGACTGTACGAGCTTCGGACTGCTCTCTGAAATCCCTCTGGTGTGGAGCATACTGGCTCCCTTCTGGCTGCTGGCCTTGTTGCAACGGAGGTGGAGGCGGAGGCTGTTGCCAGGAAGCTTGAGGCTGACTCGCCGAAGCAACAGAAACTGCAGGATGGTTGCCCACATATTCTGGGATGTAGGGCGAATGATACGAAGCTGTATGCATGACCTGCTTCGGCTGAGCTTGTTGTGCTGCGGCTTCAGCTATTTCCTTTTGCTTCTGAATAGTAACATGGCACATCCTGGTGGTATGGCCTTTGTTCTCACCGCAGAATAAGCAAAAGATTCTTCTCGGTTGATCTCCAAATCTTCCTCCAAAGCCCCTGGCGCCTCTGCCTCTTGGAGCTGGTGGTCGGAAGGAGCTTTGCTGTTGCCCCGAAGCCTGTGAGGAGCATTGTGGCCTTTGCTGTTGGCTTCCTCTGTCATCATTTTGTGTAGAGTTATGAATTGATCTCACGTGCCTCGGGTAGAACCTCCCTCCGAAGCCCCTGGTCATTTCAGAAAACCTGAAAGCCTCCTCCCTTCTTTGGCGAAAATCATTATCGGCCCGGATGTACTCGTCCATCTTCTGGAGAAGCTTCTCCAAAGTTTAAGGAGGCTTCCTGGCGAAGTACTGAGCTGACGGACCTGGCCGAAGCCCCTTGATCATGGCCTCGATGACAATTTCATTGGGCACCGTTGGTGCCTGTGCCCTCAAACGCAAGAACCTTCGGACATACGCCTGAAGGTATTCTTCATGATCCTGAGTGCACTGGAACAGAGCCTGAGCAGTGACCGGCTTCGTCTGAAATCCTTGAAAGCTAGTTAACAACAAGTCCTTCAGCTTCTGCCATGAAGTGATCGTTCCTGATCGAAGGGAGGAATACCAGGTTTGAGCAACACTTCTGACAGCCATAACGAAAGATTTGGCCATGACTGAAGCATTGCCACCATACGAAGACACTGTTGCTTCGTAGCTCATCAAAAACTGCTTCGGGTCTGAGTGGCCATCGAATACGGGGAGCTGAGGCGGCTTGTAGGACGGAGGCCAAGGTGTAGCCTGCAGCTCAGCGGACAGAGGAGAAGCATCATCAAAAACAAAATTCCCATGATGGAAATTGTCATACCAGTCATCCTCGTTGGGAAAACCCTCCTGATGAAGGTCTTGATGCTGAGGCCTTCGGTGTTGCTCATCCTGAGCAAGATGACGAACTTCTTCAGAGGCTTCGTCTATCTGCCTCTGCAGTTCAACTAGCCTGGCCATCTTTTCCTTCTTCCTCTGTACTTGTTGATGAAGCATCTCCATATCTCTGATCTCTTGATCTATCTCGTCCTCTGGTGGTGTCGGACTGACAGCCTTCCTTTTCTGGCTTCGGGCCTCCCGCAGGGAGACTGTCTCCTGATTGTGGTCCAGTGGTTGCAGAGCTGCAGCCCCAGTCGCTGAAGCCTTCTTCGGCGCCATAACGAAGGTTTATGATCGCCGAAGGTGTTCAAAAAACTCAGAGTGGAAGTGAGTTCACCGGAGGTGGGCGCCAATGTTGGAGGCTTGTTCTCAAGTGCTATGAATTAAGAACAAGGCAACATAGAAAATGTTAATCGTTAAAGTCCTTCGTCCTCCGAAGCATTATTTCCCTTAGGATGTAATGGCTTGCGGACGAAGGCTATGAAGGACATACCTTCATATATTCATTAAACAATGGCGAAGGATGAAATATAAAGAATATAAAAGATAACATGGACAATCATATATTATTATCGAGCATAAACAAAAACATTGTTGAATTACAAGTGTACCTTCAATCGGAAGAAGATAACAGTACAAGCGTGACGCAAAAAGCGAATGCTAAGTCAGCGTGAACAGTACGGGGATACTGTTCACCTATTTATAGGCACGGGACACAGCCCATACAAAATTACATTCATGCCCTTTACATTTGATAATAATTCTATGGTAATCTATCGAGGTCTGAATAGCCTTTTCATCTTTAAGTCGGTTTCATTTTCTGCAACCACGCCGAAGCTTTCCTGCTAACATCTTCGGCGTTGTACCAAGACCTTCGTATTATCCTGGTCTTCTCCTACCATGACACCGACTTGAGTTCGAAGGTACCTGTTCACACATTATACTTCCAGAAATACTGTTAAATCCTGTTTTTGAGGACCTTCGGATGCCGAAGGTCCCCAACACAACACAATATTAGGATTTTCCCAATATTTTTGGAACTTAGCATACATAACATTTGCCATCTCATTAATGAGTTCATTTGAGTTCCAAGTCACATCAAGCAGCACACCTCGGATAACGAGCAACAACTTGAGAAAAAGATGAGATGTGGGATGTCTATCCGCTGAGAATGCTTTGGTTGCATCACTAAACTCTTGTAGAAAACCATGAAGAGCTTCTGCCTTTGACCAATCTTCTTCAGTGGGACATTCATGATGTTGCTCTGTTGCATACCTATTAAGAGCAGCCTTATATTTTAGTGCTTCATTTAACATATCATAGGTTGCATTCCAACGATGTGGAACATCAAGAATCAGCCCTGATTTACTTTTAAGACCCAATACTTGAACAATAGAATTGAAGATTTGCAAACGAGATGGTGTAGATGTCACGACCTTGATAATATCCCTCACGCTCCCGATTGCATTGGGAACGACTTTCAGTCCAGCTTGAACCATGATATTGAGCACATGAGAAGAACATCTCACATGGAGGTGTTCACCACTAAAAAACATCTGACTACCCAATGCATCTCGCATATCTTTCATTGCTCTATTGTTTACACTAGCATTATCCAATGTTAGAGTAAACAAATCCCCAACCAATCCCCACTCTAGCAAACAAGAGGTAATACCATCTTGCACAGCATAAGATGTATGAGGGAAGGAAATTTTCTTGAATGCAATGATCTTTTTGTGCAAATCAAAGTCTTCACTAATGAAATGTGCTGTTACACCAAGATAGCCAAGGTTTTGGTTAGAGGACCAAAGATCGGCAGTCAAACTAACATGGGATTTCAACTTCGTAAACTGGTCCATCAATTGCAACTTCTCCTCTTCATACAACAAAATGCAATCTGAACGGACAGTCTGTCGACCGACTAATCGAAAAGATGGTTGGCAGTAATTTATCATTTCTTTCCAGGATGGATCTTCACACTTTCGAAATGAAATCTCTGCGCTAAGGAAGTACTTGGCTATTAGACCTAGAAAGACTACAGGGTCGAAAACATGAGCCTCATCAGGTTTTGTTTTTTGGGTCGCTAAGAACCTTTGTCTCTCTTCTTGTGAAATTGCATGGCAATACGTAGAAATGTGCCTATTCAGATGAGTTGTACCTTTACCCGCAACAGAAGATAAGTCGGCCTTACAGTATTTGCAGATCGCCTTCTCTTTCCCATCTACTAGCTCTGAATCAACATAATCCCAAACTTTAGCCCTTCTTTTTGTTGATCTGCTTGACTGATCAGTTGAGATAACATCATCCATTTCTGGAGCTGATGAAACCCTCTCCATGGCTAGACTGCAAGATCACCAAATGAAAATCGTTACACAAGTTATAAGTGAGGCACACGCCTAGGAATATGGCCTAAAAAATCACAACCAATTTTTGACTTATTCCTAGCGTACTTAACAATTTAAATCACCATATGACTTATTACTGTCGTCCAGCCCCTGCGCGGACCCAGCCAAGGTGCTACATTCATTTAACATACGTACAATTCTTACTTTTCTTTCCAAGAGATCAAATAATTGATTTTTTTTTCTTAAATTTAAATAAAAGGTTCAAAGCGAATATAACTGGATTGGTTGTAGAATATGCATTTTATTTGAAGATATAAACTGCTACTGCAACTGCAAGAAATGATAGGGCACAGAGCAGATCAATCTACACTGCTACTGCATGGTTTGGCTTTGATCGCAACTGTGAATCGCTGGACCTACAACATCTGCACATGCAGTGATGCCTGAGTTATAATTTAAACATAATATAAGAAGCTGATTATAATTATACTCCTACACATGATAACAAAGGTTGTGCAAGGTTAAGCAGATAGCAGGCACACATCCTTGCTCGCTATCCTCGCTCGACAAGGCATCAGTGCATCACAGTGTCGGACAATGCTAGACTTGTTACTGGCAAGGCAACAGAAAGGTAGCCTCTGAACCAAATGCAGTGGAGGCGGTAACCTAGAGACAGCGAAAGGCCGCCAGCCACTGCGAGTCTGCGAAGCACTCCACCCAGGCAGGCAGGCGGCAGGCCAACGCCACCCGAAGGCGGCAGATCTGGAGCGGGGCCGCCGGCGCCAGAATCCGCCGCGATTCTGGTGAGGGTGTTGGATCTAGCGCGCGGCTCCGATCGCCGCAGGGGAGGTGTCGATGGCGTGCGTCGCTTGCAGGCTGAAGCGACAGGGCGTGCTGCAGGCACCGGCGGGGGGCCCTCAGCGCTCACCGCCGCTCTTTGGACGACCAAACCGTGGAGGAAGACACTACAGCCTACAGGAACCACGGGTTGTGCCTTCTCACATGATCCATGGGTTGTGCCCTTCACATGGTCCACGGACACGATTGGGCCAGGTTTGATGATCGATCTGTGCTGGCCCTTTAATGAAATGGCTTGATCCAACCCTATCCTAATCAACAGTGAACCAAAAAAGATCCAAAATTATTAGCCCATAAATTTGGAGGCCCTTTATACCCATGAGTTTTTATGGCCCATTCCTAGGCCTAGCTCTACCGCTAGGGTTGAGCGTGAGGGAGCCGAAGCTGAAGGATCGGAGACTGTTCCCATCTCCGAAGCGATGCAACGATCCGGACTGGTAACCTCGGAAGGAATTCGTACTGCTGAGACAGAGCAGACTGTTGCCGGGACAAAACAAGTTGCTGCTGAAGCAGAAGAAGGAAATATTGAGGAAGCTGATCCCGATGATGATTACCATATTGCCGTGCCAAGCAAGCCCAGCCACTTGGACTTCGGAAAGTCAACTGTCTCTAAGGCTGATTTCTCCAAGATGGTGAAGTCGGGTTATTTCAGTGAGAATGAGAAGAAGCTACTTCGCTTCGGGGGGGGGGGAAGAAACTACCCCGAAGCCAGAAAAGGATGAAATAGTCATTTTCAAGAGCTTCCTAAAGGCTGGGTTGAGATTTCCCTTAAATAGGATGATCTCTGACGTGCTGCAACAATTTGGCATCTATTTTCACCAACTGACTCCCAACGCGATTGTCAGGCTCAGCGTCTATATCTGGGCTCTCCGAAGCCAGGCGGTGGAGCCATTTGCCGACAGCTTCTGTCGAGTTCATGAGCTGCATTACCAAACAAAAGCCAGAAAAGATAGATTGCATGAAAATTTTGGTTGCTATAACTTTGCTTATCGGAAAACCATGAAGTTTCCCGTGATCAGCTACCAAAGCAAATGGCCGGCAGGCTGGAAATCAGAATGGTTTTATGTTAAAGTTGATGAAGATAAAGAGAAGCTGGTTCAGAGCCCTCTTGAACTAACCTTCGGAGAAACAAGACACCGATGCAGAATGGAATTAGAAGGTCCAACTTGGGCTGCACTGGGCGAATTCAAAATTATTGCAGAACATATTGGCACTAGAGATTTAGTGCAAGAATTCCTGGCCTTCAGGGTTTTTCCAACTATGAAAGAGTGGACGATGCCGAAGCTTAAAGGGGAGAAGAAAGAGGGGGAACTTGTCCGACTGCCCTACCATTATAAATTCAAGAAATACTTTAAAGTACCTTGCCAAGAATGGCTTGATACAATTGAAATAATGAGCAATGAAATTCTTGGGAATTACTCTAAAAAAGAGGACCAACTAATGACAGCGGCCTTCGGCACTCGACCGAAACGAAGGCTGAACAGAGTACTTGATGCCATAGGATTTGAATATGCTGACTACGGTCGACTGGGCGGAGATACTGGGGGCCCGAAGCGAAAAAGGATTGCTAGCACTACTGACGAAGAAGTCGTCAAGGCAGCAAAAAAGAAAAAGAAGGATTCTGAAAATCTTAGCACTGAAGAGTTAAATCCTGAGCCGAAGGTGGCTACGCCAAAAAAGAGAAAAAGTGCATCCCCAGAGCCGGAAACGCCGGTTCGAGAAGAAGATACTCCTGCTTCTCCTTCTGCTGTTGAAGTAGAAGAAATTATGAAGGTAATGACTGAACCTTTGCCTTTCAGGTTAAGTCCGCTGGCACTGGAACTGACGAAGTTTTTTCAGAAGGACAAGGCAGCTTCGGCAGTAGAAAGTCCTGCGAAGCCCAAAAAGCGGAGAATTATTCAAGTAACAGATGTGATCCATCAGACGCCGCCACCGGCCACGGTGTCAAAAATTGTTTTTGCTGAAACTGCCGAAGCCGAAGCTACTGGAATGAAGACTGCTGAAGCTGAAACCGGCGAAGCCGAAGCTACCGGGGCCGAAGCCGGGGCCACCGAAGAGTCGAACCTGGAAACCACATTTGAGGTTATTGACAATATACTGCTGAAAATGGCTGAAGAGGAAACTACCGTGGCTACAGTGAGCATGGCAACTGAAAAGGGGAAAGAGCAAATTGATGAAATTTCGGAAGAAGATTTTAACTTTCAAGACTTGCTTGGAGAAGATTTAACAGACGCTGAGAAAGAGGAGTTGAAGAAATATGTCGTATCTTGCGGAACAAATCAGGGGCTATGCTATTTGGTGGGGTGAACGAAGGGAAATTAAGGTGCCTTCGGAACCGTACCGAGGCCAAAATTGTCAGAACCCTTTCCAAAAGCATTGGCTTGCCGAAGCTGGAAGCGGACCTGTGTCGTTATCAACGACACCACATCGCTGGAAGCTTGCTTTATGCTAACTTCAAGGTAACGAATGTTTTTGTTATTTTATTGTTATTATTATTATCTTTTGGGTCGTGTTCTAACGAAGATCATTTTGACAGAGCATATTATTAAGCAAGGTTCTAAAAATGCAGCAAGATCTGGAGGAAGAGAAAAACAAAGCTGTCATCGAAGATTTGGCTGAAAAAATTGAAAATCACGAAGCCAACCTGAAAAGGAAAGATTTCGTAATTCAAGACCTTGAGTTCATGGTCAAAGAGCACGAAGGTGCACTAGAAAAGAAAGATTTTGTTATTCAGACCATGGAGGGCTCTTTGGCCGAAGTCCAAAGTGAGAATGACAAATTAAAGAATGAATTGCTCCAACAATCGGAAAAATTCGAGCAAGAAAAGAAATATTTTGAAGCAAGCCTGAAAGCTGAAGTGGATAAATACTCAAATTTGCAGACATCCTTTAAAGAGCTTCAGGAAAAATGTTTGAGCTTCGGCAGCCGATGTGTGCAGCGGCTGAAGGACATGTTTCATTCTGTCGGAGCTAGCTCTTCGAAATTTACACCTTCAGCTGAAAATCTGCCAAGAACATTAGAACATATCGAAGGCGAAGTTGATGCCCTTGATGAAGTTATTGGTGGGCACGCTGACTTCTGCGCCCTGGTAGCTTCTCGGGGCACAGCTGCTGCTTTTTTGAAGGCTGGCTGCACACATGGAAACATTGTGAACAGACCAAACTTCAGCCTGTCAGCTTCAGATTTGTTAGATATCCCAAGCTTAGCCAGAAGCATCGGAAATAGATTCATGACCCAGATCTGGGTAAGTGGCGGGCGGAAAATGGCGGGCGACGAAGCTCGAAGCCATCTTAAGCCGGTAAAAAACTTATGTTTGTTGCTTGTACCTTCTCCTTTGAAATTTGTACCTTTCTTAGTGTGCTGTTTGATATATACAGGATGATGAAGCTGAAGATTGACAGTGCTGAAGTTTGACAAAACTGAAGACGAAGCCTTAGCTGAAGCTTAAAATTGCTTATAATGTGCTTTCCTGCAAAAAATCTTGGAGAAACTTCTGTAATATAGATATGGAGTAACTTATGTAAATTTGTACATACCCTGTAATATATTCTGTCT
This sequence comes from Zea mays, assembly GCF_902167145.1. Taxonomy (NCBI): domain Eukaryota; kingdom Viridiplantae; phylum Streptophyta; class Magnoliopsida; order Poales; family Poaceae; genus Zea; species Zea mays. The sequence continues at coordinate 36,390,079 of NC_050099.1, read as the reverse complement.
CCTTTAAGCGCATCCAGTCTGCTTTGCTGTGGACGAAACTTCTCTTTTGAGCCGAAGGCGAAAAACACCTTCCCTTATTTTCGTACACAACGAAGCATAGAAAATTTTTCCTTCGAATCTTTTTCCCTTCTCTTTTTTTTTCTGAAGCACCTAACTTTTTTGTGTAGCATGATGATGATTCTATATATGTCTAAATGAATGTTCATGAATGCAAATGACATGATGATATGTTATGTGCAATTGAATATTAGGACACATGCTCAAAAAATCATAAGCACGACCCTTCGTCCCCTCAAGAATGATAAAAATGTTTTTGTCGTTTACTTTTCGGCTTCACCGTTTACTTTTCGGTGTATCAGCGTTGACTTTTCGCTGTAAGCCTCCCTTAGGAGCTTCTTCACCTTTTACTTTCAGCGGAATCAGCGTTTATTTTTCGCTGTAAGCCTCCCTTAGGAGCTTCTTCGCCTTTTACTTTCAGCGGAATCAGCGTTTATTTTTCGCTGTAAGCTCTGCATTCCCTTAGGAACGACTTTTGAGCTTCTCCCTGTTTTCTTTTCTTTCTCTTTGCACTCGAGGGTGCGTTCTCAGCTTTTACATTTACATTTTTGGGGGATATCAGTCTTATAGAATTGAAATAAGGAAAAGAGAAATTACATGTTGTGGCCCCATTAAAAACCTTTCTCCCCCTTTGGAAAGGAAAAGGGTGCCACGAAAAAGAATATAAAAAATTACATCAAACTAAACATAATATCTCCGAAGCTCATCCGCATTCCACGATCTGGGAATGTCATTGCCGTCCAAATCCTTCAACCTGTAAGAACCAGGTCTTGACGAAGATACTACCAAAAAGGGGCCTTCCCACTTCAGCTGTAATTTGCCTATTGTTTCAGGGTTAGCTACTCTTCGAAGTACCAGGTGCCCTGGTTCAATGTTCTTCAACTTGACCTTTCTATCTCGCCATTTTATTGTTTCAGCTTGATACTTATTGATGTTTTCCACAGCTTGGAGTCGGATCCCTTCAATAACATCTTTTTCTATGGAGCAATCAGCTTCGTGTTCACCTTCTGCCGAAGCTACTGTCCTTATTGATCCTGTTTTAGCCTCTTCTGGGGTTATTGCTTCATCACCAAACAATAGTTTAAAGGGTGTAAAGCCTGTTGATCTTGAGATGGTTGTGTTATGACTCCACACCACTTTGATTAACTCGTCTGACCATTTTCCCCTCGGCTGATTGAAGATTGACTTCATTATTCCTGTCATTATGATCCCATTGGCTCTTTCAACAAGTCCATTTGATTCTGGGTGTCGGACTGATGCAAAATGGATCTTCGTACCGATTTGATTACAAAATTCTCTGAAGGCTTCAGAATCAAACTGTGTCCCATTATCCACAGTGATAGCCTTCGGCACTCCGAAGCGACAAACAATGTTCTGTCAGAAAAATTTTTGAATAGTAAATGAAGTTATTGTGGCTAAGGGCTTCGCCTCAATCCATTTGGAAAAATATTCCACTGCCACCACCACATATCTTAAGTTCCCCTGTGCTGGTGGTAATGGACCTAGCAAATCCAGACCCCATCTTTGCAATGGCCAAGTGGGTTGTATTAATTGAGTTAAAGACGAAGGTTGTTTTTGATCTCTTGCACATTTCTGACAACCTTCGCACTTTTGAACTAAATCCGCTGCATCCGAAGCTGCCTTTGGCCAATAAAATCCTTGGCGAAAGACTTTTCCAAGCAAGGGCCTAGATCCAATGTGAGATCCACACAGACCTGCATGTATGTCCTTCATTAACTCTATACCTTCGGATCTGGATAAGCACTTGAGTAATGGGGAACAGACCCCGCGCTTGTATAACTCCCCTTCTATTATAACATATGGTCGAGCTCTTGCTTCTATTCTTCTGTTATAAGCTTCGTCGTCTGAAAGAAAATTACCCTGAAGGAAAGAGATGATCTCAGTTCTCCAATCTTCACTATAAACAGGAGATATGTTAAGGATTGCTCTTTCAAGAAGCTCGACCGAAGGTGCTTTTATTGTTTCAAAAAATACTTCCGAAGGTATAGGCAGCCCCTGGGCTGCTGACTTAGCCAATAGATCAGCGTATTCATTTTCTCCACGAGGAATATTTTTGACAGAGAAACCTTCGAAAGAAGCCTCAATCCTTCGGACTGTATCTAGATACTTTTCAAGCTTCGGGTCTCTTGCTTTGTAACTTTTATCAATATGACCAGAAATAACTTGGGAATCAGTTTTAAGGATGGCCCTTCTGATTCCCATTGCCTTTAATTTCCGAAGACCCAAAAGCAGAGCTTCATACTCGGCGATGTTATTTGTGCAACTAAAATCAAGTTTTGCCGCATAACAAGTTTTAACTTTGGAAGGTGAAACCAACACAGCAGCCGCTCCTGCTCCGAAGGTTCCCCAAGACCCATCGCAAAACATTGTCCATGCTTCGGCGTCTTTATTTGTTTCTTCCTCCTGAGCCCCTAGCGTCCAGTCAGCAATGAAGTCTGCTAACGCCTGGGACTGAATCGAAGATCTATGAACATATTCAATACAAAATTCATTGAGCTCTGCAGCCCATTTTCCAATCCTTCCAGTAGCTTCTCGGTTCCTCATAATATCCTTCAGAGGTTGCGAAGAAGGAACAATTATGTTGTAAGCTTGAAAATAGTGTCGAAGCTTCCTGGAGGCCATCAAGACAGCATACAGTACCTTCTCCAGCTCTGTATAATTTTTCTTTGACAAACTAAGAACTTCAGAAACAAAATATATTGGTGCCTGCCTCTTAACTTGGCCTTCAAGCTTCTCCTAAACAAGTGCTGCACTTACCGCTGAGTGCGAAGCTGCCACATATAATAACAAAGGAGCCCCTGGCGTAGGTGGAGTTAGTGTTGTCAAATCTATCAAATACTGTTTCAGTTCTTCAAAGGCCTTCTGCTGGATTGGTCCCCATTGAAATACTTCGGCTGACTTCAGTACTTCGAAGAATGGTAAGTTTCTTTCTGCAGATCTGGATATAAATCTATTGAGAGATGCCAGCCTTCCTGTCAATCTTTGAGCCCCCTTTTTTGTACTTGGTGGCTCCATTCGAAGTATAGCTTCGATTTTACTTGGGTTGGCCTCAATTCCCTTTGTTGAAACTAAGTAACCAAGAAATTTCCCCTTGTTTACTCCGAAGACACATTTTTCTGGATTCAGCTTTAGACCAGTCTGTCTAAAATTAGCAAAGGTCTCTTGTAAATCAGCAATGTGGTTATCCTGCTTCGTGCTCTTTACAATGATATCATCAACATAAGTTAGTACATTCCTGCCTATCTGAGAATGGAGAACTTTTGTTGTCATTCTGCTGAAGCTTCCTCCAGCATTCTTAAGCCCTTCAGGCATCCGAATGTAACAGTATGTCCCACTAGGGGTTATGAAGCTGGTTTTTGGTTCATCCTCCTTCTTCATCCAGATTTGATGATAGCCTGAATAGCAATCCAGCAAACTCATAAGTTCTGATGAAGTTGCTGCATCGACTAGAGAATCTATCCTTGGCAATGGGAACTCATCCTTCGGACAGGCCTTATTGAGATCAGTAAAATCGATGCACATTCTCCATTTACCATTGGCCTTCTTCACCATAACAGTGTTAGCCAACCATTCTGGGTATTTTACCTCTCTAATAACTCCGGCACTGAGGAGTCGTTTCACTTCATTCTGAGCCCCTTCGGCCTTGTCATCAGACATCTTTCGAAGCCTCTGTTTCCTAGGTCTGAAGGATGGATCCACATTGAGCGAGTGCTCAATAACATCCCTATTAACTCCGCAAAGATCATTAGCTGACCAAGCAAAAACATCTTTATTGTTGAACAAAAACTTTATCAAGGTTTTTTCCTGCTCTTCGGACAATTGAGATCCCAATAGCACCTTCTGCTCTGCTATATCCTCACATAAGAGCATGGGTTTCGGTTGGTCAGCCAAAGCAGCTTTTTCCCTTCTGAACTTGTATTGCTCACAAGCTTCAGTTCCATCTATATTATGGATTGCTTTTGAGTCTGTCCAATTCCCTTCGGTCCTTCTGGCAACTTCTTGACTTCCATGAATAGCAATGGGCCCTTGGTCCGAAGGTATCTTCATGCAAAGATAAGTTGGATGCAGAATTGCTTCGAAGGCATTAAGAGTACCACGACCAATGATTGCATTGTAAGGGTACTCCATGTCAACAATATCAAACATAACTTGCTCAGTCCTTGTGTTGTTGATGAATCCGAAGGCCACTGACATTGAGATTTTGCCAAGTGCTACAATTTGCCTTCCTCCAAAGCCGCAGAGGGGATGTGTGGCATCAAGAATTTTATCTTCGGGCTCTTGCATCTGTCTGAAGGCCTTAGCAAATATGATATCAGCTGCACTGCCTGTATCAACCAAAACATTGTGGACCAGAAATCCTTTGATGACACAAGAGATAACCATAGCATCATTGTGTGGGTAATCCTTGAGCTGAAGGTCCTCTTGGGAGAAGGTAATAGGAACGTGAGACCATCTTGACTTGATGAAGGGTCCTTGTACCCCGACATGTTGTACCCTTCTCTATGCTTCCTTCTTCTGTTTCTTGTTGGCTGGCTCTGAACATGAGCCGCCTGTTATCGGAAGTACCAGCTTCGGAACCGAAGCAGCTCCAGCTCGAATGTTGAACGAAGCCATCAGTTCAGAAAAGTGGAAGTGAGTTCACCGGAGGTGGGCGCCAATGTTGGGGACTCGTTCTCAAATGCTATGAATTAAGAACAAGGCAACATAAAATGTTATATGTTAATGCTCTTCATCCAATGAAGCATTATTCCTTTAAGGATTAATGAACTTTGGACGAAGGTTTAAGACGATACGATTACGAAGGTTAAACCTTCGTAATTGAATTCTAATAGATTATATAAAATAATACGAAATACGAAACATTAAAGACAAATAAATTATAAATGAACAACATCGCTTTTATATTATCTCCATTTAATGTGTCCAAATATTAAATACATTTATACCTCTGCCTTGACAAAGATTAATTCCCGATTGACGAGATTGCAATTACCGGAAAGCGTGAACAACAAAGGAATACTGTTCACTATTTATAGGCACGGGACACAGCTTGTGAGGAATTACAATTATGCCCCTCATAAAAGTTTACAACAACGACTCAAACATTTATGGACTAAAAGGTCATTCTACTTTTAAGTCGATTTGTAATTCCGAAGCTTCATGAAGAGGAACCTTCGGTCATCACATGCGGACAGCTTCAGCCGAAGCTGTTTCTCCCTGCAGGACCTTCGGCGACGAAGCATAGTCCCAACAGCATCCTTCATTCCAAACTTGGTAAGTATGTCTTGAATGTACTTTGTTTGGCTGATGAAGGTGCCCTCTTGGAGTTGCTTGACTTGAAATCCTAGGAAGTATTTCAACTCCCCCATCATAGACATCTCGAATTTTTGAATCATGATCCTACTAAACTCTTCACAAGTAGATTTGTTAGTGGACCCAAATATGATATCATCAACATAAATTTGGCATACAAACAAATCTTTTGCAATGGTTTTAGTAAAGAGAGTAGGATCGGCTTTACCGACTTTGAAGCCATTAGTGATAAGGAAATCTCGCAGGCATTCATACCATGCTCTTGGGGCTTGCTTGAGCCCATAAAGCGCCTTTGAGAGTTTATAAATATGGTTAGGGTACTCACTATCTTCAAAGCCAGGAGGTTGCTCAACATATACCTCTTCCTTGATTGGTCCATTGAGGAAGGCACTTTTCACGTCCATTTGATAAAGCTTAAAGTCATGGTAAGTAGCATAGGCAAGTAATATACGAATTGACTCAAGCCTAGCTACAGGTGCATAGGTTTCACCGAAATCCAAACCTTCGACTTGTGAATATCCCTTGGCTATGTCGGGCTTTGTTCCTTGTCACCACACCATGCTCATCTTGCTTGTTGCGGAATACCCATTTGGTACCTACAACATTTTGGTTAGGACGTGGAACTAAATGTCATACCTCATTTCTAGTGAAGTTGTTGAGCTCCTCTTGCATTGCCAGCACCCAATTCGAGTCTCTTAGTGCATCCTCCACCTTGTATGGCTCAATAGAGGACACAAAAGAGTAATGCTCACAAAAATGTGCAACTCGAGATCTAGTGGTTACCCCCTTATGGATATCACCAAGAATTGAGTTCACGGGGTGATCTCTTTGAATCGCTTGATGGACTCTTGGGTGTGGCGGTCTTTGACCCTGAATCTCCTGCTCATCTTCCTTGTCTTGATCATTGTCATCTCCCCCTTGATCATTGTCCTCTTCTTGAGGTGACTCATCTTCTTGATCTTCTTCTTCATTGTCTTGAGCTTGATCCTCATCTTGGGTTGGTGGAGATGCGTGCATGGAAGATGATGGTTGATCTTGTGCTTGTGTAGGCTCTTCGGATTCCTTAGGACACACATCCCCAATGGACATGTTCCTTAGCGCGACGCGTGGAGCCTCTTCATCATCTAGCTCATCAAGATCAACTTGCTCCACTTGGGAGCCATTAGTCTCATCAAACACAATGTCACAAGAAACCTCAACTAATCTAGTGGATTTGTTGAAGACTCTATATGCCCTTGTGTTTGAGTCATATCCTAGTAAAAAGCCTTCTACAGCCTTTGGAGCAAATTTAGATTTTCTACCTCTTTTAACAAGTATAAAACATTTGCTACCAAAGACTCTAAAGTATGAAACATTGGGCTTTTAACTAGTGAGGAGTTCATATGATGTCTTCTTGAGGATTTGGTGAAGGTAGAGCCAGTTGATGGAGCAGCAAGCAGTGTTGATTGCTTCCGCCCAAAACCGGTCCGGAGTCTTGTACTCATCAAGCATGGTCCTCGCCATGTCCAGTAGAGTTCTATTATTCCTCTCTACAACACCATTTTGTTGAGGTGTGTAGGGAGAAGAGAACTCATGCTTGATGCCCTCATCCTCAAGAAAGCCTTCTATTTGTGAGTTCTTGAACTCCGTCCCGTTGTCGCTTCTTATTTTCTAGATCCTTAATCCGAACTCATTTTGAGCTCGTCTCAAGAATCCCTTTAAGGTCTCTTGGGTCTGAGATTTTTCCTGTAAAAAGAATACCCAAGTGAAGCGAGAATAATCATCCACAATTACAAGACAATACTTACTCCCGCCGATGCTTATGTAAATCCATGTGGAGTAGCTCAAGCGGCCTGTCGGTCGTCATGATGTTCTTGTGTGGATGATGGGAGCCAACTTGCTTTCCTGCTTGACATGCGCTACAAACCCTGTCTTTCTCAAAATGAGCATTTGTTAGTCCCAAAATGTGTTTTCCCTTTAGAAGTTTGTGAAGATTCTTCATTTCAACATGAGCTAGTCGGCGATGCTAGAGCCAACCCATATTAGTCTTAGCAATTAAACAAGTGTTGAGTTCAGATGTGTTTTCATTAAAATCAACTAAATATAGCTAACCCTCTAACACTCCCTTAAATGCTACTGAATCATCACTTCTTCTAGAGACAGTAACACCTATATCCATAAAAAGACAGTTGTAGCCCATTTTGCACAATTGAGAAACTGAAAGCAAATTGTAATCTAAAGAATCTACAAAAAACATTGGAAATGGAATGGTCAGGTGATATAGCAATTTTACCAAGTCCCTTGACCAAACCTTGATTTCCATCCCCGAATGTGATAGCTCTTTGGGAATCTTCGTTTTTCTCGTAGGAGGAGAACATCCTTTTCTCCCCTGTCATGTGGTTTATGCACCCGCTATCAATTATACAACTTGAGCCCCGGATGCATAAACCTGCAAAAGAGTTTTAGGCCTTGTTCTTAGGTACCCAAACAGTCTTGGGTCCTTTCACGTTAGAAACAAGCATCTTGGGTACCCAAACACAAGTCTTTGAGCCCTTGTGTTTGCCCCCAACATATTTGACAACTACTTTGCCTGATTTGTTAGTTAAAACATAAGAAGCATCAAAAGTCTTCAATGAAACACTAGGCTCATTTGATGCAGGAGTTTTCTTTTTAGGCAATTTAACATGGGTTGATTGCCTAGAGCTAGAAGCCTCATTCTTATACATAAATGCATGGTGAGAAACAGAATGAGACTTCTTAGCATGAATTCTCCTAATTTTGTGTTTGGGATAACCAGCAGGATATAAAATATAGCCCTCGTTATCCTGAACCATGGGAGCCTTGCCCTTAACAAAATTAGACAACCTTTTAGGGGCATTAAGCTTGACATTGCTTCCCTGTTGGAAACCAATGCCATCCTTGATGCCAGGGCGTCTCCCATTATAGAGCATGCTTCTAGCAAATTTAAATTTTTCATTCTCAATTTCATGCTCATTGATTTTAGTAGTTAATTGTGCTATATGATCATTTTGTTGTTTAATTAAAGCAAGGTGATCATGAATAGCATCAATATTAACATCTCTACATCTAGTACAAATAGTAACATGATCAACACTAGATGTAGAGGGTTTGCAAGCTTTTAATTCTTCTATCTTACCATGTAATATGGCATTCTCATCTCTAAGACAGGAAATAGAATCATTGCAAACATTTAAGTCTCTAGCCTTTGAAATTAAACTAGTATTTTTAGTTTTAAGGCTATAATTTGATTCATTCAGTTTATCAATCTTAGCAATTAAACTAGCATTTTCATTTCTAAGATTGTCAATTGAATCATGGCAAACATTTGATTTTTCAACCTTAGAAATTAAACTAACATTCTCAGTTCTAAGGTTTGAAATAGTGTCATTGCAAATGCTAAGCTCTTTAGTCAAGTTTTCACATTTTTCTATCTCCTGAGCGTAAGCATTTTTTAACTTTAACATGCTTTTTGTTTTCCTTAATAAGGAATTCCTCTTAGCTATCCAAAAGTTCATCCTTCTCATGAATAACACCTATTAATTCATTCAATTTTTCTTTCTGTTGCAATTTAAGGTTGGCAAAAAGGGTAAGCAAATTATCCTTGAAAGGGAATTAGGCTTACACCTATTTTCCTAACTAATTTTGGTGGTTGAATTGCCCAACACAAATATTTGGACTAACTAGTTTGCTCTAGTGTATAAGTTATACAGGTGCCAAAGGTTCACACTTAGCCAATAAAAGGCCAAGAATTGGGTTCAACAAAGAGAGCAAGGGATAACCGAAGGCAGCCCTATTCTGGCGCACCGGACTGTCCGGTGTGCCACCGGACAGTGTCTGGTGCACCAGGGACTCCAAGCCAAACTTCGCACCTTCGGGAATTTTCAGAGGCGCTTCGCTATAATTCACCGGACATGTCCGGTGCACACCGAACACTGAGGAGAGCGACTCTGAACTCGCCAGCTTCGGATTCCCGCTCTGCTATAATTCACCGGACATGTTCGGTGCACACCGGACTGTCCGGTGAGCCAGCGGAGCAACGACTACTTCGCGCCAACGGTCATCTGCAACGCATTAAATGCGCGCCAGCGCGCGCAGAGGAGCAGAGCACGCGCGGGTGGCACACCGGACAGTCTACAGGACTTGTCCGGTGCACCACCGGACAGCCAGGCGGGCCCACAAGTCAGAGCTCCAACGGTCGGAACCCAACGGCCTGGTGACGTGGCTGGCGCACCGAACACTGTCCGGTGGCGCACCGGACTGTCCGGTGCGCCATGCGACAGCAGCCTCCACCAAACGGCTAGTTTGGTGGTTGGGGTTATAAATACCCCAACCACCCCACATTCAAGTCATCCAAGTTTTCCAACTTTCAACCACTTACAAGAGCTAGACATTCAATACAAGACACACCCAAGTGATCAAATCCTCTCCCAATTCCACAAAAGCATTAGTGTTAAGTGAGAGTGATTTGTTGTGTTCTTTTGATCTCTTGCGCTTGGATTGCTTTCTTTCTCATTATTTCTTGAGATCAATACTCACTTGTAACCGAGGCAAGAGACACCAATTGTGTGGTGGTCCTTGCGGGGAAGTTTTTGTTCCCGGTTGATTTGAGAAGAGAAAGCTCACTCGGTCCGAGGGACCGTTTGAGAGAGGGAAAGGGTTGAAAGAGACCCGGTCTTTGTGACCACCTCAACGGGGAGTAGGTTTGCGAGAACCGAACCTCGGTAAAACAAATCCGCGTGTCACACTCTTTATTTGCTTACGATTTGTTTTGTGCCCTCTCTCGCGGACTTGATTATATTTCTAACGCTAACCCAACTTGTAGTTGTGATTAATTTTGTAAATTTCAGTTTCGCTCTATTCACCCCCCTCTAGGCGACTTTCAATCCTCATCTTCACTAGAGCTACCCTCATCACTAGATGTTGTATATTTTGTGGAGGCTCTAGATTTTACCTTCTTCCTTTTGTCATCCTTTGCCATGAGGCACTTGTGGCCGACGTTGGGGAAGAGAAGTCCCTTGTTGACGGCGATGTTTGCGGCATCCTCGTCGGAGGAGGAGTCGATGGAGCTTATGTCAGAGTCCCATTCCCGACACACGTGGGCATCACCGCCCTTCTTCTTGTAGTATTTCTTCTTTTCCTTCTTCTTCCACTTATTGTCATTGTCCCTGTCACTATCACTAGACATAGGGCATTTAGCGATAAAATGACTGGGCTTACCACATTTGTAGCACACCCTTTTGGAGCGGGGTTTGTAGTCCTTACCCTCCTTTGCTTGAGGATTTGACGGAAGCTCTTGATGATGAGCGCCATCTCCTCATTGTCGAGCTTGGAGGCGTCGATGGAGAGCCTACTTGATGTAGACTCTTCTTTCTTCTCCTCCGTCGCTTTGAATGCGACGGGTTGCACCTCGGGTGTGGAGGTGCCGCCTTGCTCCAAGTTGACGATTTGTTTGGAGCCTTTGATCATCAATTCAAAGCTCACAAACTTTTCTATAACCTCCTCGAGAGACATTCGCTTATATCTAGGATCACCACGTATTAATTGAACTTGCGTAGGATTGCGAAAAATGAGTGATCTTAGAATAACCTTGACCATTTCATGGTCATCCCATTTGGTACTCCCGAGGTTGCGCACTTGATTCACCAAGGTCTTAAGCCGGTTGTACATAGCTTGTGGCTCCTCTCCTTGGTTGAGGACGAAACGACCGAGCTCCCCCTCGATCGTCTCCCGTTTGGTGATCTTGGTCACCTCATCTCCCTCGTGCGCGGTATTGAGCACGTCCTAAACCTCCTTGGCGCTCTTCAACCCTTGCACTTTATTATACTCCTCTCGACATAGAGAGGCGAGGAGTATAGTAGTGGCATGGGAGTTGAAGTGCTGGATTTGGGCGACCTTGTCCGAGTCGTATCCTTCATCCCCTACGGGTACCTGCGCTCCCACTACACGACGGTTCACTTATAGCGACCTACGGTTGGTTGCTAAAACGGCCTTCAGCGACCTACGGTTGGTCGCTAAAAACTTTTAGCGACCCATAAGGATAGTCGCTGTAAGTGCCGTCGCTAAAGGCTTGAGCGACCGACATCTTTTTAGCGACCGACCGTCCGTTGCTAATATTGTATATTTAGCGACCAACCGTGGGTTGTTGTACTATAGATTTAGCAACCAATCGTGAGTCGTTATACTATACATTTAGCAACCAACAGAAAGTTGCCCCTAGTTATAGTCGTTAATAATGATAATATACCATTAATTAGCATTCAACAACTGTTATATATACAAAAGCATCACAAATCACCAATTTTTATACACATAATCACATAGATATACAAATTTAATTAGTATTGCACAATGATAGATCCACATCACATAAACCATCAACAAGCACCACAACAAAATCATTCACAAAACCTACACATGTTATTATGTTTTGCACATATTTGCAAACACTTTACAAAATCATTTAACAGGCTCCCAAACTCCATACATTGTTTAACAGGCCAAGAACGGAGGTGATACCCAAACTCCATACATTGTTTAACTGCAGCCAGCACAAGGCGTTGCAGCCTGTCCACCTGATTTTCCGCTATTGTGTGACATCGTTCTGTCAAGAGAGGGGTAACACTAGAAGATCCAAGTTCCTAAATAGGAAAACAAAACAGACTTAGAAGTAGACAATGAATAAGAAGACCCAAAATGTGTGTAACATACAGTACATTTCTCTATAAGCCAATCCGCACGTCCGCCTTTCAGTGTCCCTGAGGATTAGAAATAATAAAGTGATTATAGGATGGAATAAAAAATTCTCCTGGTTTACATAGTACATCAGTTTCACAAGACTCACCAAACGCAGCAAAGACATGCCATTGGATGCCTTGAGGAGCTATGATCCTAGCATCCTCTAATAACTCAACATCTGAGCCACCTTTGTCAACTTTATGTATGAATCCTTCAGCTAAACGGCCCACCCCATTGAATAGTTCAACCCTATGAAAGCAAGTTGGTGAGAGAAATTTCATGATGTAACTGTTAAGCTCCAGGAACATAAAACGCAGGTCGAAAATGGCATCTCACCAAGACCACAAGAACAATTTTCTCTATATGAACAATAAGGTCTCCTACAAAATGTATCATTATGTTTATCTAAAATCCATGACCTTAGTAGTTAAAGTATTTGTTGGATGGTCATTAACTCATTCCGTGGATGTTGAAAATGCCTTACAAGTTAAAACTTAAAAGTAATAAGCTTCACATATCAAACTTGTTGGAGCACACCACATAATCTACCAAGGCTACTTGCTTAAGCAGGGACAACAACTAATTTGCAACCCATGTACTTCCACGACCAACTGTATACGGAGAATCGAGTGCATAACAAAGTCTAAAGCTTAGAGAACCACACTTGAACTCAATAGAAAATAGTGCACCAATTGATACAAGAGCTAATTACAGTCTCATGAGGAAATGACATATATTCATAACTTAACAACAAATAAAAAATTACAAACATAGTCTTAATTAAACATAGATACAAGCCATGTAAATCTGGAGCACACATATTTTTTTCATATAGAACTCAATCAATATTTTCTTGTACCCAGGGTTCAGGGTTGTAGCTAGTTGATCTAGTCTGCTTTGCCAGACTCAAATTTCGGCTACGAAAGCAGTCTGACATAGTAAAACATGCATGTCAGCTATAAATAATTGAAGAAACCCGTGCTTGTGTTGTGTGTGTTTGTCTTTTCTCTCTGTGTCAAGTATGTGAGAGGAGCACATGGTAGTACCTTCGCTGAACACCTGAGCCATCACACACAGCACGTGTCGTGCTAACCTCCAGCACACAAATGAATCCGGCTTGGATTTTACTCGAATAGCAATCTGGCTACTTCTTCTCTCCTTGCTTGTGAACAAATTTTTGTGTTGGTGTTGAGGGCGGCCGGTGTCGAGGGCATCGTCGAAGGCGGCGTCGCGGCTGACGTCGAGGGCGGCCCGTAGCTGGTGTCGAGGGAGAGGCCAAGGGCTTGACCGCCTAAGAGCCGAGAGGGATTGAAGAGTGAGGACGCAGGACGGCAGGAGCAGGATGCAGGAAGCAGAAGCGGTGGCGACGCGGCGTGGAGTGAGGGAGAGGCCACGGCGACGGCGTGCCTCGTGTGGAGACTGGAGAGGCTGGCTGGTGTGATACCCAATTTTCTGAAAAGAAGTTAAATGTATTTTTCCCTTTTCTTTCGTGATCTGTGTAGTTGAGGTTGAAGTTTTTTAGGAAACATTCACCAATAAAACAGTAGAATACTTGTTGGATTTGTGCGTTGGGGTCGGGAGCAGACGTGAGAGCGAGTTTGGGCCGTGGATCTCGATCCGGCGGTGGGGAGCCCATTAGTTTCCCCCCCTAAACCCTAGCCGCCCCCTCCCTCTCACTCCCCCACCCCTTTGGCCGCCCCTCCCCTCTCTCTTCCACTCTTGCAGCCGCCCCAATCCCTCTCCTTCTTCCCCAAGTGATTGCAGCGCCACCCCTCAACCCTAGCCCCCCCACCTCTTCCTCTCCAAGGTGGAGCCTCCCCGCTTGGTGTCCGTCGTGTGGGTGCGAGTCTTCCATGGGAGTTTGGAGGGAGGAAGAAGGAAGAAAATGTGACACCCGGTTTGCAAAGAAGAGAAGTTGGAGGGTATTCTTTTTGTTTTTTTCTCTCTTTCGGTGGTTGCGTTTTGGTAATTTGGAATTTGAGGAAAAACATTCACCAGTAGGGCAGTAGAATTTCTTTGGTTAGGCGCTTGCATCGGGGTCGGGAGCCGTCGCGTGGGCGTGTTGGGCCGCAAATCTTGTTTCGGCCCACTAACCCCCATAACCCTAGCCGCCCTCCCCCTAACCCCCCCATTCTTTGTGCAGCCGCCCCCCATTCCCCTACCCTCTTGGCCGCCCCCCTCCATCTCCTCCTTTCTCAAGCACTTGCAGCCACACATCAAACCCTAGCCGCCCCCCATCTCCTCCTCCCATGGTGCCATTCGTTGCCGCTCGGATCTCCGTCACGTGGTGCAAATCTTCAACGGTTTTCGGTGGAGAGAGGAAGGGAGGAAGAAAAGGGGGAGAACCCAAGGTGGTGGACTTCCGGATCGTACTTAGGGATTTGCCCGAACTTCCGGTAAAGGCAAGTAAATACAATGGTGGTTGCTACCGTTTGGTTTGCATCCTATTCCCTGTCATTGAGTATGCATAAGTTTTAATTATGTTAATCATTGAATTCTATGATGAAGTTTATTTGTTTGGAAGTATTAATTCTCAATTGTCTAATATTGTGGATGATCATAATTTGGTAATGATATATGTGGTTGATTCCCATCTTGGATGAAGTTGAAGTATCTTTTTGAATCATGTTATATGAAGTGTTGTAGGCATGACATGCGCATCGCATCATCCATCTTGCATTTTGAAGTTATGTCATGATCTTATGGTCCGACCGTACCGGTACATTTTTAGCATCGTACGTTGCCCGAGGAGGGGTACGATGCGGCTTCATATCCTTAGTGGTATGAAGGCAGAAGTCATCCTTGCATTTGCAGACATTTGCACTCATGAGGAATATATGAAGTGTGACATTACTATGTTACTATTGTGGTTTCTACCTGCGAGGTGTGGTAACTAGGTGTGTTGTACGTTGTATACGTGCTGCACCTTCGTAATAAGAAGGTTGTGGAATCAAGTGGTGGTAAAACAATGTTCTTATGTGGTTAAACTGTTTGATATTATTTTACTTGCTGAGATATGTCATCACACTCTTGCATTACTCAATGCAGGTACTTTATACATGTTGGGAATGAGGGGAGTAGCAGCACGTCCACTTTTACTCTCACAATAACGCTGCCCAGGCGCAGCCATGATTTAATTAGAAACTTATTGTCAAAGGAAGTTTGTTTTCTTTATATGGTCGTGCGCACTGGTTAATTCAGTTCAGGTCGTATGTTTATCTTCCCTTGCTAGCCGATTAATAATACTTAGTATGTTTTAGTCATGATATATGTTTATACTCTGTTTCCCCTCTTTTATGCAATCTTGCAAAGGGGATGCTGCCGAAATTTTATATATGGACGTCGGAAGTGTAGTTCAGTAGCATTCCGGGTTGTTTGTGGAACCCGGAGTGTTACAGAAAAGAAGGAGGAACCCAAGGTGATTTTCGTGATCATTTTGTTGTATTTGTGCTGCAATCCAATTGGTTACATGTTTACCTATGCGATTTGGTAGAGGTGCTGTCCAGAAATTTAGTGGGTGGACGAACAGCAGTAGTTCTAGTGATTTCTGGGAATTTTTCGTGGGCAATTAGCAGGGATCAGTGGGAGAATCATGTAGAGCTTTGTCATACCTTTCCAACGAGTAGTTATGCGCTCGATTTGGAGTTATAATTTAGGAGACATCGTTGTTTGAATCCGGTTATGTTGCTGTCCAAAAAAACAGAATTTTCAGGTGGGTGAACAGCAGTAGTATTAGCAGTTTCTGGGAATTTTTCGTGGGTAATTAATGTTAACCAGTATGATAATCATGTAGGGCTTTATCTTATCTTTCCAATAAGTACTTATGTGATTGATTTGGAATTATATTTTAAAAGATATCGCTGTTTGAATCCGGGTATGTCGCTGTCCAAAAGACAAAAAAAAACAGATTACAGGGTTCATCTTGTGGACTGTTTTAGGCTAATTAGATTTTGGAATTTAATTATAAATTGTATACAAAACATGTGGGGAATTTCATGTAGATGCCTCTGGAGTTTTTGTTTGTTACCACTGCTGTCATAATTTTAAAGTTATGAAATTATTAAGCAGTGCCGCTGCAGTTTGGAGGGTGTGGGGAGAGATGCAACCCGCGGCGGGGTTTGAGTTTGTGCGTAGGTGCGGCGTCGTTTATGAGCCTGATTATGTGAAATTGGTGCACTAAGTTGTGTGTCAAAAACAGGTGGTGGACTTCCGGATCGTACTTAGAGATTTGCCCGAACTTCCGGTAAAGGCAAGTAAATACAGTGGTGGTTGCTACCGTTTGGGTTGCATCCTATTCCCTGACATTGAGTATGTATAAGTTTTAATTATGTTAATCATTGAATTCTATGATGAAGTTTATTTGTTTGGAAGTATTAATTCTCAATTGTCTAATATTGTGGATGATCATAATTTGGTAATGATATATGTGGTTGATTCCCATCTTGGATGAAGTTGAAGTATTTTTTTGAATCACGTTATATGAAGTGTTGTAGGCATGACATGCTCATCGCATCATCCATCTTGCATTTTGAAGTTATGTCATGATCTTATGGTCCGACCGTACCGGTACATTTTTAGCATCGTACGTTGCCCGAGGAGGGGTACGATGCGGCTTCATATCCTTAGAGGTATGAAGGCAGAAGTCATCCTTGCATTTGCAGACATTTGCACTCATGAGGTATATATGAAGTGTGACATTACTATGTTACTATTGTGGTTTCTACCTGCGAGGTGTGGTGACTAGGTGTGTTGTACGTTGTATACGTGATGCACCTTCGTAATAAGAAGGTTGTGGAATCAAGTGGTGGTAAAACAATGTTCTTATGTGGTTAAACAGTTTGATATTATTTTACTTGCTGAGATGTGTCATCTCACTCTTGCATTACTCAATGCAGGTACTTGATACATGTTGGGAATGAGGGGAGTAGCAACACGTCCACTTTCACTCTCACAATAACGCTGCCCAGGCGCAGCCATGATTTAATTAGAAACTTATTGTCAAATGAAGTTTGTTTTTTTAACTAGTCGTGCGCACTAGTTAATTCACTTCATGTCGTATGTTTAACTTCTCTTTGCTAGCCGATTAATAATACTTAGTATGTTTTTGTCATGATATATGTTTATACACTGTTGCCCCCCTCATTTATGCAGTTTTGCAAGGGGGATGCTGCCGAAATTTTATATATAGATGTCAGAAGTGTTATTTAGTAGCATTCCGGGGTGTTGGTGGACCCCGGGGTGTTACAGTTGGTATCAAAGGATAGGCTTTAGATTCTACGCAATTTGAAGATAAATTTGACACACTTGCACATATAGGAAGGGTATGGGTTCGTATCTCTTTCATATTAGTATTTTATTGTATAGATGACTAGAACTTCCTTACTCCAAATCTCTTTATGGTTTGATGGGGTATGTCGTTAACGACGTAATGCTTGATATGATATGTTACTTCTATTTAGTATTGGTTTCTTGATGTGGTTGTTATTGAAGATATTATGCAAGTGAAGCTACTAATGTACTTGTTTTATATACATATCGTCATGATGTTTTTTTGGGATGCAATGTTTTCAAATCTCTGAGCTATTACCATCATATATTTCTATATGCTTGACTGTGGATGTTTTTTTCCCAAAAGGATTCTTGGGTTCTTGTACTTATAGGACCAATTGTTTATTGAGCTTGTGTATAATGGGTCTAATCCGACTTGGTGTAGTGTGAAAACACTATATAATGTAGTTTTATGGTGTTGTTGAGTTTGATTGACTGTTGGGTTACAACCCAACTTATCAATGTAATATTTCCATGGGTGCAATGCTTTGCGCCTCACTTTTTTTAGGCTAGTGTGGCTACTTTCTAACTTGATCTTAGTATAAAATTGGTTTGTCTCTATAGAGCAGATGCAACGTTGTAATGTCTATGAAATCTTTAGACTGGTAAAACTCGAGTGAATTTGTGACATGACGTAGATTGATAAGTCCAACCATGTCTACCTGATAGGTTTTCTTATTATGTGCAACCTTATTTTTAACAATTAATAGGGTGGTTTCAAGTGGATTTTATGTCGTGCATGTTTTCCTTCTATGGCTTGTTTCAATAGCCATAAAGGCTATGCATATTTTTTTAGTTGTTGCAGGCTAGTCATGTGGGCGATATTGACAACCCGTTTTATATTTTTTTTATTTGCCAACATTGTATGGCAGTTTGATTTTTTTATGAGCAGTTTCTCTATGCATGCTTGTTGAATCATTATTTGGACCGCTTTATCTTAAACGAAGTCAATGCTTAACTGGGAGTTGCTTATGTTTGTTAGTCATCAATCTCTTTAATGATGGGGTTGTTGCATCGGATTGAGATTTTTCTTATATGAATGATGGTTTGATAGATCATGTATGTCTACTACTTTGAATGCATCCTGTGATATCACGAAGTACAAATTGTTCAAGTGCAGTAATAGTAGGTTTTGTTGTATGTGAGGTTAATCAAGGTAGTTTGGTTATGTGGATTGTCTTATTGACGTCCAATTACTCCTGTTGAGCATAGTATTGTGTTATTATTTTAGTATTGAAAGTAATATTTATGAAGCTTTTGCATGAGTCTGTGTCAAGAAGTACATTAGTTTTTCTTGTTATCCCTCCATTGCTTTATGAGTATTGCAAATTTTATCTCTTTTGAGAGGAGGAAAAGACGTTACATGACATGAGCACCATTTGCTTCACGTCAACAATAGTTGTGGAGAGCTCTAATAGTTGGATTCTAGTGTAATAACAACCATGTTTTATAGTGCTAGAGATGGGTATGTCAGGTGTTTCATACATTGTCGATACATGGATGTTTGACCTTAGTGGCATTAACAAATGAGGTTGTTGAATTCGTTGATTGTGGTGCTTAGTGTTCTAACCTATTAGGTAAAGTGTTGCTTAAAGGCTTTGGGGAGTTGCATCCCCATTTGGTAGTGGAAAATCCTAATGTTGGTCGCACCTGCCAATGCCTTGGGTTTTATTTTATATTGTTTTTTATTATGGGTAAGGTGTTGTTTCGTTTTGGGAGTCATTTTAAATTAGTTGGAGGCTGAATCAGGCTTCACTTATCTAGAATGTTTTATAGGCCTTGTTTGGCACAACTTATTTTCAGCTTCTTCACAAATTTAAGCAGAACTTCTGCCAAACAGCTAGCTTCTGCAGCAGCTTATCAGTTCAGCTGCTTCTCAGAATACACTAAAAGCAGCCAACAAGCAGAAGCTGCTTTTCACCAGCTTATCAGATAAGCTGCTTTTTCAACAAGCAGCAGCTGTGCCAAACAGGGCCATAGTAGGTTTCTTCATCTTTGCATAGGATGCTCAATCACCCAGTTTGGTCTAAACATTTGAGAGTTATGGGTTTCCTATAGCAGCCTTAATTTTGTACGAAAGTATAGACATTGAATACGGTAAATTTTGGGTTTTGTTGGATTATGAAAGTTTTAGTAATTTCATGATCTTCCCAAAGAGTATTGGTTTGTAATTTTCATTACATATAATTGGAGTTAGGCTACTCTGAAGTTGTTGCACCGTTGTGTCTGAACTTTAGGTGTCGTTAAAACCACTAATAAATCGACCGCGTTTTGATAGTTTCAGAGCCCAAATTTGGGAATTCTCTTTAAGAAAAACTTTTAATTTTTCTTAGTACTTTTTAATGGGTATTTACTTGTAATTGTCTGTTAAATAGATTGGGAGAGGTGGTTGTCCGGATATAAGTCGAATCTCTGATGTGTAGTATCTCAGGCTGAGTTTAGCTGTAGGTCATGCAGAGTTGAGGGCTATAAAGATAAATTTGGGTGGAACTTTATTGCAAAAGTCGTGGACAATTTCCAAACTTTTCCAACGCATGTTTGTTGTAGTTTTAAGTTGAGTATAGCAGGAGTTATAGTATTTTAAATTTTAGTTGTCCATTGTTTCTAACCTATCAGTTTTGCAACAAAGCAGTTGCATTGTTTTATCGGTTTGAAAACCAATTCTGAGACACTCATTATAATAAAAGTTTTAGGGGATGTTATAATCTTTTCAATGAGTTTATATTTGTAAAATTTTGTTAGATGCAGAGAGTTATGAGGTTTTGAATTTATGGGTCATGTTCCGTCAGGTTCTGGTGGCAGATCATGTATGTCACCTTACAAGCCAAATTAAAAAAATGGAGATAAAAAAACTTTGTTTATCCTTTGAATACAAAAGTTGTAGGTCATGAAGTTTAGATGATTTTACAATATTTCTTTGTTATCATTGCTTTTATAGTGAAAGAGGTAGAGACAGAATGAGCATTTGTGTTGTTGATTATCAATTTTCTATTTAGGGATATTTCTTTGGGAGTTTGGTTTAGTTATGGTGAGCTCTTTCGCAATCCATGTTAATTATGTTGTATGGTGGGAGGGAATAGATGTAGTGGTTGTGATAGTTATCTTGTTGTTGTATATGTGGAGCGTGGGCTGAAACAGAGAGATAGCGAGGGATATTTGAATAGGCCAGTACATATTGTTGTGAAGCCATGTTTTCTGGTCTTGGCGTGTTTGCGTAAGTATGAAATAGTTACGTCGTGTGAAGTCTAGGTGGAGATGCAGATTGTCTGAGTTATTGGATGGATATATGGGCAGGCATAGTATACTTAAATTGATTCTTGCTTGCATGATGTGAGATCAGGCTTAAAATGATTTAAAAAGTAAGCATATTGCTTCTACCCTTATGTTGGCTCTAAGTGTCTCGTAATGAAGAACCTAAAGTTATTAGTCCTTCGATGAACGCTTAATCTTAGAAGAGTATAGAACCTGAATAAATCTATTGCTTGCTGTTTGGGACTACATGACCAGTTTTGGTTATGCCGCTAGTTCAATGAATTACACCATGTTTTCGGTAGAGGTGTTGTATATAAAAAGTTGTAGCCAACTTCTTCATCTTACTTGTGTAAAATTTCATGACCATAGGTCTAGTAGTTTGGGAGTTATGATTTTCTCAAGTCTAGTCTTGGAATCTGTCCAGATTCTGTACAGATTTCGAAACTGACCTTGTTTGCCCAAGTTAAACTTCGAATCAGTTCTTATAAATTATAAAGAAGTGGTAGTACTTTCCTTAAGCTTTCCAACAAATTTTGGATCACCCTTTTTGGTGACCTATAAGTTAAGCTACATCTGTTTTAATTGGAATCTTTGAATCTGTCCAAATTTGGACAGCAAAGCCTTTCTTATGTCTTTTGATCTTGATATGCATTGAATTAACCTGATAGGTTTATAAATGAAATATAGACAATTTTACTGGCTTTCTAAAAAGTCTAGGAGCGCCTGAATGGGATGACTGAGACTCCAATTATGGATTTTTTGAAGTGAGTAGTTGAATTCTGTTCAAGTCTGGACAAAATTTACGTTTCGCATTGTTTGGCCTTTCTAAGTGTCAAATCTTGTGGTGATGATAATACCAAGGGTATAGTGGACTTTGTAAGCTTTCCATAAAGTCCTAGTTTACTTCTATTGGATGCATATTTTGTGAGTTATGAGGAAAACAAATAACTGTTGTGTTGCTGTCTAGAAATATGCAAGCATTAAATTGATCTTTTGAAGTTACTCTTGTTTGGATAGGTTTGGTTTAGGCTATTTGAGCACAGTATGTATTGCATTCATATATATATATTTATTGAAGTACTTGCATGTGTCAATGTTGATTTGGTGTTAGGAAAGCTTTGTTCGAGTTATATAGGACCGTCTACTATCTTAGCCCGAGTTGGCAGCTTGGCTTAGCACCTACAATTGTCGGAGTCTATGATCAGAGTACACCATATATTCCATGTCTTTATGTTGAGGAAGTATTTGCGGAATCCAGACCATCAAATCGAGCTAAAGCCGATTCCTGTGTAGCAAGACCAGACTCTAGAGTGTCGTCTGCTGCGTATCTTAGAATCCTAGGAGCTTGAGGAGCTGATGCGGCAGAAGTACCCGAACCTTTCTTTATGTGTGAGTTTTGTTGATTCATTGATCTTTCCTTGTCGTTCCGATAGAAGCGTCGGAATTCGAGGTCGAATTCTTTTTAAGGGGGGTAGAGTGTGATACCCAATTTTCTGAAAAGAAGTTAAATGTATTTTTCCCTTTTCTTTCGTGATCTGTGTAGTTGAGGTTGGAGTTTTTTAGGAAGCATTCACCAATAAAACAGTAGAATACTTGTTGGATTTGTGCGTTGGGGTCGAGAGCAGACGTGAGAGCGAGTTTGGGCCGTGGATCTCGATCCGGCGGTGGGGAGCCCATTAGTTCCCCCCTAAACCCTAGCCGCCCCCTCCCTCTCACTCCCCCACCCCTTTGGCCGCCCCTCCCCTCTCTCTTCCACTCTTGCAGCCGCCCCAATCCCTCTCCTTCTTCCCCAAGTGATTGCAGCGCCACCCCTCAACCCTAGCCTCCCCCACCTCTTCCTCTCCAAGGTGGAGCCTCCCCGCTTGGTGTCCGTCGTGTGGGTGCGAGTCTTCCATGGGAGTTTGGAGGGAGGAAGAAGGAAGAAAAGAAGGAGGAACCCAAGGTGATTTTCGTGATCATTTTGTTGTATTTGTGCTGCAATCCAATTGGTTACATGTTTACCTATGCGATTTGGTAGAGGTGCTGTCCAGAAATTTAGTGGGTGGACGAACAGCAGTAGTTCTAGTGATTTCTGGGAATTTTTCGTGGCCAATTAGCAGGGATCAGTGGGAGAATCATGTAGAGCTTTGTCATACCTTTCCAACGAGTACTTATGCCCTCAATTTGGAGTTATAATTTAGGAGATATCGTTGTTTGAATCCGGTTATGTTGCTGTCCAAAAAAAACAGAATTTTCAGGTGGGTGAACAGCAGTAGTATTAACAGTTTCTGGGAATTTTTCGTGGGTAATTAGTGTTAACCAGTATGATAATCATGTAGGGCTTTGTCTTATCTTTCCAGTAAGTACTTATGTGCTTGATTTGGAATTATATTTTAAAAGATATCGCTGTTTGAATCCGGGTATGTCGCTGTCCAAAAGACAAAAAAACAGATTATAGGGTTCATCTTGTGGACTGTTTTAGGCTAATTAGATGTTGGAATTTAATTATAAATTGTATACAAAACTTGTGGGGAATTTCATGTAGATGCCTTTGGAGTTTTTGTTTGTTACCACTGCTGTCATAATTTTAAAGTTATGAAATTATTAAGCAGCGCCGCTGCAGTTTGGAGGGTGTGGGGAGAGATGCAACCCGCGGCGGGGTTTGAGTTTGTGCGTAGGTGCGGCGTCGTTTATGAGCCTGATTATGTGAAATTGATGCACTAAGTTGTGTGTAAAAAACAGGTGGTGGACTTCCGGATCGTACTTAGGGATTTGCCCGAACTTCCGGTAAAGGCAAGTAAATACAGTGGTGGTTGCTACCGTTTGGGTTGCATCCTATTCTCTGACATTGAGTATGCATAAGTTTTAATTATGTTAATCATTGAATTCTATGATGAAGTTTATTTGTTTGGAAGTATTAATTCTCAATTGTCTAATATTGTGGATGATCATAATTTGGTAATGATATATGTGGTTGATTTCCATCTTGGATGAAGTTGAAGTATTTTTTTGAATCACGTTATATGAAGTGTTGTAGGCATGACATGCTCATCGCATCATCCATCTTGCATTTTGAAGTTATGTCGTGATCTTATGGTCCGACCGTACCGGTACATTTTTAGCATCGTACGTTGCCCGAGGAGGGGTACGATGCGGCTTCATATCCTTAGAGGTATGAAGGCAGAAGTCATCCTTGCATTTGCAGACATTTGCACTCATGAGGTATATATGAAGTGTGACATTACTATGTTACTATTGTGGTTTCTACCTGCGAGGTGTGGTGACTAGGTGTGTTGTACGTTGTATACGTGCTGCACCTTCGTAATAAGAAGGTTGTGGAATCAAGTGGTGGTAAAACAATGTTCTTATGTGGTTAAACAGTTTGATATTATTTTACTTGCTGAGATGTGTCATCTCACTCTTGCATTACTCAATGCAGGTACTTGATACATGTTGGGAATGAGGGGAGTAGCAGCACGCCCACTTTCACTCTCACAATAACGCTGCCCAGGCGCAGCCATAATTTAATTAGAAACTTATTGTCAAATGAAGTTTGTTTTTTTAACTAGTCGTGCGCACTAGTTAATTCACTTCATGTCGTATGTTTAACTTCTCTTTGCTAGCCGATTAATAATACTTAGTATGTTTTTGTCATGATATATGTTTATACACTGTTGCCCCCCTCATTTATGCAGTTTTGCAAGGGGGATGCTGCCGAAATTTTATATATAGATGTTAGAAGTGTTGTTTAGTAGCATTCCGGGGTGTTGGTGGACCCCGGGGTGTTACAGCTGGGCAGCGGTAATTTAGGTTTCTAGGCGGCTGCTAGGGTTAGGTAGATGGGCCCCTAGTGGGCCTTAGGGTTAGGGAGAGTTTTCTTTTTTTTATTTCGAAATGCATTTTTAAATTACTCAAAAATTCATAAAATTTTACCAAATAAATAATAAACATTTGAATAAATTATTACGAATGCAAATAAATAATAAACATTTGAATAAAAATTTATTACCCTATTTAATATAAGCACAAAGAACACAGTTGCATACTATAGTCATGTCTATACATAAACAAACCATGAAATATACATACAAGCAATATTAAAAAGAAATAAATCACCACGCAATTTAGCGATCAATGTTTACTTGTTTTAATTAATTTTTAGTCACTAACAACTACAAGGTATGTTCAGGCTATAATATTTGATACTGATCCTTGCTCTATAGCGACCCACCGCTAGTTCCCGACGATATCTATAGCGACCAACCATAAGTTGTTAAATTTCTAGACTTTTAGCGACCAACCGACCGTTGCTACAAAAGGATTTAGCGACTGACCGTCGGTTCCTATCCTTTAGCAACCAA
Source organism: Zea mays (assembly GCF_902167145.1). Classification (NCBI taxonomy): domain Eukaryota; kingdom Viridiplantae; phylum Streptophyta; class Magnoliopsida; order Poales; family Poaceae; genus Zea; species Zea mays. Next base: position 36,365,033 of record NC_050099.1, on the reverse strand, counting down.
CAGTTGGTACCTAATAAGGGTCGCTAAAGATCAACCGTCGTGTAGTGTCCAAACTCAACAATGTCCCAAATACTAGCGTCGAGTGAGGTTAGATGATGCCTCATTTTATCACTCCACATACAATAGTCCTCACTATTAAAAACCGGTGGTTTGCCTAATGGGACGAAAAGTAAAGGAGCGTGTTTAGAAATGCGGGGATAACGTAGGGGGATCTTACTAAACTTCTTGCGCTCATGGCGCTTAGAAGTAACTGACGTGGTGTCTGTCGGGTACCATAATTAGGGGTACCCTCAAGACGCCTAATTCTCAGCTGGTAACCCCCATCAGCATAAAGCTGCAAAGGCCTGATGGGTACGATTAAGTCAGGGATCAGTCCACACGAGTGACTCGATCACGCTTCACCCGAGCCTAGCCTCGGCCAAGGGCAGTCGACCTCGAGAGACTTCCGTCTCGCCCGAGGCCCCCCTTTTTACGGAGGACACATCACCGGCTCGCCCGAGGCCTTGGCTTCGCTCAGAAGCAACCCTGACTAAATCGCCACACCGACTGACCAAGTTGCAGGAGCATTTAACGCAAAGGTGGCCTGACACCTTTATCCTGACACGCGCCCCCCCGGCAGAGCCGAAGTGACCGCCGTCACTCCACCGCTCCACTGACCAGTCTGACAGAAGGACAGCGCCGCCTGCGCCACTCCGACTGCGGTGCCACTCGACAGAGTGAGTCTGACAGGCAGTCAGGCCTTGACAAAGGCGCCACGACGAACTCCGCTCCGCCCGACCCCAGGGCTCGGACTCGGGCTAAGACCCGGAAGACGGCGAACTCCGCTCCGCCCGACCCCAGGGCTCGGACTCGGGCTAAGACCCGGAAGACGGCGAACTCCGCTCCGCCCGACCCCAGGGCTCGGACTCGGGCTAAGACCCGGAAGACGACGAAACTCCGCCTCGCCCGACCCCAGGGCTCGGACTCCGCCCTGGCCTCGGCCGAACGACCTCCGCCTCGCCCGACCCCATGGCTCGGACTCGGCCTCGGCAACAGAGGACAGACTCAACCTCGGCTTCGGAGGAGCCCCCACGTCACCCTGCCTAGGGCACAGACCCGCCACGTCAACAGGAAGCGCCATCATCGTCCTACCCCGAATCGACTCGGGTCACGGAGAACAAGACCGGCGTCCCATCCGGCCAGCTCCGCCAGATGGGCAATGATGGCGCTCCACAAGCTCTGTGACGACGGCGGCCCCCAGCTCTCTTACGGAAGCAGGGCGACGTCAGCAAGGACTCGACCGCTCCAACAACTGTCCCTCCGCCAGGCTCCGTCGCACCTCCGACAGCCACGACATCACGCCAGCAAGGTGCCAAGACCTCTCCGGCTGCCACATTGGCATGTACCTAGGGCGCTAGCTCTCTCTCCGCTAGACACGTAGCACTCTGCTACACCCCCCATTGTACACCTGGATCCTCTCCTTACGACTATAAAAGGGAGGACCAGGGCCTTCTTAGAGAAGGTTGGCCACGCGGGACCGAGGACGGGACAGGCGCTCTCTTGGGGCCGCTCGCTTCCCTCACCCGCGTGGACGCTTGTAACCCCCCTACTGCAAGCGCACCCGACCTGGGCGCGGGACGAACACGAAGGCCGCGGGACTTCCACCTCTCTCACGCCCGACTCCGGCCACCTCGCCTCTCCCCCCTTCGCGCTCGCCCACGCTCTCGACCCATCTGGGCTGGGGCACGCAGCACACTCACTCGTCGGCTTAGGGACCCCCCTGTCTCGAAACGCCGACAGTTGGCGCGCCAGGTAGGGGCCTGCTGCGTGCTGACGAACAGCTCCCCATCAAGCTCCAGATGGGCAGTCTCCAGCAACCTCTCCGGCCCGGGGCGGTGCTTCGTTTCGGGACTCTTGAGTTCATGTCCTTCGACGGCAGCTACGACATGATACTTCTTCCACCGCCGCGCGACAATGACAATGGCGGCCGACAACCCGCCCGCCGGCGGCGGAATCGACGACATCTTCCCCGCGTGGTGGAAGAGCAACATTCGAGCTTGCTCCGTTCTCTCCCCCGCCGACGGAGGAGGAGGCGGGGCCACCAAGGCCAAGCGGGAGGCCACGCTTCGTTGGCCGTCGAGCGAATCGACGCCCCCGACGCCCCGACGGAAGGCACGCCGGACGTCGACCTCGCGTTCAAGACGAAGGCAAGCGCCGTCCCCCCGCGACACGCTGACCCCGAGCAAGAAGACGACGCCGGCGCGCTCGCGGAAAGCCTGCAGGACGTCGCCCTCGTACCTGAGATGACGGTGCAACCAGTCCCCGATGTGACTACGTCGCTCCTCGTCGACCAAAAGGTACCGACTAACTCCCATCTTACGTCATTTCGACTCGGCCTCAACCCGCCAAACGACCTCGCTTTGGCGGGCGCTCTCATTGAGGCGAGTGCAACCCCACTGGGGTTTCGTATGCGGTCGCCTTGGGACCGACTGACGGACGTCTCGACCTACGGGCCCTCTGGGTCCGAGGAAGATGACGATCCCAGCATCTGTTGGGATTTCTCCAGACTTGGCAACCCCAGTGCCATGCGGGACTTCATGACCGCATGTGACTACTGCCTATCCGACTGTTCCGACGGAAGCCGCAGCCTTGGCGACGAGAGCTGCGGCCCAAGCCGCGAATGTTTCCACATCGAGCTAGGGGATCCCTCCGAAGGCAACCATCTCGGCATGCCGGAGGACGGTGATCTTCCTAGGCCGGTGCCTCGCGCCGACATCCCACGGGAGCTAGCTGTGGTCCCCGCTCCGGCGGGGGGTTACGACCCACAACTCGAGCAAGTCCGCGAGGCACAGGCCAGGCTCAACGAGGGAACAGGAGCGCTTGAGCCGATCCATCGGGACGTCGGGCAGGTATGGGCGGGCCAACCCCTGGCCGGAGAAGTACGTCACCTGCCCCAAGGTCTCCAGCACCGCGTCGCCAACGATGTCAGGGTCAGGCCACCGCCCGCATCCAGCGGGGTTGGTCAGAACCTGGCAGCCGCAGCGATGCTCCTCCGCGCGATGCCGGAGCCATCAACCACCGAGGGTCGACGAATCCAGGGAGAGCTCAAGAATCTCCTGGAAGGCGCTGCGGCCCGACGGGCCGAGAGCACTGCCTCCCGAAGGCAAGGATATCCCTCGGAACCTCACGCCGCGACTTCCCGATTCATGCGGGAAGCCTCGGTCTACACCGGGCGCACGCGCAACACCGCGCCTGCGGCCCCGGGCCACCTCGGCAACGAGCACCATCGACGCGACCGTCGGGCCCACCTCGACGAAAGGGTGCGCCGAGGCTACCACCCCAGGCGTGGGGGGCGCTACGACAGCGGGGAGGATCGGAGTCCCTCGCCCGAACCACCCGGTCCGCAGGCCTTCAGTCGGGCCATCCGACGGGCGCCATTCCCGACCCGGTTCCGACCCCCGACTACTATCACGAAGTACTCGGGGGAAACGAGACCGGAACTGTGGCTCGCGGACTACCGCCTCGCCTGCCAACTGGGTGGGACGGACGACGACAACCTCATCATCCGTAACCTCCCCCTGTTCCTCTCCGACACTGCTCGCGCCTGGTTGGAACACCTGCCTCCGGGGCAGATCTCCAACTGGGACGACTTGGTCCAAGCCTTCGCTGGCAATTTCCAGGGCACATACGTGCGCCCCGGGAATTCCTGGGACCTTCGAAGCTGCCAGCAACAGCCGGGGGAGTCGCTCCGGGACTACATCCGGCGATTCTCGAAGCAGCGCACCGAGCTGCCCAACATCACTGACTCGGATGTCATCGGCGCGTTCCTCGCCGGCACCACTTGCCGCGACCTGGTGAGCAAGCTGGGTCGCAAGACCCCCACCAGGGCGAGCGAGCTGATGGACATCGCCACCAAGTTCGCCTCTGGCCAGGAGGCGGTCGAGGCTATCTTCCGAAAGGACAAGCAGCCCCAGGGCCGCCCATCGGAAGAGGCTCCCGAGGCGTCTGCTCCGCGCGGCGCCAAGAAGAAAGGCAAGAAGAAGTCGCAATCGAAACGCGACGCCGCTGACGCGGACCTTGTCGCCGCCGCCGAGTACAAGAACCCTCGGAAGCCCCCCGGAGGTGCAAACCTCTTCGACAAGATGCTCAAGGAGCCGTGCCCCTACCATCAGGGGCCCGTCAAGCACACCCTCGAGGAGTGCGTTATGCTTCGGCGTCACTTCCACAGGGCCGGGCCACCCGCCGAGGGTGGCAAGGCCCGGGACGACGACAAGAACGAAGATCACCAAGCAGGAGAGTTCCCCGAGGTCCGCGACTGCTTCATGATCTGTGGAGGGCATGCGGCGAATGCCTCGGCTCGGCATCGCAAGCAAGAGCGCCGGGAGGTCTGCTCGGTGAAGGTGGCGGCGCCAGTCTACCTAGACTGGTCCGACAAGCCCATCACCTTCGACCAGGCCGACCACCCCGACCATGTGCCGAGCCCGGGGAAATACCCGCTCGTCGTCGACCCCGTTGTCGGCAATGTCAGGCTCACCAAGGTCCTGATGGATGGGGGCAGCTGCCTCAACATCATCTACGCCGAGACCCTCAAGCTCCTGCGCGTCGATCTGTCCTCCGTCCGAGCAGGCGCTGCGCCCTTCCACGGGATCATCCCTGGGAAGCGCGTCCAGCCCCTCGGGCGACTCGACCTCCCCGTCTGCTTTGGGACGCCCTCCAACTTCTGGAGGGAGACCCTGACGTTCGAGGTGGTCGGGTTCCGAGGAACCTACCACGCCGTATTAGGGAGGCCATGCTACGCGGAGTTCATGGCCGTCCCCAACTACACCTACCTGAAGCTCAAGATGCCGGGCCCCAACGGGGTCATCACCGTCGGCCCCACGTACAAACACGCGTTCGAATGCGACGTGGAGTGCGAGGAGTACGCCGAGGCCCTCGCCGAGTCCGAGGCCCTCATCGCCGACCTGGAGAACCTCTCCAAGGAGGTGCCAGACGTGAAGCGCCATGCCGGCAACTTCGAGCCAGCGGAGACGGTTAAGGCCGTCCCTCTTGACCCCAGTGGCGACACCACCAAGCAGATCCGGATCGATTCCGGGCTCGACCCCAAATAGGAAGCAGTGCTCGTCGACTTTCTCCGCGCAAACGCCGACGTCTTTGCGTGGAGTCCCTCGGACATGCCCGGCATACCGAGGGATGTCGCCGAGCACTCGCTGGATATTCGGGCCGGAGCCCGACCCGTCAGGCAGCCTCTGCGCCGATTCGACGAGGAGAAGCGTAGAGTGATTGGCGAAGAGATCCACAAGCTAATGGCAGCAGGGTTCATCAAAGAGGTATTCCATCCCGAATGGCTTGCCAACCCTGTGCTTGTGAGGAAGAAAGGGGGGAAATGGCGGATGTGTGTAGACTACACTGGTCTCAACAAAGCATGTCCGAAGGTTCCCTACCCTCTGCCTCACATCGATCAAATCGTGGATTCCACCGCTGGGTGCGAAACCCTGTCCTTCCTCGATGCCTACTCAGGGTATCACCAGATCCGGATGAAAGAGTCCGACCAGCTCGCGACTTCTTTCATCACGCCGTTCGGCATGTACTGCTATGTCACCATGCCGTTCGGTTTGAGGAATGCGGGCGCGACGTACCAGCGGTGCATGAACCATGTGTTCGGCGAACACATCGGTCGCACAGTCGAGGCCTACGTCGATGACATCATGGTCAAGACAAGGAAGGCTTCCGACCTCCTCTCCGACCTTGAAGTGACATTCCGATGTCTCAAGGCGAAAGGAGTCAAGCTCAATCCTGAGAAGTGTGTCTTCGGGGTGCCCCGAGGCATGCTCCTAGGGTTCATCGTCTCCGAGCGAGGCATTGAAGCCAACCCGGAGAAGATCGCGGCCATCACCAGCATGGGACCCATCAAGGACTTAAAAGGTGTACAGAGGGTCATGGGATGCCTCGCGGCCCTGAGCCGCTTCATCTCACGCCTCGGCGAAAGAGGTCTGCCTCTGTACCGCCTCTTAAGGAAGACCGAGTGTTTCGCTTGGACCCCTGAGGCCGAGGAAGCCCTCGGGAACCTGAAGGCGCTCCTTACAAAGGCGCCTGTCTTGGTGCCCCCGGCGGATGGAGAAGCCCTCTTGGTCTACGTCGCCGCGACCACTCAGGTGGTTAGCGCCGCGATTGTGGTCGAGAGGCAAGAGGAAGGGCATGCATTGCCCGTTCAGAGGCCGGTCTACTTCGTCAGCGAAGTACTGTCCGAGACCAAGATCCGCTACCCACAAGTTCAAAAGCTGCTGTATGCTGTGATCCTGACAAGGCGGAAGTTACGACACTACTTCGAGTCTCATCCGGTAACTGTGGTGTCATCCTTCCCCCTGGGGGAGATCATCCAGTGCCGAGAGGCCTCGGGCAGGATCGCAAAGTGGGCGGTGGAAATCATGGGCGAAACGATCTCGTTCGCCCCTCGGAAGGCCATCAAGTCCCAGGTGTTGGCGGACTTCGTGGCCGAATGGGTCGACACCCAGTTGCCGACGGCTCCGATCCAACCGGAGCTCTGGACCATGTTTTTCGACGGGTCGCTGATGAAGACAGGAGCCGGCGCGGGCCTGCTCTTCATCTCGCCCCTTGGAAAGCACCTGCGCTACGTGCTGCGCCTCCATTTCCCGGCGTCCAACAATGTGGCCGAGTACGAAGCTCTGGTCAACGGGTTGCGGATCGCCATCGAGCTAGGGGTCAGACGCCTCGACGCCCGCGGTGATTCGCAGCTCGTCATCGACCAAGTCATGAAGAACTCCCACTGTCGCGACCCGAAGATGGAGGCCTACTGCGACGAGGTTCGGCGCCTGGAAGACAAGTTCTTCGGGCTCGAGCTCAACCACATCGCTCGGCGCTACAATGAAACCGCAGACGAGCTGGCTAAAATAGCCTCGGGGCGAACGACGGTCCCCCCGGACGTCTTCTCCCGGGATCTGCATCAACCCTCTGTCAAGATCGACGACGCGCCCGAGCCCGAGGTACCCTCGGCTCAGCCCGAGGCACCCTCGGCACAGCCCGAGGTACCCTCGGCCCCCGAGGGCGAGGCACTGGACGTCGAGGAAGAGCAGAGCGGGGCCACGCCAGATCGAGATTGGCAGGCCCCGTACCTGCAATATCTCCGTCGAGGAGAGCTACCCCCCGACCAAGTCGAGGCTCGGCGGGTAGCGCGACACGCCAAGTCGTTCGTCTTGCTGGGCGATGAAGAGGAGCTCTACCATCGCAGCCCCTTGGGCATCCTCCAGCGATGCATCTCCATCGCCGAAGGTCGGGAACTGCTGCAGGAAATACACTCGGGGGCTTGTGGCCATCACGCAGCGCCCCGAGCCCTTGTCGGGAATGCTTTCCGGCAAGGCTTCTACTGGCCAACGGCGGTGGTTGACGCCACTAGAATTGTCCGCACCTGCGAAGGGTGCCAATTCTATGCAAAGCGGACCCACCTGCCCGCTCAGGCTCTGCAGACAATACCCATCACCTGGCCCTTCGCTGTATGGGGTCTGGACCTCGTCGGTCCCTTGCAGAAGGCGCCCGGGGGCTACACGCACCTGCTAGTCGCCATCGACAAATTCTCCAAGTGGATCGAGGTCCGACCTCTGAACAGCATCAGGTCCGAGCAGGCGGTGGCGTTCTTCACCAACATCATCCATCGCTTCGGGGTCCCGAACTCCATCATCACCGACAACGGCACCCAGTTCACCGGCAAAAAATTCTTGGATTTTTGCGAGGATCACCATATCCGGGTGGACTGGGCCGCCGTGGCTCATCCCATGTCGAATGGGCAAGTAGAGCGTGCCAACGGCATGATTCTACAAGGGCTCAAGCCTCGGATCTACAACGACCTCAACAAGTTCGGCAAGCGGTGGATGAAGGAACTCCCCTCGGTGGTCTAGAGCCTAAGGACGACGCCGAGTCGTGCCACGGGTTTCACGCCGTTTTTCCTGGTCTACGGGGCTGAAGCTATCTTGCCCACTGACCTGGAATACGACTCCCCGAGGACGAGGGCCTACACCGATCAAAGCAACCAAGCTAGCCGAGAAGAATCGCTGGACCAGCTGGAGGAGGCTCGGGACAGGGCCTTACTACACTCGGCGTGGTACCAGCAGTCCCTGCGACGCTACCACGCCCGAGGGGTCCGGTCCCGAGACCTCCAGGTGGGCGATCTGGTGCTTCGGCTGTGGCAAGACGCCCGAGGGAGGCACAAGCTCACGCCCCCTTGGGAAGGGCCATTCGTCATCGCCAAAGTTCTGAAGCCCGGAACATACAAGCTGGCCAACAATCAAGGCGAGATCTACGGCAACGCTGGGAACATCAAACAGCTACGTCGCTTCTACCCTTAAGATGTTTCCAAGTTGTTCATATACCTCGCACCTACGCAAAGTTTAGTCGTCAAGGAAGGGTCGGCCTAGCCTCGGCAAAGCCCGACCCTCCCTCGGGGGCTAAAAGGGGGGAGACCCCCTCTGCGTCGAATTTTTCCTCGAAAAAGGATCTCTTTTTAGCAGGATTACTTTCGTGCTTCTTGACTACTTCGGAAAGCGGATCCTGGAAACGACGGAGTACACGTAAGCAGCCAAGGCTGACCGAGCCGAGGGACTCCTACGCCTCCGGGATACGGATACCTCACTCATCACCTTCTGCGATAAGTAACTCACGCTCGGATAAAGCGACTCCGTGGACCGAACAAGTCTTCACGTTCGGAAGCTCTCCTGCCGAAGCAGTCCTTCAAGCTTTCTCGACTAAGTCGGGGACAGGGCCTCATGAATGGGTGAAAGTACGCGTAAGCGGCAAGGCCGACCGAGCCGAGGGATTCCCACGCCTCTGGGATACGGAAACCTCACTCGTCCCTTCCGCGAGAAGCAACTCTCGCTCACACAAACATCCCTGTTACCGACAGAGTCCAGATGCTCGAAACAAGAGGAAAAAAGACGCAGCTTCGCAAGCACGGAGAGGGTGTGTTTTCTGGCCTCGGCGGCCGCAGAAGGCACACGCTACAAGACGATCTGATCCTGCAGGCTCGGGTCTTCACGCTGAAGGGAGCCGTAGCACCCTCGGCATCGACGACGTCTTCAGCAGAATCCGACCCAGCCTCGGACGGCGACGCGGTCCAGGGATTCCTCCGGGAATCCGGCCCGAGCAGGCGGCTCGGCCGGTTACCCCTGGGGCCTCGGCCAACCGGCTTCCAAGGGCGCCAGCCCGACCCGAGGCCTCGGCTGATCGACTTTGGCGTCGGCTCCGCTGACGGACAACACGGCTAGGCTCCGGCCAACCAGGTTCCCATTCTCGAGCCAACTCCGCCTCTGTTCATACTGATATCGCTACCCCTGGCCTCGGCTCATCGAAGGGCGGCCGAGGGGTCTCTTTAACTAAGCTAGAGGAGCCCCAGACAACAAGGCCGATCGGGCCGAGGGATTCCTACGCCTCCGGGATACGAATACCTCACTCGTCACCTTGACACGGGGCGACTCAGGCTTGGTAAAGCGGTTCAGATAATCAACAGGCGAGACTTAGCGCTCGAAAATGAGGAAAAAACACGGCTCCGTGCCGAAATTACATACATGTTCAGGCCTCGACAGCCACAATGAACAAACACACCGGCATTCGAGATGCCATTACGAACGGAACTCCGATTCCCCCTCCGCAGGTACGAACAACCCCACTCCGAGGGGGAAGGCCTGCGGAGCAACGGAAGGCCGACGAATGGCGCGCCGTCACCTGCTCCAGCAGCGGCGACGACGACGACTTCTGCTTCGGGGGGCCAAGCAGCGGCAACGCTGACCTCAGGCTGGATGCCGCCGCCAGGAGGCCCCCGCCCATGCCAAAACTCGTAAGGCAAGGACGGGCAGAAGGCCGTAGAGTTGGAGGTCAGTCCGTGGCCGGCCCCGGCTATCTCGCCGGCAGCAGAACCTCTTCAAGCTGTCGTGGCGGATGCCGGCACCGCAAGCGGCTCCGAAGCCACTCGCGCCCGAAAGCCAGGCACGCTGCAGCTGCCAGCGCCACGGACGACGGCCGCCCTTCCCTCCGATCACTGAGTGAAGGAGCGGGCCACCGCCCGCGCAGGGGCCGACCCCAACTCGGCACTCTCCCCTCCCCAGCTTTGGTGATGAAAATCCTTGAGGCTGAGGGAGGGGCAGAGGCCGCAGCCCGGCTCGCTTTCCCCCACCATCAAGCCGGAGGTCGCCATCCTGGGTGACCACCGGTGGAGGGGTGCAGCCGGGCTGCATGATGAAAATCCTTGAAGCCGAACGATGGCTGAGAGGTACCAACTCCCATAGAGTTGCGTTCCTCCAACGAGGAGGCGGAAAGGCGGCGGGTACCCCCCATCCGGGGGCTTGGAAGATGGAAAGACACGACGCATAAGGGAGGAAGAAGACACGGTTGCCTTCTGAAAGGAGTCTCCCTCCTTTTAAAGGCAACTCTCCCTACGTGCGCCCCCAGACGCCACGGGCTGAGTCTTCTCCAACACGCTCCAAGGCCCTCCCCTGCGACTCGGGGGCTGGGTCCCGCATGTCATGCAAACCAGCTCAGGGCAGAAGAAGCCAAACCGCCGCGCGTGGTGCGCACGACCGTCCAGCGGTTACAAGCGACCCCCCACTTTTGCCCAGACCAACGGGCGGAAGGGGCGGGCAGCCATGCAGGCGGCATGCAACCGCGCCAGGTGGACGCGCTTCTCCGACTTCTGACACGCCAGCTTGGAAGCCCAGGCCCACGCGTCAAGCAACCGGCGCGCCAGTTGCTGCATGCAAGCAACCGCACCGCCACTTGTGCCACCGTCGCGCCTCTTCGGTTGCGGAGCCTATGCCGCGACTCGAGGCGACCCAGCAGCGCCAGCCTGGCGCGTTGGTCAAAGCGACCGAAAGTGGGCCGGCAGTAATGGCGATGGCAGGCGGGCGGGCGCAGCAGTCACGTCGTCAGCCAGGCTCACGTCTCATCCTGGGACAGCAAGAGAGCCTCCTCCCACGGTGTGAAGACGGTGCACCCGTGACCCGTTCCTCGAACGGATCGCGCACGCGCAACGGCCGCCCCGCCAACCACTCGCCCCATCGCATTAACTCCGTGGCGGGACAGGCGGCGCCTCTGACGGGAGGAGCGCGCGACGCTTCACCTTCGCCGTAATAACCGCGTCAGAAAAGGTACGCCACGTCGTTCGATTTCGTATCCTTTTCCTTTTTCCTCTTTCTCTATCTCTTGCAACAGGGACCGGGAAAGGGGGATACCCCGAAAAGGATCCTTCTCCGCGAAGGAACCGGGCTCCGAGCCCCCCCTACTGATCAGGGGTTCGAAGACTGGCCCTCCGAAGGGTTCAACAGTCGCCTCAGATCGCGTGGGCCCGACACCCACTACTGGTCAGGGGTTCGAAGGCCAGCCCCCCGAAGGGTTCCATGGCCGCCTCAGGCTACTCGGGCTCCGTGCCCATTACTGATCAGGGGTTCGAAGGCTGGCCCCCGAAGGGTTCACAGTCGCCTCAGACACCGAGCGAGGGATGACCAGGGGTACGTTCGATACATAACCGAGGCTCGGGCTGCGCTCCTGAGGTACCCTAGGACATTTACGAGACCAGCGGGAACGATCTTGTAACGGAATCCCATCGGAGGGAGGCATCGAGCCCTCGGACCCCGTCGCCAGGGGACCGGGTCCGGCAAATCACCCGCAGGTACTTTTGGGCGTGCCTCTGGGCCCCTAGCCGACCCCCAACGAACGGGGCACGGACATCCACTCGGATTACCCGCTTGCAGCTCACCGGAGACACCATGTTCGGTGCCCATCGAGGGTAACATGGCGCACTCCCCCCCTCCTCCTTGCGGAAAGGCGACGTAGGGGCGTATGTAAAAGTCGAGTCTGTCCCTGATCGTCCTCTCGCCCTGTGCAGAGGCTCGGGGGCTGCTCTCGCAAAAACCGGCTCCGGCCAAACCGTTGACAGCGTCAACATACCAGCCCGAGAGCTTGGGCCCCGACCGTGCACCCGGGCTACGGCCAGTTCGCATGAGGGAACGACCAGACCAGCCGAAGCATTACGCAAGGTATTAAGACCTCGAAGGAGTGTAACCACTCCTCCGAGGCCTCGGGGGCTACACCCGGCGGGTGCGCTCGCGCGCACCCACCGGAACAAAATGCAACCGAGAAAGGCTGGTCCCCTTGCAAAAAAGTGCGACGAAAGCCTCCAAGCGAGTGCTAACACTCCCTTCGAGGCTCGGGGGCTACTGTCGGGGACCATAATTAGGGGTACCCTCAAGACGCCTAATTCTCAGCTGGTAACCCCCATCAGCATAAAGCTGCAAAGGCCTGATGGGTACGATTAAGTCAGGGATCAGTCCACACGAGTGACTCGATCACGCTTCACCCGAGCCTAGCCTCAGCCAAGGGCAGCCGACCTCGAGAGACTTCCGTCTCGCCCGAGGCCCCCCTTTTTACGGAGGACACATCACCGGCTCGCCCGAGGCCTTGGCTTCGCTCAGAAGCAACCCTGACTAAATCGCCACACCGACTGACCAAGTTGCAGGAGCATTTAACGCAAAGGTGGCCTGACACCTTTATCCTGACACGCGCCCCCCCCGGCAGAGCCGAAGTGACCGCCGTCACTCCACCGCTCCACTGACCAGTCTGACAGAAGGACAGCGCCGCCTGCGCCACTCCGACTGCGGTGCCACTCGACAGAGTGAGTCTGACAGGCAGTCAGGCCTTGCCAAAGGCGCCACGACGAACTCCGCTCCGCCCGACCCCAGGGCTCGGACTCGGGCTAAGACCCGGAAGACGGCGAACTCCGCTCCGCCCGACCCCAGGGCTCGGACTCGGGCTAAGACCCGGAAGACGGCGAACTCCGCTCCGCCCGACCCCAGGGCTCGGACTCGGGCTAAGACCCGGAAGACGACGAAACTCCGCCTCGCCCGACCCCAGGGCTCGGACTCCGCCCTGGCCTCGGCCGAACGACCTCCGCCTCGCCCGACCCCATGGCTTGGACTCGGCCTCGGCAACAGAGGACAGACTCAACCTCGGCTTCGGAGGAGCCCCCACGTCACCCTGCCTAGGGCACAGACCCGCCACGTCAACAGGAAGCGCCATCATCGTCCTACCCCGAATCGACTCGGGTCACGGAGAACAAGACCGGCGTCCCATCCGGCCAGCTCCGCCGGATGGGCAATGATGGCGCTCCACAAGCTCTGTGACGACGGCGGCCCCCAGCTCTCTTACGGAAGCAGGGCGACGTCAGCAAGGACTCGACCGCTCCAACAGCTGTCCCTCCGCCAGGCTCCGTCGCACCTCCGACAGCCACGACATCACGCCAGCAAGGTGCCAAGACCTCTCCGGCTGCCACATTGGCATGTACCTAGGGCGCTAGCTCTCTCTCCGCTAGACACGTAGCACTCTGCTACACCCCCCATTGTACACCTGGATCCTCTCCTTACGACTATAAAAGGGAGGACCAGGGCCTTCTTAGAGAAGGTTGGCCGCGCGGGACCGAGGACGGGACAGGCGCTCTCTTGGGGCCGCTCGCTTCCCTCACCCGCGTGGACGCTTGTAACCCCCCTACTGCAAGCGCACCCGACCTGGGCGCGGGACGAACACGAAGGCCGCGGGACTTCCACCTCTCTCACGCCCGACTCCGGCCACCTCGCCTCTCCCCCCTTCGCGCTCGCCCACGCGCTCGACCCATCTGGGCTGGGGCACGCAGCACACTCACTCGTCGGCTTAGGGACCCCCCTGTCTCGAAACGCCGACAGTGTCGGAGCTGGAGGTGGAGGGAGACGGAGAGTCGGTCTCGTAGTAGACCACTTTCTTCATCTTTTTCTTCTTGTCGCCATTCCGGTGCGACTTGACGCGGGAAGGTGATTCCTCCCTTCCTTTGGCGCCGGACTCCCTTAATGGAGCCTTCCTGTGGCTTGTGGCCGTTTCCCATCTCCCTCTTGGCGGATCCTCCCGACATTACTTCGAGTGGTTAGACTCTAATAAAGTACCAGGCTTTGATACCAATTGAAAGTTTCCTAGAGGGGGTGGATAGGGGAAATCTGAAAATTATAAACTTAAGCACACACTACAAGTCTGGGTTAGTGTTAGAATGAATATTAAGTCCGGGAAAGAGGAGAAAAACAAATCAACCAAGAAATAAAGCGGATGGACACGGTGATTTGTTTTACCGAGGTTCGGTTCTAAAGAAGCTAGTCCCTATTGAGGTGGTCACAAAGACCGGGTCTCTTTCAACCCTTTCCCTCTCTCAGACGGTCACTTAGACCGAGTGAGGCTTCTTTCTTAATCTCACGGGTCACTTAGACCCCGCAAGGATCACCACACAATTGATGTCTCTTGCCTCGCTTACAAAGCACTTGAGAGTAAGAAGTGAGAAAGAAAAGAAAGCCAAGCCAAGCAAACAAGAGCAACAAAGAAACACAAATGATCCTTTCACAAGTTCTAATGCGCTAGAGTTGAATCGAGAACTTTGAGTGGATCGATCACTTGAATTGTGTCTTTGGAGTGGAGTCTATTGCTCTTGTATTGAATGCAATGTGTTGAATGTTTGTATTGTTGAAGTGGAGGCGGTTGGGGGTATTTATAGCCCTCAACCACCAAAACAACCGTTGGGGGTGGCTGCTGTCGATGGGTGCACCGGACACTGTCTGGTGCGCCAGCCACGTCACCCAATCGTTAGGGTTCGGGCGTAGACGACCGTTGGAGCCTTTGTCTTCTAGTGGCACCAGACAGTCCGGTGCCGCACCGGACAGGTACTGTTCACTGTCCGGTGCGCCTCTGACGGTTGCTCTGCTCTGCCGCGCACTGTTTGCGCACTGTTCATCTGGATTTCAGCTTTTGCAGTCGACCATTGCGCGAAGGAGTCGTTGCTCCGCTGGTGCACCGGACAGTCCAGTGGCACACTGGATAGTCCGGTGAATTATAGCGGAGCGGCCTTAGAGAAACCCAAAGGTGGCAAGTTCAGAGTTGTACGGTCCTGGTGCACCGGACAGTCAGGTGTGCTAGACCAGGGCACACTTGGGTTTCTTTGCTCCTTTCTTTTTGAACCCTAACTTGATCTTTTTATTGGTTTGTGTTGAACCTTTATGCACCTGTAGAATATATAATCTAGAGCAAACTAGTTAGTCCAATTATTTGTGTTGGGCATTCAAGCACCAAAATTATTTATGGGAAAAGGTTAAACCCTATTTTCCTTTCAATTCTCTAAATTTAGAGGACGTTGCTGGATCCTTTATATATAGAGAGTTTCTCTAAACGATCTTCTATTCATTTTAATACTTTAAATAACTGGTTTAGCAAAACTAAAATATGTATAATATGTTTGAGAGTATGACAAATACGTATATACAAAAATTAAAAATTAAAAAATATCTCTAATATAGATATTTACGTATAGAAGACATGGTTTAGAGGACGTTGTTGGAGCGAAAGAAGATATATGAGATGAAATCTTTTAGAGCGGAATGTAAAGGATGAATATAGAGGATTTATATAGAAAACGTTGCTAGAGACAGTCTAAGAAAAAACAAAACGAACTAATTTTTTCCTTTAGTTTTTCTCTGAGCGGGATAATGTTAGAAGTTGTTACATAACTACTTGCCAGGACTTGCAAAGAGTCACGGGAAACCGGATTCAGAGTCCTCTTCGAGCGGTGTTCTATATTTAAAATCTAAATAAATGCAAAATAATTGGAGCAACGTGTTGGCACCAAATAGGCCATGCGGACGGTCCGACCCCAAGGCCGGACGGTCCACACGGGTGGGGCCGACGGTCCACGCGCGCTGAATCAGTTAGGGTTCCGAGTTCTTGCTATCGTTGTTGGCTAGATTCACGGAATTAACTCGAGAGATTTGTTTGTAACGGATCCAGCCCCTCCTCTATAAATACAGAGAAATACGGCCAATTAAATCATCAACAATCGAATAAATAATCAGTTTATCTCTCGTTTTTACCTTAGGCATTAGGATTAGTTCTAGTTTAGTTCTACTTTGTGGCGGAACCACCCGAATTATTCCAGCTTAAGTGCCCAAGTCGCACCCTTAAGGGCAGCAACACACTTAAAGAGGAATAACCCGTCAGTCCCTCGGATCTAGTCCGATAAAGCCACTTACCAGGATCGAATACCACTAGCTCACTCGAAGGTGAGGCACAGAGAAATACAATAAAGCATAATACCACAAATTTAATAAGTATCATTAGTGATTACATTATCGGAGTTTCAGAAATAATAACCATAAATTTTAATGTAGCGGAAATAACTAACGGAGAAAACCAAGTAACATGGCGAACCTGGCCACGCTACTCCTCCTGGTCCTCTCCTGCGGAAGAAATAACCCACTCGATCGTCTATCCCGGTGGCAGGGATGTAGGCCAAGTCACACCATCAACCAATTCAACCTAAGGAGTACCTGCAAAAATTATGGCACAAGCAAGGATGAGTATACTAATACTCAGCTAGACTTACCCGGTGTGAGGAGTCTACTCCTCTACCTCTAGACATGCAGCTGTTTGGCTGTGGGGTTTGGTTGCCAAAAGCACTAGCTGAGTTTCTAAGTCAAGTTTAACTTTGTCAAATTTAAGTGTGACTCTCTTAAGGCTAAAAGTGTACTATCTACTCATACATGGTATCAAACATTTTTAGCAATCAACCTCTTTTGTCAACTCATCACAATTCCACTTGTTACTCAATGTAGCAGCATGGATCAAGCAGTCTCATTAGCTGCGAGAAGCAGACGATTCGAATCGAGTTTTTATCCTTGCAAGGTAAACATAAACACACGACATGTAGGGGCACTCCGTCCCCACACACATCAACCGTCCCCATCAATTCCCCGTCAGCAGATCAGGGCTCACCGCCTTGGCGTACAATGCCTCACTGACCCCAACTGCCGTCGTGCAGTGACCACACTTGTACCCACCATAACCGGAATGGGAGACCACGTCTCAGGTCGCGTGAGGGGCAAAGTCTACTGCCAGGTTCAATCAGGTACTAGGCTTACCGATTTACCATATTTTTCGGTATGTGTTTAGTACGTTCAAACGCTTGACACACGGTACCACACCTTAATCCTTATTCCAATTTCCGTCTCGTAGACAACGCATCCCCATGGACCGTTGTCCATAGACTATCATCATTATGATATCAAAATGGATACAATCAATTCCTGACCTCGCGCGAGTGCTAGAAAAATCACTCGACTTCTACCGAGATCCCTAATTAATAAAGCAGCTACTCGACCTAGCATACTAGTATCCATCACAAAAAGGATTCCTGAGATCATGCAACTAGGGTTTCAAACAACTCCTACACTTAAGTGCACAATACAAGCCTACAATCATTAAGTGCAGTAAAATAATATATAGAACTGGTTATGCATAAACCGGGGCTTGCCTTTAATTTAACACTTAGATAGTGTTTGCTTGGGTGGGTACTCGCTTGGCGAGCATCCACTGGTTATGTCCATCCTTCCTTGGGTCGTCCACCAGCTGCATCTTGTGGGTGGCACCACATCACTTGCACGATCGTCATCTCTCGGTCCTAAATGAGATGCAAGGTGTATATGTATGAATATAATGAAAAATATCACGAGAGATCCCAATACATGATAGCGAACTAAACATTAATTAGTAAAACACTGCAACGACTATACGCACGCGCTAGCTAGTCATACGTTATCGACATTCATCCTTAACACCATTAAAAAGACGACGACATTTTAGATACTTACGCAACACAATAATACATCACAATTAACTAGAGAAAGAAACGTATAAAAACATGGCACATATGTTATCTCTAGCTTAACCATGGCAAGTCTACATTACTTAAGAGCAACCAAACATTTTTTAGCGAGAAGGGTGAACTAGACAATCAAAAGCGCACTAGCAGAATTTTTGGACAGCAATACAACACTTACTTGTTTTAATCATAACTTTTCAAATATTAATCCTAAAATAGCAAACTAGGACTTTCTGAAAAGCTTAAAAGGTGAAATACAACTTTGGTATTGTCATCACAACATGATTCAACACTTAGCAAGGTCAAAAAGTGCAATCACAGCAGCTCTGTCCAGATTTGGACAGATTCAGACTTGCAACTTCAGAAATTCACAACTAAAGATTCAGACATGCAAACAAGGTGATCCTAGACTTTCTGGAAAGCTAATTAATTGTTCTACAAATTATTTATAAACATCACAAGGTGATTCAATATTTAACTAAGGATAAACATCGCTAAAAGACTTTGTTGTCCAGAACTGGACAGATTCAGTCTTCATATTTGAAACATTCACAACTTAAGCTTCAGACCACCAAAAAGAGTGATCTAAGACTTTTTGGAAAGATTGGCAAATGCACTTATAACTTTTATAATCACCAAGAAGTGATTCCAGGTTTAATTAAATCAAACATTACAGTTTTCGAAATCTGTCCTGACAGTGGACAGAACACAGCAAGCAGTTTGTAAAATTCATAACTCCTAAACTGTCAGACCTATGGCTGTCAAATTTTAACACCAGCAAGATAATAAAATTATCTACCACTTTTCTATAGCACATATCTACAGAAAACACAATTTAGTTCATCAAACATACAACACAACTAAAATAGTGTGCGCAGTCCAAAACAACAATCAACAAATTTCAGCTCCTATATAATTCAAGAATCGCCGCGTTCGAGAGACTTGAATTACTCTAACGCTTTATTATTTATTTGAGTTAAGACAATCAATTAGAACCAACAAGTCGACTTGCAAATTTTATTCAAGTCATTTAGTGCACTAAAATTATTACAACCAATTAACAATGCATTCTTCACGATAATCACTCAACAATTTGTGTTTTAAATTAGACATCACATGAGCACTACTACTTTTTACCCGCAATCATAACCATACGCATTTAGACTACAACAAGTAATTCATCGTAACTACGAGCTTAACTAAAGCCATCTAACAAGTTGATTAACCAAAGGAATGGCATAGCCCGCCATACGACATACACGTCGGCTTGTCTATTATTATTATCGCAGTCCGAGACACCACATATATATATATCACAATCACTTACGCCATCGACTCCTACTTAACATGAGTTGGCTAATGACGTGACTATTTCCCAATTATCAACCTACACCACCTTTCGCCATTTTTGGATAACCTGCGAGACATACAGCTCGCGTAATACATCTCAAGTTCATTCAACCCATCAGTAGAGCACTAGCGCATTTCAGAAAATTTCCTAAGACTACGACGACAAGGCATTGATCTTATCATGCACATCAAAGCATCACAAGCGTGTTTACGGAACCTATCGGTTGACTTGACTGACCCACTACCCACGTTCCTGGCCTTTCAAATTTTATCGCACAACAGGAAAACATCCCCATTTGCCAATGACACCAACAATACCTACTGATATGTTATTCACATCACGAGCACAGTTACACGCCGCACACTAGTTTCTAACATGATTCTCGCATAACTCGTAATTCAACTATTCACTAACAATAATTCACGCACGACAACTACCACATCGACTGATTTATTTATTTGGAACACCGCCTAGCGTACCACTAGTACCCCGCATTTTGACTCGACTTATAAACATAGAGGAAGTGATGACTACTTCGGCATGTCACCACCTCTCTATTTAAGCAAAGACAATTTCCACCTACGACGACCGAACATTCGTGTCGAGCACCCTTATATTACCTTGTCTCGCATACAACCATGTTGTGGCGTGCACTCAAGACATTTCGATCAACGTAGCGTAACCTACTAGTACATAAACTCCGACACTTATGTCTTAACAATACATCCTCTACGCAAACTAGCATTCTCTAAACTACTCGTCACATCAATAAATATATCCCCTCTAAAATTAAGAATCCCATCACATTGCTTAAAACAAATACACTTTTCACATAAACACATATCGATGTGTTTCCCAAAACAAAATCCACATTTTGTAACTTAGTTTTCACATCAAACAACGCATCGCATATTTTCTTATCAAAATAAAAATACTCGAGTTCTTTTCTATTTCATTTTTCTTCCCTACATGCGTCCATTCATAAAATTATACTTTCACACACATATAACCACATGCACATCATCGACCAAAACATAATTAGACAACTACAAATCGTGCACATCAATTAACCTCTTGTTCTCCAATCGCAAACGTGATCCTACCAATGCGCATAACCGAAACATTTTACACACATCCATTCAAAATAATTAATCGAGTCGATCGAGAGTGACATGCATCGGCTCACCATAAACAAACCCAAACGGCGTTTGCAAGAACGACGGTGATTCCGATTTGTGCATAGCTTCGCACATCCGACGAGCGTTGAATGATTGGCCTTCTTCTCGCAAAACGCAGGGTTCCTCTCCTCCACAAAACAAAAACCAAACAGCACATACACAATTAATCATAGGAAAATAACCCGATGCGGAATCGAACATAAATCGTCGTGGTCTCACCGGGGGTGAACGACGACGACAAAGGGGCTGCGCAAAAACAGCAAACCACGGTGAGCGTCGGCGGCGTGCTGTCCACTGGGCTTCACGAAACAGCGAGCCGGCAGCGCGCGGCTTGCTGCGCATTTTGACGAACAACCGGCGGGCACCACGACGAATAGCGAGGAGGAGTTCACCGCTGTGCGCAGAGGAGGGCGCAGGAACAACAAAAATGGAGCAGGGAGGGGCACTGTTTGGGTGCTCGGATGGGGGAGCCGAGGGGAGAAAGTCTCCTGCTGCTGGGCAGCCATGGTCGGCAACATCAGGGAGCTGGCCACCCTTGACGCGAGGAGGGGGGCGCGTCCATGGGAGGAAGTTGGGAGCAGGGAGCTCGGCGACCACCATGGCTGGGTTGTGGAGCAGAGGACGCGCCCAAGAGGAGCAGCAGGGAGGGCGCTGGTAGAGAGATAGGAGTAGGGGCCTCACGCCATGGGAGAGAGGGCACAGGGGGCTTGGACGCCATGGATCCAGGGAGACCGAAAATGCTCTGCCCTGCGCGCTCATGGGGTGGGCGACGTCCATGGCAGCTTCTGCCACTGCGCAAGGGAAGCCAGAGAGAGGGCGCCATGGAGGAGGAGTCGAGCTCCTTGTTGTAGCCATGGGAAGGTCTCCCTGCTGCCAAACGCTGTGGAGAAGGGGAGGAAGAAAAGGGACTCGGCTAGAGCAGGCCTACGCGAGGGAGAACGAGCAGGGAGAGCGCTCGGCCGTGGAGGGAAGCTCGGCTGCTTGAGCTTCGCCGGTGCCATGGGAGGTGCTGCTGCTGTGTGCCATGAACAGAGAAGAAGGAAGCTGCGCGTGAGAGGAGAAGAAGGCAGGGAAAATGGCTGGTGGCGGCTAGGGGTGGGAGTGGAAAATTTCCAAGGTGCAAGGGAAGGGTCCTTCTATTTATAGAAAAATGCTAGGGTTAGGGTTTTCTTAGTGGGCCTATTGGGCTGGGTTGGGCTGGCCCAAAATGCGAAATCGGGCTGCGCTAAATATTTTCCGGAATAAATATGCTCCTGCGGAATTTGTCGCTACGGAAAAACCAGAGCGAAAAGAGTTCGGACGAACGGAAGGTTGAGCGATTAATTCGGTCGAGAGTCTAATTTGATTTCGCTCGAAAATAATTACCTACGCGT
Source organism: Zea mays (assembly GCF_902167145.1). Lineage (NCBI taxonomy): Eukaryota > Viridiplantae > Streptophyta > Magnoliopsida > Poales > Poaceae > Zea > Zea mays. Next base: position 36,343,436 of record NC_050099.1, on the reverse strand, counting down.
GATTCGAAAATAATTCGTCCTGAGAATTGATCGGCTTTGGATTTTTAGTCGGAGAAGGTGAATCATGATATTTAAAAAATCGCTGTCGATGCTGATTTTGAAATCGGATTGGATACAGAGATATTAAGCCGAATCGGATAGAAATTAATTAGAGGACGACATACTGAGTATTTCTTTTGAGAGTATGGATTCGGATTAAAATAGTCGAACATCGATCGAAGTTCGAGGAATTGGATTCGGGCTCAGATCAGATATCAATCGTCGAGAGTTTGATTTAATGAGCTTCAGATGAGATTTATAATTCGAGGTTGACTATCGAGTTTGCATTAGTTCCGAGAATTAAAAGTTTTAACACGCTCCAAAATTGGCTGTTTCTCGTGATCGACTAACTCTGAATTCGGTGAACTTCCAAGAGAAAGCCTGATAAACAGAGATAGGCATGATCGAGAAATAGAAATTTTTACTGAGCATCCGAGATTAGGATTAATCTCCCGACATAACGCAAATTAGACACCTAGGGTGTCACATACTTTAGCCTCTCAATCCCCAAATTCTTCCCTTCTCTTCGGCTCTACGTCGATTAGAGGTGTCTAGGTCGGTCTGCTGACCCTAGACAACACCTAGAATCTCTCCTCCCCGACGGGGGTCCCTCCCGAGAGCGAGATTCAGGCGCCGTCGGCAAACTCTGCCGCCCCTGCGCACGCGCGGACCGTCCGGCCTATAGGCTCAGACCGTCCGGCCCGTCAGGTAGGGAACCCTTGTCCTGCTCCAGGTCGCGGACTGTCTGGCCCCTGGTCGTGGACCGTCCGCGCCTGTGCAGAGAGCACTGCCGCCGGTTCTCGACGTAGTGATTGGCGCCCGAATCGGCGCCAACACACTTTTTAGCGACTTCGCTGGGGACAACACATATAGACCCATCAGATCAGCCCTCAATGGCCGGTTCAAGGAATAACTCTGAAGTCTCCCCCAGCAATATCATAGTGCCGACTTGGAAAACCTTGCCGGCTAATGAACAGCTCCAGCTCGAGAAGCACAAGGAGCAGCTGATCTAAGAAGCAAAGGCAAAGTTCGTGGCCAACTTCAAGGTAGATAGGAACAACAAAGTCGTTCGGCAACGGGCGACAGATCTGGCTTCGCTTCGACCTTCCACGACTACCCCAAGGTAAGCAACACAAATGAGCTCCAATCTCTTAAAATATATATAGATGAGCAGCGAGACCAAATGCAAAATATCATAGGGGTATGCAAAAAGATTATAGGATGCTAGTACGTGCGTTCAATAAATCTACTGTCGCAAATTTTCTTTCGCATGAGGTTGAATTGAGGGAAAACACATGTAATTCATCGGCTACAGGTTGTCACGACCAGTCACAACCCCTTTATGGGATGCCGATGGACACATGCCCTGAGCAACCACAACCTCCTACGCACATCGGCAATAAATTAGCCGATCTACATATGTCCGGATCGTCCGCACGTGAGCATGGACCGTCCAGGCCAGCAACAACTGGTCCCATTTTTAATGAGTTACCGAGATATGCGTCCGAGCCGCCACATGTTACACAAGCCCTAAACCACCCAGACAGACTGTCCGCATATGATCACGGACGGTCCGCATATCCGACCGGACGGTCCACGTATCCGACCAGACGGTCTGGCACAAGGTTGTTTGAGGAGGATTGTTGCCAAAATCCTCACCCGTCCCAGCAACACTTCCCATCGCACTATACAATGCACCAACCCATTAATACAGAATCCCAAGCCCATGGGGGCGAGTACTTTCCGGCCCTGCCTAGAAGGCCGGAAAGGAATGGTCAATCTTATGAACCATATAGGGCAAATAGTAATGCACCACAGAACTCAAACCAATGGGGGGAAGACAACAAACTAGTGTCAAAAAACCTCACCTATGCTGGGACAAAGAGTCGGTGGTCTCCCACCGGCTGCTATTGATATAGTAAGGGAAGAAATAGCCAGGTCGTTCCGAGATAAGCTCGGAGTAAGCATGGTCCCTGGGGGACAGTCATATTGGAGGCCTTATGACAGCCGATTTGACCACCACCCATACCCACAGGGAACCAGGATACCCGAATTCACAAAATTTTTGGGTGACCAAGGAAAGAGCACATGTGAACACATAGGCCAGTTTCTAGTACAATTAGGAGAATTGGCCGACACAGAGGCGTTCTGTGTGCGTTTATTTTCATTATCTTTAACAGGAACCGCATTTGCATGGTATGCCACATTACCTCCTAATTCTATTTTGTCATGGGGGGATTTAGAACAAAAATTCCATGATCATTTCTTTTTCGGTGATTATGAGTTAGATTTGGTAGACTTAGCGGCCCTGCGACAAGGGAAAGATGAATCAGTTAATGATTACATCCGGAGATTCTGAAATACAAGAAACTGATGTTTTCAAATTCATTTGGCAGAAAAACAGCTAGCGGGATTAGCCTTTAATGGATTGAGATATTATTTAAAAGAAAGATTAGAAGGCATCCAGTTTTTCACGCTAGCACAATTACACCAGAGCTTTGGCCTGTGAAAGCCAAAATAAAGAAACTACCAAAACTATTCGTCACAATGTTCATATAGTAGAGTGCGACCAAAGTAGCTCGAACGACGAATCAAAAGAAGTATACGCGGCTAAAATGGTTTGGCCAAAACAGGCCAAATCTTCGGCTTGTTCCTCCTTATAGCCAGTCCAAAAGAAACGACAAGAGGAGGTTAAATTTACATTTAATGTTGGTAAATGTGGCAAAATATTTGACGCGTTACTAAAAAATTGCAACATTAAAATAAATCATACTATTCCATCCGCCGACGAACTAAAGCGTCGTGCATACTGCAAGTGGCACAACTCGTTTTCTCATGCCACTAATGATTGTAATGTATTTCGACGACATATCCAATCAGCCATTAACGAGGGACAATTGAAATTTCAGGAAATGCAGGTGGATACAGAGCCCTTCCCATTGAATGTGATCGACTTCGAGGGCAAAAAAGTCCTAGTTAGGCCCAGCATGGCCAATAAAGGCAAAGGCAAGGAAGTAATCATCGGCGATGCACGAAAGGCCGATGAAAATAATAAAATCTCTTGCAGGAAAGTGGTGGCAGAAAAGACTCCTAATGGAGGAGAGACTTTGAAAGTTACCATCACCACCTCCAACGTCGAGGGCAGGCGCAAGCAAGGAACCAAGCGTGTGTACCTATTTTGCGCATCGTGGACAGTCCGACGCACAGACGCAGATGGTCCGGGACACCGCCGGACAATCCAGACCATTCCAGTGGACGGTACGGCAATGCATAGAAACCATGACGACCATGTACCTTCAAACCGCGACGACCAGAAATAGGTACGTGGAAAACTAACATGGTAAAGGCAGCTGGCCGACTGGTAAGATCCGGCCCGACCTTTGACCAATTATTGTCTAAATATGTAAAAAAGAAGGCCGGACCAAATGATCGGCTAGCAAACCGACCTCGCTCACCCACTTAAGAGCGACAGCAGGTAAGACCGATTGGATCACCTCACCAATCAGAAAGAATGAGGGATCATAATGTCCAATTACGACCCAACATACCTACATGGACACCTCCACCCCCATATCCACCTGTGCCATATCAATATACATACATGCCGCCACCATATGCCCCGAATCAAATGTGGGGTATGCCACCATATCCATTTGGGATGCCACAGTACCCCGCTTAGGGGGCACCCCAAACATTTGTATTCAACAGGTTAGCACCTCCAGTATATGACCGATTGAGCGCCACTCAATCCGGTCACCAGGCACAAGCCCAGCAAGATTGTCGGACTGCTCGGCCGCAAAGGCTGACCAATCCGGCAGGGGGCATATACCTATAGAACCCGAGAGAACGAAAAAAAAGGACATCATCAAAATAGGTACAACAGATGTCATCATACAGGAAAATAATGAAGGGCCGATGATTTTTGGTGAGTCGACCAACACAAACAAAAAAGAAGATACAACTGCCATCAAAATAGCCGATCCAAAATACTCCATGCCTCGATGGTGCTCATCGGGATTGTCATGGTCCCAAAAGCGAAAATTATAACACTTGAGAGCAAAGGATAGCCAGGAGAAGGTGGCGGAAAAATATTCAATGACACACATCCTAAGTACCCGTCACCACAAAAGAGATGGAGGCCAAAGGCCATTGAAATAAGGCAAACGGTCACGGAGACAAGGAACGAGACAACAACTCCGCAGCTCTCTGCAGGTATGGCAGACAGTCCGGCTATAAAGGCCGGACCATCCGCAGATGACACGGACCGTCCGACTCTCGAGTCCGTACCATCCGCACTATACCAAGGCACCTCCAACGACGTGCCGACGCCCATGAAGGAGGACGACCTACTAGGAGAAGACTTGGTCGACTACGAAGCTTCTCCAGAGCACCCAAGTATGGACGTAAATGTTATTACATTTTCCGCTGATTGTACTATTGTCGGCGACGATGAACCTGTCGTCACTCAGTTTGACTTTGGTCCTAAAGAAGCCGCCTTCACTAAACCAAAGGAATTTGTAAATCATTTGAAGCTGCTCTTTGTGCACGGTCACATTGATGGGATACCGATTGCTAAAATGTTGGTACACGGGGGCGGCTGTAAATCTAATGCCTTATTCATTGTACAGAAAATTAGGTAAACAGGACGATGAACTTGTCAAGACCAACATGACCCTCAGCGGCGTTGGAACTAATAGTTTGATCAAAGCCAAGGGAGTCACGTCCGTTGAGTTAACCATCGGGACTAAGACTCTTGTTGCTGCATTCTTCGTTGCTAATGTAGAAGGAAATTTCAGTCTAATCTTAGGCAGAGATTGGATTCATGCTAATCAATGTGTATCTTCTACGCTACATCAAATGTTACTACAATGGGTGGGCGACGATGTAGAACAAGTACATGCTGATGCATCGGCCTATATTGCCATGGTCGATGCCCCTGTACTTTGGACCTATGAGACTGCTTCGTGTCTCACATGAGTAGATTTTTCTGATTATCAGTTCATAAGTATAGATAAAAAATATTCATTCCTGTAATGCTAGAGCCGATGGAGAATTAGCTGATGTGACACCTCAGGTGTCTATTTCATGTTATGTCGTGAATCTATCATAATCTCGGATGCTCAGTGAAAACTTCTATTTCTCGATCGCATATATCTCCTTTTATCAAGTTACTTGTGAAGATTTCACTGATTTCTGAATTATTCGATCTCAAGAACAACCAAATTTGGAGCCTGTTAAAACTTTTGTCTCTTGAAACGAATGCAGATTCGAAAGTCAATCTCGTCTCGTAACTCCTGTCCAGACTCATTTATTCGGACTCTTGATAGTTGTGATATTATCCGATCTATGTCCGAATCCGCTGTCTCGATAATCGGTCTACGTCCAAATACTTAATCCGAATTCGCATTCTCCCGCAGGATCTCTTTGTGTGAACCTCTAATTAATTCTTATGCAAATCGACTTGTTTTCTCTATATCATCATTCGTCTCTATTTATCAAGTGTATTCTAAAGATTTCTTGAAGTTTGAACCAAATATTCGTGTGAAGTTATAAATCCTACACTTGTCTAAGACTGCTCGATTAAGTAAAAGAAAATTTATAAATTCAACCAAGTCATGCCAACTTTCCCAAAATACTCTATATGAACTCTACAACAAAAGTTATTAAGGGTTCATGTAGATAAAATGTCAAGAACATGTCAAGAGAATACCCCGATTGCCTTAAAAATATAGTTTGAAGCTTTATAATGATGCTACGTTGACCAAAGTGAAACCTTAATTTATATTCAAGATATGAGGTTTGACCTTTAATAAAAGTTGTAGAACCTGTGTAATACAACCAAATTTATATTTAAACCAAGCCTTGATTAAATCTCTAAGTATCTCAAACAGTGCCATCAAGACAGAATAAAAATCTGATTTCAGAATTCCAATTCGTCTGGAATCAGTGTCGTTCAGGTTGATGTCTCGCGTTCCCAAATTTTTGTTGAACAACTCAAGTTTTCCTAAATATAAAAGTTGTTAATAACTAATAGGGGCACAACATATTAAAAGATGACATTCATCCAATTCCGTTTGACATGCTTTGACATTCAGTTTTCACGAGTTTCCACTGATTTCTAACCACTGACAAACCAATTTTCGTGGGTCTATAACTCTCTAACCAGTGCTCGAATCACCTCAAGTGTTGTACAAGATTTGTAGAGTGTACATCAAGGAAGATATTTCCTACAGTAACCTTGATCCGATTCCAAGGGAAAACGACGAAAATGAGCGCCCAAAGTCGCTCTACCATCGCCTGTCATCTGTTGGTGCAGTCTGACATGTCCAGAGCTTGGCTCTATAAATGGCAGCCCACCCTCTTCCTTCTCCCACACACCACTCCCTTCCCTTCTCTGTTCGGCTAAGCAGGGAGCTCCTCTTCTTCCCTGTCCATGGCGCCCTCCCCTCCTCCCCCTTCTTCATCCTAACCACAACAATGGTGGCCGAGCTCCCTCCCTCTCCAATGGTGGTGCTTGCCCCCTCCCTCCCTCCTTTATCCCTATTGCAGCAACAAGTGCTCATTGCTCCCCTCCTCTCTTCCTCCTCTCTGCCCAAACCGTGGAGCAGCAGCAGCAAGTGAGCTCGCCCCTGCATCTTCCCTGCCATGGACGCTCAAGAACAACAGCCCCCTCTGCTGTTACGTGAGTTTGAGGTAGAAGAAGACCCCATGAGCCAATGACAAGTAGGCCCAGGGCGAATGTGAGTGTGCTGAAAATTTCAGATTTATGTATTGTGTTCAAAATATCATATCTTGAGTTTGGTAACCCCTAAAATCGTGAGATTTATTTTTTTGGCTTCCTTATGAAATTCTATAACTATTGGATCTATAGGTTGGCTTGTTTTAGTGAAAAAGTTATTCTGTAGAAATTCGTATTTAAAAGCTGGTTTAGAAAATAAACGAACTTGCTTCTCTCCATAATTTTATTTATAAAAATCCAAAAATGATGAAACATGTTTTGTTAGTTAGATGTTGTCAAACTCTAGCTAAGAAAAATATAAAACTTATATCTTGTTCACTGTTTTCTTGGTGTGTTAATTAAAACAAGTGAAATAGAGAAAAGAAGATTGATTTGCTTGTTATTTTTGGATCTGTAGCTCCAGTGCTCCAAATGGGTTGAAATTTGTACAGTAGACTCTTGGTGTGATGCATGGTGACTGGTAAACATTTCATGAATTGTTGTGCATGTATGATTAAGTTAGTGATTTAACTTGTTTAATGCACCTTAAGTAGTTTTAAATGATTTATAAATAATATATGGATGTAAAAATAGAAAATGGTGTTCCACTGTCCTTGCATGGTATTATAGTAGCCTAAGAAAACTCAATATTATCATGCTTCCACAGAAAATAATTAGTTTTAGATTTAACTTGCTCTCACATGCTTTATTGCATCAATAATTTGTTATTTTTGTAGTAAATAAAATATAAAATCTGAGCATGTGAAATTTATACATTAGTCATAATTTGTTATTAACTATGCCGCATAAAATTTCCAGCCTCAGATTAGATAGTTTCATATGGTGCTAAAATGACACATATTTTATAATTATAACAAGAATTAGTAACAAATTAGAAGTAAACAAAAGCGTGCATGTTTATTGAAATGTTAAAGTGTCTTCATATAAATTGAAACTTGATAACTAAATCACAATGGTTTAAGCTTGAGAATTTGGCACTATCCCTTCATGATTTTGTTTGGTGCTTGAGTTAAGTGCTATTTTGACCGCAAGCTGAATTTCCTGCGTGTACAGTTTTAGTTGTGCGATTAATCTAGTTAAGTAAAATATGTTTTCTGTAGATATGTGCTATATAAAAGTTGTAGTTCAGTTGTGTATCCAGCTCGTCCTAAAAATGGATGAGCTGAGAATTGATGGTTTAGAAGCTATACTTTTCACAAGTTCAGTAACTGAATCTGTCCAATTTCTGAACAAATTTTAGAGATTCCAATGGTTGCTTAAGTTAATGTTGAAATCAGTTATTGGTGGTCGCAAGAAAGTTGTAGATAACTTTATTACCTTACTTGTGTTAAAATCTGACAGTCATAAACCTGATAGTTTAGAAGTTATGCTTTTCATAAATTCAGTAACTGAATCTGTCCAATTCCTGTACAGATTTCAGAGATCGCATTGTTTGCTTAAGTTCAGTTTAGAATCAGTCCTTATCAACTATAAGAAAGTTGTAGATAATTTCCTTATCTTACTTGTTTTAAAGTTTCATGACAATACACCTGATAGTTTGACAGTTAAGAATTTTATAAGATGATTGTTGTTTTCTGTCCACTGTCAGAACAGATTTCGAAAACTGTATTGTTTGATCTAGTTAAATATAGAATCACTTCTCCATGCTTATAAAAGTGATGTATTAAGTTTTCTAAGCTTTCTAAAAAGTCTTGGATCACCATTTTTGGTGGTCTAAAGATTAATTTATATGCGTTTGAAATGTGAAGTCTGAATCTGTCCAAATCTGGACAACAGAGCCTTCCTAGTGTATTTTAACCTTGATACACTTTAAATCAACCTGAGTTGTTTATAAATAATTTGTAGACAATTTAATTATATTTCCATAAAGTCTAAGATCAAATGAATTGGATGTCTAAGTCTCTAGTTATGAATTTTTGTAGTCGCAACCCTGAACCTGTCTAAATCTGAACAGAGTTGTCGTTTGTCACTATTTAACCTTGTTAAGTGTCTAATCACCTTGAGATGACAATACCAAAGTTGTAGAGTGTTTCTTATTCTTCCCACAAAGTATTTGATCACTAATTTTGGATAAAGATATTGTGAGTTATGACTGAAACAACTACTGTGCTGTTGTCATAAATATGTTAATTGTGATTGATTGTTCCACTCCAGTGTGCTTGTCTTGAGTCGAGTGCTTGTTTGTTTTGGGATTTGACTGAACATGAGTAATAATAATAGTGACTAGTATAATTGGGGTTATATATAAGTAAATAGTACACATCTCACTAAGTTAAGTGAACTAAATTGGTTAAGGTCTAATAAGTAGCTTAGCTTAATCAACAGTTAGCAAGTGCAGTTATATATTAGGGAAACAAAATGAATAATGTCCTGTCTTTGGCTTTCTGCTAATACTACTAAGTAACCAACATTATTAAAGTAGTACAATTCGTAATTGTGAATAAACTATCTCCTCATATGTGTTCTCTGGGTGTATGCTTGCAGTAGAAGGTTGTGAATGATTGTAAAACCCGATTAAGCAACTATTCCTTTTTAACTAAGTCTGTCTATGTGTAAGTCATCGTAAATTTATGCATACTTAACTAGTTTAATAAAAAGTAACTAATGAATGATAAAAGTGAATGTGGCGAATGCTTGTACTTATGATGTCGTGTTTGCAATAGATAATTATAGGAAGTGTTTGTTGTTTTCCAGTGATGATTGACTACGTATGCCCGATGACGTATAGATAACTAGTGCTTGCGTACAGTTGTCGCGGTGTCTTACAATTTAATGTTTAGTTCGCTACCGTCCATTTTAGGATTGTCTTGTGATATATTTCATCATATTCATACATATGCATCCTGCATCTCATTTAGGACCGAGAGATGATGATCGTGCAAGTGATGTGGTGCCAACCACAAGATGCAGTTGGTGGACGACCCAAAGAAGGATGAACTTAACCATGGATGCTCGCCAAGCGAGTGTCATCTAGCAAACACTATCTAGTGTTGAATTCCAGGCAAGCCCCGGTTTTATGCATAACCGTTTATATATGCTATTTTACTACACTTAATGTTTGTAGGCTTGTACCGTGCACTTAAGTGTAGGAGTTGCCTGAAACCCTAGTTGCATGAACTCAAGATTCCTTTTGAGATGGATACTAGTATGCTAGGTCGAGTAGCTGCTATGCTAAATCAGGATCTCGGTAGAAGTCAAGTGATTTTCTAGCACCCGCGCGAGGTCAGGAATTGGTTGTATCCATTTTGATAACAGAATGATGATGGTCTGTGGACATGGATCCATGGGGATGCGTTGTCTATGAGATGAAATTGGAATAAGCATTAACGTGCGGATACCTGTGTCAAGCGTTTGAACGTACTAAACACATGTCGGGAAATATGGTAACCGGTAAACCTAGTACCTGAGTGAAGCCGAGCGCGGACTTTATCCCTCACGCGACCTGAGACTGGGTCTCCCATTCTAGATATGGTGGGTACAAGTGCGGCCACTGCACGGCGGCGGTCGGGGTCAGTGGAGCATTGTATGCCAAGGCGCTGAGGCCTGGCCACGAACGGGGAATCGATGGGGACGGTTGACGTGTGTGGGGATGGAGTGCCCTTACATGTCGTGTGTTTAGGTTTACCTTGCAAGGTTAAAAACTCGATTCGAATCGTCTGCTTCTCGCAGCTAATGAGACTGATTGATCCATTATACTGCATTGAGTAATAAGTGGAAATGAGGATAATGGCAAAAGATGTTGATTGACATAATGTTTGATACCATGTATGGATAGTTAGGTACTCATCTAGTGTAAAATTATTATTTTAGAACTTGAAAATCTAAAACTTGATTTTAGACTCAGCTAGTGCTTTTGGCAAACCAAACCCCTCAGCCAAACAGCTGCATGGTCTGGAGGTAGGGGAGTAGACTCCTCACACCGGGTAAGTCTAGCTGAGTATTAGTATACTCAACCTTGCTTGTGGCATAATTTTTGCAGGTACCTCCTTGTTTTGGGTGATGGTGTGACTTGCCTTCATCCCTGCCGCCGGGATAGATGGTCGAGTGGGTTACTGCTTCCGCAGGAAAGGACCAGGAGGAGTAGCGTGGCCAGGCTTCGCCATGTTACTCGGTTTTCTCCGTTAGTTATTTTCGCTGCATTAAAATTTATGGTTATTATTTCTGAAACTCCGATAATGTAATCACTAATGATACTTCTTAAAATTGTGGTATTATGCTTAATGTATTTCTCTGTGCCTCACCTTCGTGTGAGCTAGTGGTATTCGATCCTGGTAAGTGGCTTTATTGGACTAGATCCGAGGGACTGACGGGTTATTTCTATTTAAGTGTGTTGCTGCCCTTAAGGGTGCGACTTGGGCACTTAAGCTGGAATAATTTGGGCGGTTCCGCCATAGCTGAATCCTAAATAAAGTTTAAATGATGAGTACACACAGAATACATGAGTCCCTGGTCATGGATGATCTGGCTTCTGAGACCGCACGATCTGGTCTATCGCAAAAGGGTTTGGCTTTTAAGACCGAGCAGTCACCACATCATAAAACCGGTGTTGTGGACAATCCAACTCTCAAGACTGGACGGTCTGCCATCACATAGAGATCATCTAATTTCCCTGTGGGATACATAATAGAGGAATTCAGAGATCTCGACAAATTAGGGCAAGGGTTTACATCGGCCGATCCTTTGGAGGAGATCGATATAGGGGATGGTAAAACTCCAAGGCTGACTTTTGTGAACAAGACCCTAGAGACCGATCCTAGGGATGAAATGGCCAGTCTATTGAAGGAATATTCTGATTGCTTTGCTTGGAACTACACTGAGATGTCAGGGTTAAGCCGTGAGATAGTAGAGCATCGGCTGCCCATTAAGTCCAGTTTCAGACCTTTCAAGCAGAAAGGTAGAACATTTCGTCTAGACTTTCTCCCACGAATAAAGGAAAAGATTCACCGTCTGCTAGAAGCTAATTTAATTAGACCTACAGATACGCAGAGTGGGTCTCCAATATTGTGCCGGTGGAGAAGAAAGAATCAGGTAAGCTCAGAGTACGCATTGATTTTCGCAATTTGAATAGAGCAACTCCTAAAGATGAATATCCCATGCCCATAGCCGACACATTGATCAATAATGCGTCAGGAAATAGAATTATCAGCTTTATTGACGGTAATGCCGGATATAATCGAATTTTCATGGCCGAAGAAGATGCGTCTAAAACGGCCTTTATATGTCCAGGTTTCATTAGTTTATTTGAGTGGGTTGTCATGACATTTGATCTGAACAATACTGGTGCTACTTATCAGAGGTCTATGAATTTGATCTTTCACGAGTTGTTGGGAAACACTGTGAAAGTCTACATTGATGATATTGTAGTCAAATCGGCTGAGTTTAGTTCTCATATAGCTGATTTGCCCAAAGCCTTTGATAAAATACGTCGATATGGTCTGAAAATGAACCCACGTAAATGTGCTTTTGGAGTGTCGGCTGGTAAGTTCTTAGGATTCATCATTCATGAACATGGTATAGAGATAGACCCTGATCGAATTAAATCCATTCGGAATGTGGGACCTCCGACCTATAATCTTGAAGTACAGAAGTTCCTCGGCAAGGTAAATTATTTACGGAGGTTTAGTTCTAACCTAGCCAGGAAGATTGATGCCTTCACTCCTATCCTTCGGCTTAAAAATGATGTCGAATTCACCTGGGAGGCAGAACAGCAGGAAGCGTTTGATCTCATTAGAAAGTATTTGTCTTTGGCTCCTGTGTTAAAAGCGCCACAGGTAGGAGTACCGTTCAGATTATACATTGCAGCCGAAGATAAAGTTATTGGAGTTGTTCTAATGCAAGAGACCGATGGAAAGGAGCATGTGGTAACCTACCTAAGTCGTAGGCTGGTGGATGCTGAAACAAGGTACACTTTCATCGAGAAGTTATGCTTATGCCTGTTTTATGCATGCACCAAGTGTAGATGTTATTTGCTGTTTAGTCATTGCACCGTTTCTGGTCAAACCGATGTGATCAAATACATGTTGAAAAACTCGATTATGAGTGGTAGAATTGGTAAATGGGCTTATGTACTCATAGAATATGACTTGGCTTATGAACCATTGGAATCTATGAAAGGCCAGGTCGTAGCAGACTTTATAGTAGAACATCGAATTGATGATACTCATAAACTAGAGATATCATACCTCACTGTTACTCCCTGGATTTTATATTTTTATAGATCGGTTTGCAATGAAGGACAAGGAATTGGCATCGTGCTTGTTTCACCAAGTAATGTCTCTTTTGACTTCTCTAGCCGATTAAAAAGTCATTGCACTAACAATCAAGCTGAATATGAGGCCCTTTTGTTCGGTTTGGAGCTTTTAAGTTGTATGGGAGTAAAACATGTGAGGGCATTTGGTGATTCTCAGTTGGTTGTCCAACAAGTATTAGAAGAGTATCAATGTTTTTATGGTACTCAAACAGTTACCTTGAAAGATGTTGGGGCATAATTCATTCTTTTGACGAATTCAGCATTCGACACATCCCTAGAGTTGAGAATCACAGAGCTAACAATTTGGCACAAGATGCATTAGGTTATCGGGTAAAGCGAGGGAAATTTCACAACACCAAAAATCTGATAACCGATACAGGGCCAATTCCCTAGGTCGCGGACTGTCCGGGAGAGGGCTCTGGACCATCCGAGGTTGCCAGGGAAGTTTTCCTGATTGATTCGGCTGGTAATGAAGTCGATGCAAGCGATTGGAGGACACCCATAATTAATTATATATGAAATCCCAGTGTTAGAACGGATAGGAGCGTTCGGCGTACAACTTTCAAGTATGTTTTAATGAGTGATGAACTCTACCGCTGAACAGTCAACGACGTTCTGCTTAAATGCTTGGGCCCAGGTGATGCTATATTAGCCATGGCCAAAGTACGTGAAGGGATTTGTGGTAACCATCAATCGGCTCCAAAGATGAAGTGGTTGTTGCGAAGATCTAGCTTCTATTGGCCTAACATGATAGTTGATTGTTTCAAGTACTACAAAGGATGCCAAGTATGTCAAAAATTCGGTGACTTACAGTTGGTCCCTACAGCCGAATTACATCCTATCATCAAGCCTTGGCCTTTTAGAGGATGGGGATTGGACTTTATAGGAGAGATTCATCCTCCATCATCAAAAGGGTATCGGTTCGTGTTAGTTGCCACTAACTACTTTACTAAATGGACTGAAGTCGTTGCTCTAAAGAACATGACACATAGGGAGGTAATTGAGTTCATAACTGAGCATATTATTCATAGATTCGGCATTCCCCAGACTTTGACTATAGACCAAGGAGCTTCTTTTATGTCAAAGGAGGTACATGAGTTTGCTGAATTATATAGAATTAAGTTACTCGATTCATCTCCGTATTATGCTCAGGCCAATGGGCAGGCCGAGTCTAGTAATAGGACATTGATTAGCCTGATAAAAAGAAGATATCTGATAATCCTAAACAGTGGCATAACATTTTGTCCGAAGCTTTGTGGGCTCACACAATATCTAAACACAGTGCTACTAAAGTATTTCCTTTTGAGCTTGTCTATGGGCAGGAAATAGTGTTGCCTGTGGAAATAAGTTTAAATGTTGTCAGGTTCGCCAAGCAAAATGATATAACTGTCGGTGATTATTATAATTCAATGATGGACAATATTGATGAAGTAACCGACAAGAGAGTGACAGCCTTAGGGGAAATAGAAAAGGACAAGATCATGGTCGCCAAAGCTTACAACAAGAAGGTCAAGGCTAAATCATTTCAAGTAGGGGACCTGGTGTTGGGGGCCTTCGTCTTCCGAAGGTCCTCAAAAACATGATTAACAATGTTTCCCAAGTATGATATATGTACAGGAACCTTCGGACTCGGAATGAAGCTGTACACAACATGAAAAGCATGGTCATGACGAAGGTTGAACCAGTTCCGAAGCTACCCGCAAGGAAGCTTCGTCTCAGCAAAAGAAAACGGAACCGACTTAAAGAGGAAAAGGCTATGTAGTCCTCGATAGATTGTCCTTAAGTCAATAGTAAACATAAAGGGCATGAATGTAATTTTACACAGGCTGCGCTATGTGCCTATAAATAGATGAACAGTACCCACGTACTGTTCACGTTGACTTGTGTTCACTCGTGCGTCACTCTTGGACTTTTGCCTTCTGTCAAGCCGAAGGTACAAATTTAATTCAATATTGTTCATGTTCATTTATGATGACATAATAAAGATATATTAAGGATGTCATATGATTATTCATGTTATTTCTCATGTTTTATATGCTTCTTCTTTCATTAATATATACTGCGATGATGAAGGTACGTCCTTCATGACCTTTGTCTGAAGATCATTATATCCTAAAGTAGATAATGGTTCGAAGGACGAAGGGTCTTAACCATTAACATTTTGTGTTGCCTTGTTCTTAATTCATAGCATTTGAGAACAAGTCTCCAACATGGGCGCCCACCTCCGGTGAACTCAATCGACCACCTTCGGCAAGCCGTGACCTTTGTCATGCCGCCGAAGAAAACTTCTTCAGGGCTAGGGGCTGCACGGCAGCCACTGGACGTCAATTAGGACACATTGCGCGAAGCTCGAACTCAAAAGAGGAAGGCTACAAGTCCAACACCTCAGGAGGAGGAGCTGGACCAGGAGATAAGGGATCTTGAAGCTATCCATCAGCAGGTCGAAAGGAAGAGAGAGAAAATGCTTCATCTTTTCGATCTACAGAAGAAGATCGATGAAGCTGCTGAAGAAATGCGTCATCTTACTCAAGATGACCAGGACCGAAGACCTCCACAAAGAGAGCTTCGTTAAGACAATTCCTACAATGATCATGATTGGTATGACGATTTCCATCATGGAATTGCTTTTGATGATGCTTCTCCTCTATCAGCAGAACTGCAGGCTACCCCATGGCCCCATCATACAAGCCACCTCAGCTCCCCATGTATGATGGGCACTCAGATCCGAAGCAGTTCCTGATGAGCTACGAAGCAACTATATCTTCGTACGAGGGCAATACCGCAGTCATGGCGAATTCCTTCGTCATGGCAGTCCGAAGTGTGGCCTAGACATGGTACTCTTATCTCTAGCCAGGGACAATCACGTCATGGCGGAAGCTTAAGGACATGCTGGTCACTAGTTTTCAAGGGTTTTAGACGAAGCCAGTCACTGCTCAGGCCTTGTTCCAGTGCACACAAGACCATGAGGAGTATCTTCAGGCGTATGTCCGAAGGTTCTTACGTCTGAGAGCACAAGCGCCCACAGTGCCCAATGAAATCGTCATTGAGGCTATGATCAAAGGACTTCGGTCAGGGCCAATGGCTCAATACTTCGCCAGGAAACCCCCCCAGACTCTGGAGAAGCTGCTTCAGAAAATGGATGAGTACATCCGGGCTGACGATGACTTCCGCCAAAGAAGGGAGGAAGCTTATAGATTTTCTGAGATGACTAGGGGCTTTGGAGGAAGAATCCACCCTAGTCATGTCAGATCAATCCACAACTCCAGTCAGAACGATGACAAAGGAGGCCAGTTTTAGAGGCCACAACATAGCTCATAGTCTTCAGGACAGCAGCAAAGCTCCTTCAGGCCACTAGCTCCAAGGGACAGAGGCAGCAGGGGCTTCGGAGGTAGATATGGGGATCAGCCCAGAAAAATCTATTGCTTATTCTGTGGTGAAGATAAGGGCCACACAACAAGAACATGTCAGATTACCATTCAAAAGCAAAAAGAGATCGTCGAAGCAGAAGCCCGGTAGAATCAGCCGAAGCAGGTCCTACATACTGCTTCGTGCCACTCTCCCTACATACCAGAATATTTGGGCAACCAACCTACAGCTTCTGTTGCTTCGGCAAGCCATTCACAAGCTTCCTGGCCTCAGCTCCCACCGCCACCACCATTGCAGCCTACTTACACCCGAAGCGAGCAGCCAGAAGGGCGCCAGCACCCCCATAAGCAACGTGACTTCAAGGAGGAGTCCGAAACTCATACAGTCAACAGCACTGTACCAGAATCAAAGCATATATACTGAGCAATATCCTCCTTCTGAAATACTTTTTCTATAACATTTTGCTTTTTGTATAAGGAACAAGCAATGAAAACTTAGTTTTAATTTCTTGTAATGATTCTGCCTGTACTAGAATGAAATATATCTTCTTCACATATTTATGAAGCTCAAAAGTCGTTCCTAAGGGAATGCAGAGCCAAAATTGTCGAAGCTACAAAAAGTCGTTCCTAAGGGAGCGCAGCGTAAGTTTTTTGCTCAAAAGTCGTTCCTAAGGGAATGCAGAGCCAAAATTGACGAAGCTACAAAAAGTCGTTCCTAAGGGAGCACAGTGTAAGTTTTTTGCTCAAAAGTCTTTCCAAAGGGAATGCAGAGCCAAATACCGCCTAAATATAAGGCAAAGAAGTTCAAAAGTCGTTCCTAAGGGGATGCAAAACTTATACCGCCAAAATAGAAGGCGAAGAAGTTCAAAAGACGTTCCTAATGGATGCAGAACTTATATGACCGAAATAGAAGGTGAAGAAGCTCAAAAGTCGTTCCTAAGGGGATGCAGAGCTTGCGTATTCCAGTGTGGGTGTGTGTCTTTGGCATTCTCATCATTTTTCATCATATCATCACATCATTTCGCATAAACATTACATCATACATCATATTGCATTAACAGCACAAGAATCGAATACGAAGCCAATCTTCGTCAAATGCTCCGTCAAAATGAAAATGTGCTAAGGCACAAAGTAAGCTTCGGGAAATACAGTTTTATCAGCCTTGTCATAAGAAGGGATCTCTTTCTTTACGAAGCATGAAAAGAAGAGAAGGTGTTTTTTCGCCGAAGGCTCAAAAACGGTATGTGTGTAAATTTCATGCATCGCAAAGAAATAAATTACAATATTTTACATATTCGATTCAATGTTACATACATCAAATGTCACATAGTTTTGTTACAATAGAAGCTTAATGTTCATTCCAATGTCCCATACATCAAGCATTCCAAAATATTATTACAATGAAATCTATTCTTCTCTAAGGACTTTTTCCGCAACTTCGTTCAAAAGTTTATCGACGACTTCATCAATAATGGAGTCTGCCATGCTTATAATGTCCAGTGCTTCCTTCATTTCTGGATCAGCTAGGGGATCGCACGGTTCCGGCGGCGGGGATAGTTCAGCTGAAGTAGGTAAATTGATTAGTCTGAAGCCACAAAGCAAGTACCAAAGCTAAAAAACCAAAAATAATACCTATACGCCTTTCGCGTTCTGTAGCCTCTTCAGCTCGCTTTGCTTCTGCTCGGGCGTCGTGGGTGTCTTTTCATTCTTTTTTATAATCTTGTGGGCCAACTCGTGGCCACCGTTCACCCAGACATCGTTATAAAACTTCCCGCCAATTAAAGTTGCTTTGGCTGAAGGATCCTTCATATCTTCTATACAGAAGGCAGCTTCGGCCTGGGCTATAGCCTTAACATGATCGCATCCGGATTTCTCCAGAATAGCTGAGATCCCCCACGCACCGGAAAACGCGCATATATTCCCGCGATCATTCAAGATTTCCTCGAAGGCTTCAGCTTCTTCACTTATCCATTCAACAACGCCTTCGGGGTCGCCTCGTATGAAATTTTCTTTAGAAGAATAGGCGCCAACTTTGGCGAAGCTAGTTTTAAATTTTTTTTCACGCAATCCAAGGATTTCTCAAAGCACCTTTCCTTAGATTCGCGAAGTTCTTCAACATTTTTCTCTAGCTTATTTTTCCAGTATTCACTGATCTCTCGGTTAGCCTGTGCGAGCGCGCACCTCTCATTAGCTTCGGCCAGTTGTCTCCGAAGGTCTTTAATCTCGGTTTTCTGGGCTTCGGCCTGAGCTTTATAATTAGATTCATCTTCCTTTACTTTGTTTACCAATGAAATCAAAATTTTGTCTTTTTACAGACCATCGTTCCTCAGTTCAATCACCTCTGAACGAAGGTTGTTAAGAGCCCTTGTATAGCCTTCGTCTTCGATGTTCTTCTGTGCCCTCAGGGCATTACTAAGAATTAAGCTCTGCAAAGAGGAGGGAAGAATTGAGCATGACAAATAAAATACTTCATTCATAACTTCAAAGTTAATTTCTATACCTTTATACTGTTGTACGCCAAGCTATCAGCAAGATCATCTTTCGACATAATCGAAAGGCCTTCTTCAAGCTTCGGAAATCCCATACTCTTAGCTATCTCCCGGCAAACGGATATTTCTTTGTTGTCCGGGAGACAGTACAGGAAATCATCTTCATTACTACCGTTAAACACTAAAGCTCCTTTCGGATATTTCAGTTTTTGAGCATAATGTCTTGCTTCCACGATTTCATCCTCGGACAATTTCTTCCACGAAGCATGTCGATAAATGTAATCAACAGCTTCGGTCGAGGCTTCGAGGGCAGGAGATTTTGCTTTTTCTGCCACATCTTGGCCTACTGTCAAGCTGGTATCCGAAGTTTGCTGATCAGCTTTGTCTTAAGGCGTGACAGCCTTCGCCTCAATGGGCACTGTAGGCTCAGCTTCATCTTTGGCCTGGATCTTGACAGCTTCAGCAACTTTCTTAATAGAAGCAGGGGTGAAGGCCTTTGTAGTCTCCATAACAGCATCTAATACGCTAGCCATCCTCCTCCTCTTGGGAGTTGCGGCAGGAGCCTTTTGCACCTTCGGCAAACTCGCCTCAGCTGGTGGGCTCAGAATTTTAGGCATTTTCTCTATTTTTTCCACCTGTGGCTCTTCGGCCTTATCATCTTTAGCTTCGACTTGCCCGACTGTAGGCACCTTCAGCACTACAATCAGCTCTTCAGCGCTCTGCACAATTGGAGCAACTCGTCTTGCTTCGGCAGCTGAAGAGGTCCCTTTGCCAAATTCAGGTACTACGGCCGGTTCAATATAACGCGGGCGGTGGGTCAGAACCTTCACCTTTTTGCCCTTCGACTCAGCTGTAATGGCCGAAGCGGCAATTTTTCTCTTTATCCCTTGCCCTCGTAGCGGGTAATGGTAATCAGGGTATATGAAGCCAATAGCGTCAAATACCATGTTCAATCTTTTCTTGCCCCGACCCCCGAAAGCTGCGGACAAAGCATCTTCGGCCTTGGAGTATGCCCCAAGTAGCTCATCACTGGTAGCTTCGATACATTTCAACCAGTCATCGTCTGGCTCATCAAACTTCTCCCTAAATCTGAAGGTATACTTCAATCGGACTAGACCACCCTCACTGGAATCGGCAGTGGTCTCCTTCGGCATATCCCAGCTTTCCACAAGTGGCCATACCCTGAAGGCTATATGCTCCTGGATTAAATCTCTCGTGCCAATGAAGGCACACACAGTACTAAAGGCCTTCTGACATGCTTCAACATTGCTATCAATTTCCACCTTCGGCCTTCGGAGGCCGAAGCGAGACCAGATGGGGCGCTGGATAATTTCCTTGATATCCTGCCTTTTCTTTAGATCATTTTTAACATAAAACCACTCCTCCATCCAGGCCCCGGGCCATCTTTTCCATAATGTTGGCACTGGGTGGCTTGCATTGGGGTGAGCAATAAATCCATAACAACCGAAGTTGTTATGGTACTGTTCTTTGTCAGTAGCCTTCGTCTCGTATAAAAGTTTGTGCATACTGCAGAAGCACTTTGTGCTTGGCTCCAGCCCTTGACTCCTTACAGCCCAGACAAAAATTCACATCCTAATTATAGCTTCGGGGGTGATCTGATGAAGGAAGATCTGGAATATCTTCAATACTTCAACCACAAATTTGCTCAAAGGAAACCGAAGACCAGCCTTCAAAAAGCTTCGATAGACAACAACTTCGTTTTCCTCAGGAGCAGGGACGATGTTCTCTCCACCAACCCTCACGAGAGACATGTCGCGAAAGTATCTTCCGATCCTCTCATGGTGTCAATATGACTTTGTTTTACGGTCGATTTTCCGAAGACGGCATGGCTTGGTCACCAGGGTCGATCTTCAGAATCTTCAACTCCACTCTCCACATCATAAATATCACTGTCATCAGAATCTTCAGACAAACCCTCCATTATTTCCTTAGTAATTTTCTCTGTATTCGTTTTTGCCATAGACTCATAAAACCCAGCGATAAAAGGATCCGTAGCTTTCTTTTCTTCATACAGCTTCGTCTCCTCAGTTATCTTCGTCTCCTCAGTTATCTTCTTCTCCTCAGCTATCTTCTTCTCCTTAGACATGGCGAAAACACGTCTCTAAACCGAAGCTTGGAAAGGTCGAAAATCAGACAAGAGCTAATGAGCAAGAGCTAAAAGTTTGAGAAAATAACGCAAACGACAGAAATGGTGTATCAAACGCTGCCGCTATGGCTCATATTTATACGCCCAGTACTTTGCAGCTTGGTGGACCCCGTCTGTCATTGACTGTTGCTATTCTAGCAAAGGGAAGGTGTTTTTTCGGACCTTTGGCTTAAGGCCTTCGTTCACGTCGCAGTCTAAATTGGTTGTTATAACAAATTAATACTGTGAGGGGCTACTGTTAGGGGGCTTCGTCTTTCGAAGGTCCTCAAAAACATGATTAACAATGTTTCCCAAGTATGATATATGTACAGGAACCTTCGGACTCAGAATGAAGCTGTACACAATATGAAAAGCATGGTCAGGACGAAGGTTGAACCAGTTCCGAAGCTACGCGCAAGGAAGCTTCGGCTCATCAAAAGAAAAAGGAACCGACTTAAAGAGGAAAAGGCTATCTAGTCCTCGATAGATTGTCCTTAAGTCAATAGTAAACATAAAAGGCATGAATGTAATTTTACACAGGCTACGCCCTGTGCCTATAAATAGATGAACAGTACCCCCGTACTGTTCACGCTGACTTGTATTCACTCGTGCGTCACTCTTGGACTTTTGCCTTCTGTAAAGCCGAAGGTACAAATGTAATTCAATATTGTTCATGTTCATTTATGATGACATAATAAAGATATATTAAGGATGTCATATGATTATTCATGTTATTTCTCATGTTTTATATGCTTCTTCTTTCATTAATATATGCTGCGATGATGAAGGTACGTCCTTCATGACCTTCATCTGAAGATCATTATATCCTAAAGGAGATAGTGGTTCGAAGGACGAAGGGCCTTAACCATTAACATTTTGTGTTGCCTTGTTCTTAATTCATAGCATTTCAGAACAAGTCCCCAACACCTGGTATGGAAGACCGACTTGCCTCTACGGAGTAAAGACCAGAAGTTTGGGAAGTGGTCGTCAAGTTGGGAAGGCCCTTATAAAGTCATACAGGCGATGTCGGGTAACACTTACTTGTTGTAAACATTAGAAGGCAAAGACTTGCCCAAGACGTTAAACGGGCGTTTCCTCAAGCAGTATCATCCTAGTATGTGGAAGGGGGTGAAAGGGAATTAGTCTTACACCTATTTCCTAAATGATTTTGGTGGTTGAATTGCCCAACACAAATAATTGGACTAACTAGTTTGCTCTAGTCTATAAGTTATACAGGTGCCAAAGGTTCACACTTAGCCAAAAAAAGACCAAGAAATGGGTTCAACCAAAAGAGCAAGGGACAACCGAAGGTAGCCCTGGTCTGGCGCACTGGACTGTCCGGTGTGCCATCGGACAGTGTCCGGTGCACCACCGGACAGTGTCCGGTGCACCAGGGGACTCCAAGCCAAACTCTTCACCTTCGGGAAAACTCAGAGGCGCTCCACTATAATTCATCGGACTGTCCGGTGTACACCGGACAGTGTCCGGTGCTCCAAGGAAGAGCGACTCTGAACTCGCCAGCTTCGGGAATCCGCTCCGCTATAATTCACCGGACATGTCCGGTGCACACCGGACTGTCCAGTGAGCCAGCGGAGCAACGGCTACTTCGCGCCAACGGTCACCTGCAGAAGCAATTAATGCGCGCCAGAGCGCGCAGAAGTCAGGCACGCGCGAAGTGGCGCACCGGACACTCTACAGTACATGTCCGGTGTGCCACCGGACATCCAGGCGGGCCCAGCAGTCAGAGCTCCAACGGTCGGAACCCAACGGCCTGGTGACGTGGCTGGCGCACCGGACACTGTCCGGTGGCGCACCGGACTGTCCGGTGTGCCATGCGACAGCAGCCTCCACCAAACGTCTAGTTTGGTGGTTAGGGCTATAAATACCCCCAACCACCCCACATTCAAGTCACCCAAGCATTCCAACCTTCAACATTCAATACAAGAGCTAGCAATCCATTCCAAGACACATTCAAAGCCTCCAATCTCTCCAAGTTCCAAAGTTGAGACAAGTGATCATTAGTGATTAGTGACTTGAAAGAGAGAAAGATCCGTGTGTTATTTGCCGCTCTTGTCGCTTGGCTTTTGCAATCGTGCTTTCTTTCTCATTCTTTTCTTGCGATCAAAACTCAATTGTAACCGAGGCAAGAGACACCAATTGTGTGGTGGTCCTTGCGGGGAAGTTTTGTTCCCAGTTGATTTGAGAAGAGAAAGCTCACTCGGTCTGAGGGATCGTTTGAGAGAGGGAAGGGGTTGAAAAAGATCCGGCCTTTGTGGCCTCCTCAACTGGGAGTAGGTTTGCAAGAACTGAACCTCGGTAAAACAAATCCTTGTGTCTCACTTCCTTATTAGTTTGCGATTTGTTTTTACGCCCTCTCTCGAACTCGATTACATTTCTAACGCTAACCCGGCTTGTAGTTGTGATTAACTTTGTAAATTTCAGTTTCGCCCTATTCGCCCCCCCCCCCCCCCTCTAGGCGACTTTCACTTGGTATCAGAGCCCGATGCTTCATTAGAGCCTAACCGCTCGAAGTGATGTCGGGAGAACACACCAAGAGGGAGATGGAGACTGGCGACAAGCCCACTACAAGCCATGGGAAGGCTTCATCGGGAGAGTCCCGCAACAAGGGGAAGGGGAAGGAGAAGAAGCCCTCTTCCCACAAGTCGCATCGGAGTGGGGACAAGAAAAAGATGAGGAAGGTAGTCTACTACGAGACCGACACCTCATCGCCATCTACCTCCGGCTCCGATGTGCCCTCCGTAACTTCTAAGCGCCATGAGCGCAAGAAGTTTAGTAAGATCCCCTTACACTACCCTCTCACTTCTAGACATACTCCATTACTTTCTGTTCCATTAGGCAAACCGCCAACCTTTGACGGTGAAGATTATGCTAGGTGGAGTGATTTAATGAAATTTCATCTAACCTCACTCCACAAAAGTATATGGAATGTTGTTGAGTTTGGAGCACAGGTACCATCCGTAGGGGATGAGGATTATGATGAGGACGAGGTGGCCCAAATCGAGCACTTCAACTCACAAGCCACAACCATACTCCTCGCCTCTCTAAGTAGGGAGGAGTATAACAAGGTGCAAGGATTGAAGAGCGCCAAGGAAGTTTGGGACGTGCTCAAGACCGCGCACGAGGGAGATGAGCTAACCAAGATCACCAAGCGGGAGACGATCGAGGGGGAGCTCGGTCGCTTTCGGCTTCGCAAAGGGGAAGAGCCACAAGACATGTACAACCGGCTCAAAACCTTGGTGAACCAAGTGCGCAACCTCGGGAGCAAAAAGTGGGATGACCACGAGATGGTTAAGGTTATTCTTAGATCACTTATTTTCCTTAACCCTACTCAAGTTCAATTAATTCGTGGTAATCCTAGATATACACTAATGACTCCCGAGGAAGTAATCGGGAATTTTGTGAGCTTTGAGTATATGATCAAGGGCTCAAAGAAAATCAACGAGCTAGATGATTCCTCCACGTCCGAAGCACAACCGGTCGCATTCAAAGCGACGGAGGAGAAGAAGGAGGAGTCTACACCGAGTAGACAACCAATCGACGCCTCAAAGCTCGACAACGAGGAAATGGCGCTCGTCATCAAGAGCTTCTGCCAAATCCTCAAGCAAAGGAGAGGGAAAGATTACAAGCCTCGCTCCAAGAAGGTTTGCTACAAGTGTGGTAAGCCCGATCACTTTATAGCAAAATGTCCTATTTCTAGTGACAGGGGCGACGACAAGAAGGGGAGAAGAAAGGAGAAGAAGAAATACTACAAGAAGAAGGGTGGCGACGCCCACGTATGCCACGAGTGGGACTCGGACGAGAGCTCCTCTGACTCCTCCTCCGACGAGGACGCCGCCAACATCGCCATCAACAAAGGCCTTCTCTTCCCCAACGTCGGCCACAAGTGCCTCATGGCAAAGGACGGCAAAAAGAAGAAGGTTAAATCCAAATCCTCCACTAGATATGAGTCCTCTAGCGATGATAATGCTAGTGATGAGGAAGATAATTTGCGTACTCTTTTGCCAACTTAAACATGCAACAAAAAGAAAAATTAAATGAATTGATTAGTGCTATCCATGAGAAGGATGATCTCTTGGACTCCCAAGAGGACTTCCTTATTAAAGAAAACAAGAAGCATGTTAAGGTTAAAAATGCTTATGCTCTAGAAGTAGAAAAGTGCGAAAAATTATCTAGTGAGTTAAGCACTTGCCATGAGACTATTGACAACCTTAGAAATGAAAATGCTAATTTGTTAGCTAAGGTTGATTCAAATGTTTGTGATGTTTCAATTCCCAATCTTAGAAATGATAATGATAATTTGCTTGCTAAGGTTGAAGAATTAAACATTACTCTTGCTAGCCTCAGGATTGAAAATGAGAAATTGCTTGCTAAGGCTAAAGAATTAGATGTTTGCAATGCTTCCATTTCTGACCTTAGAAGTAAAAATGATATATTACATGCTAAGGTTGTAGAATTAAAATCTTGCAAACCCTCTACATCTACCATTGAACATACTTCTATTTGCACTAGATGTAGAGATGTTGATATTGAAGCTATTCATGATCATATGGTATTAATCAAGCAACAAAATGATCATATAGCAAAATTAGATGCTAAAATTGCCGAGCATGAACTTGAAAATAAAAAATTTAAATTTGCTTGTAGTATGCTTTATAGTGGGAGACGCCCTGGCATCAAGGATGGCATTGGCTTCCAAAAGGGGGACAATGTCAAGCTTAATGCCCCTCCTAGGAAATTATCTAATTTTGTTAAGGGCAAGGCTCCCATGCCTCAGGATAACGAGGGTTACATTTTGTACCCTGTCAGTTATCCTGAGAGCAAAATTAGGAGAATTCATTCTAGGAAGTCTCACTCTGGCCCTAACCATGCATTTATGTATAAGGGTGAGACATCTAGTTCTAGGCAACCAACCTGTGTTAAGTTGCCTACGAAGAAAACTCTGAGTGCATCAAATGATCATGACATTTCATTTAAAACTTTTGATGCATCATATGTGTTAACTAACAAATCCGGCAAGGTAGTTGCCAAATATGTTGGGGGCAAGCACAAGGGGTCAAAGACTTGTGTTTGGGTACCCAAAGTTCTTGTGTCTAATGCCAAAGGACCCAAAACCATTTGGGTACCTAAAGTCAAGAACTAAACTTGTTTTGTAGGTTTATGCATCCGGGGGCTCAAGTTGGATCATCGACAGCGGGTGCACAAACCACATGACAGGGGAGAAGAAGATGTTCTCCTCCTACGAGAAAAACCAAGATCCCCAACGAGCTATCACATTCGGGGATGGGAACCAAGGATTGGTCAAAGGATTGGGTAAAATTGCTATATCACCTGACCATTCCATTTCAAATGTTTTTCTTGTAGATTCTTTAGATTACAATCTGCTTTCCGTTTCACAATTATGTCAAATGGGCTACAACTGTCTTTTTACTGATGTAGGTGTCACTGTCTTTAGAAGAAGTGATGATTCAGTAGCATTTAAGGGAGTGTTAGAGGGTCAGCTATATTTAGTAGATTTTGATAGAGCTGAACTCGACACTTGCTTAATTGCTAAGACTAACATGGGTTGGCTCTGGCACCGCCGACTAGCCCATGTTGGGATGAAGAATCTTCATAAGCTTCTAAAGGGAGAGCATATTTTAGGATTAACAAATGTTCATTTTTGAGAAAGACAGGATTTGTAGCGCATGCCAAGCAGGGAAGCAAGTTGGTACCCATCATCCACACAAGAACATCATGACAACTGACAGGCCACTGGAGCTCCTACACATGGATCTATTCGGCCCGATAGCTTATATAAGCATCGGCGGGAGTAAGTACTATCTAGTTATTGTGGATGATTATTCTCGATTCACTTGGGTATTCTTTTTGCAGGAAAAATCTCATACCCAAGAGACTTTAAAAGGATTCTTGAGACGGGCTCAAAACGAGTTCGGCTTAAGGATCAAGAAAATTAGAAGCGACAACGGGACGGAGTTGAAGAACTCTCAAATTGAAGGCTTCCTTGAGGAGGAGGGCATCAAGCATTAGTTCTCTTCTCCCTACACCCCACAACAAAATGGTGTAGTGGAGAGGAAGAATAGAACTCTATTGGACATGGCAAGAACCATGCTTGATGAGTACAAGACTTCGGATCGGTTTTGGGCCGAGGCGGTCAACACCGCTTGCTACGCCATCAACCGATTATATCTACACCGAATCCTCAAGAAGACATCATACGAACTCCTAACCGGTAAAAAGCCCAATATTTCATATTTTAGAGTCTTTGGTAGCAAATGCTTTATACTTGTTAAAAGAGGTAGAAAATATAAATTTGCTCCTAAGACTGTAGAAGGCTTTTTACTAGGATATGACTCAAACACAAGGGCATATAGAGTCTTTAACAAGTCCTCTGGACAAGTTGAAGTTTCTTGTGACGTTGTGTTTGGTGAGACTAACGGCTCTCAAGTAGAGCAAGTTGATCTTGATGAGATAGGTGATGAAGAGGCTCCGTGCATCGCGCTAAGGAACATGTCCATTGGGGATGTGTGTCCTAAGGAATCCGAAGAGCCTCCAAATGCACAAGGTCAACCATCCTCCTCCACGCAAGCATCTCCACCAACTCAAAATGAGGATGAGGCTCAAGTTGATGAAGGAGAAGATCAAGCAAATGAGCCACCTCAAGATGACGGCAATGATCAAGGGGGAGATACAAATGATCAAGACAAAGAGGATGAAGAACCAAGGCCGCCACACCCAAGAGTCCACCAAGCAATCCAACGAGATCACCCCGTCGACACCATCCTAGGCGACATTCACAAGGGGGTAACCACTAGATCTCGTGTTGCACATTTTTGTGAGCATTACTCTTTTGTTTCCTCTATTGAACCACACAGGATAGAGGAAGCACTTCAAGATTCGGATTGGGTAGTGGCGATGCAAGAGGAGCTCAACAACTTCACTAGGAATGAGGTATGGCATTTAGTTCCACGTCCTAACCAAAATGTTGTAGGAACCAAATGGGTGTTCCGCAACAAGCAAGATGAGCATGGTGTGGTGACAAGGAACAAAGCCCGACTTGTGGCCAAGGGATACTCCCAAGTCGAAGCTTTGGATTTCGGTGAAACCTATGCACCCGTAGCTAGGCTTGAGTCAATTCGTATATTATTGGCCTATGCGACTTACCATGGCTTCAAGCTATATCAAATGGACGTGAAGAGTGCCTTCCTCAACGGACCAATCAAGGAAGAGGTCTATGTTGAGCAACCTCCCGGCTTTGAAGATAGTGAGTACCCTAACCATGTTTATAAACTCTCTAAGGCGCTTTATGGGCTTAAGCAAGCCCCCAAGAGCATGGTATGAATGCCTTAGAGATTTCCTTATCACTAATGGATTCAAAGTCGGAAAAGCCGATCCTACTTTATTTACTAAAACTCTTGACAATGATTTGTTCGTATGCCAAATTTATGTTGATGATATTATATTTGGTCTACTAACGAATCTACTTGTGAGGAATTTAGTAGGATCATGACACAAAAATTCGAGATGTCTATGATGGGGGAGTTGAAGTACTTCTTAGGATTTCAAGTGAAGCAACTCCAAGAGGGCACCTTCCTAAGCCAAACGAAGTATACTCAAGATATCCTAAGCAAGTTTGGGATGAAGGATGCCAAACCCATCAAGACACCCATGGGCATCTCGACCTCGACACGGAAGGTAAGTCCGTGGATCAAAAGGTATACCGGTCGATGATAGGTTCTCTACTCTACTTATGTGCATCTCGAC
This sequence comes from Zea mays, assembly GCF_902167145.1. NCBI lineage: Eukaryota > Viridiplantae > Streptophyta > Magnoliopsida > Poales > Poaceae > Zea > Zea mays. The sequence continues at coordinate 36,314,626 of NC_050099.1, read as the reverse complement.
CGGATATTATGCTTTCTGTATGCATGTGTGCAAGATTCCAAGTCGACCCTAAGGAAGCTCACCTTACGGCCGTAAAACGAATCTTGAGATATTTAGTTTATACTCCTAAGTTTGGGCTTTGGTATCCTAGGGGATCCACATGTGATTTAATTGGTTATTCGGATGTCGATTGGGCAGGGTGTAAGATTAATAGAAAGAGCACATCGGGGACTTGCCAGTTCTTGGGAAGATCCTTGGTGTCTTGGTCTTCAAAGAAGCAAAATTCCGTAGCTCTTTCTACCGCCGAAGCCGAGTACATTGTCGCAGGCCATTGTTGCGCGCAACTACTTTGGATGAGGCAAACCCTTAGGGACTATGGTTACAAATTAACCAAAGTTCCTCTTCTATGTGATAATGAGAGTGCAATCCGCATGACGGATAATCCCGTTGAACATAGCCGCACTAAACACATAGCCATTCGGTATCATTTTCTAAGGGATCACCAACAAAAGGGAGATATCGAGATTGCATACATTAATACTAAAGATCAATTAGCCGATATCTTTACCAAGCCACTAGATGAACAAACTTTTAACAAACTTAGGCATGAGCTAAATATTCTTGATTCTAGGAACTTCTTTTGTTGATTTGCACACATCGCTCATTCATATACCTTTGATCATATCTCTTTCATGTGCTATGACTAATGTGTTTTCAAGTGAATTTCAAAACAAGTCATAGGTATATTGAAAGGGAATTGGAGTCTTCGGCGAAGACAAAGGCTTCCACTCCGTAACTCATCCTTCGCCGTTGCTCCGAGCCGTTTCTCCAACGTTGGTATAATCTTCACTCGTATTTTATTTGCCAAAGGGGAGAAAGTAGTAACAAGGGCTCTAATGATTCCGTTTTTGGCGATTTATGCCAAAGGGGGAGAGAGCATGAGCCCAAAGCAAAAGGACCGCACCACCACCCATTTAAAAAATTCTGGTTTTCAATTGGTACTAATTTTAGAAAGAGTTTTTCAAATGGTATGATTTTCAAATTGGTATCTCATTATGTTCAAAAAAAAGAGGGAGAGAGTAGTATTTTCAAAATCAATATCTTAAAATCCTCTTGAATACTAAGAAGAGATTTCATTGAGGGGGAGTTTTGTTTAGTCAAAGGAAAAGCATTTGAAACAAGGAGAGAAAATTTCAAATCTTGAAAATGCTTCTCAAAAATTTTATTCATTTACCTTTGACTATATTGCAAAAGGACTTTGAAAAAGGATTTACAAAAGAATTTGCAAAAACAAAACAAGTGGTGCAAGCGTGGTCCAAAATGTTAAAAATAAAAGAAACAATCCATGCATATCTTATAAGTATTAGCTCAATTCTAAGTAACCTTTGCACTTATATTATGCAAACTAGCTCAATTATGCACTTCTATATTTGCTTTGGTTTGTGTTGGCATCAATCACCAAAAAGGGGGAGATTGAAAGGGAATTAGGCTTACACCTATTTCCTAAATGATTTTGGTGGTTGAATTGCCCAACACAAATAATTGGACTAACTAGTTTGCTCTAGTCTATAAGTTATACAGGTGCCAAAGGTTCACACTTAGCCAAAAAAAAGACCAAGAAATGGGTTCAACCAAAAGAGCAAGGGACAACCGAAGGCAGCCCTGGTCTGGCGCACCGGACTGTCTGGTGTGCCACCGGACAGTGTCCGGTGCACCAGGGGACTCCAAGCCAAACTCTTCACCTTTGGGAAAACTCAGAGGCGCTCCACTATAATTCACCGGATTGTCCGGTGTACACCGGACAGTGTCCGGTGCTCCAAGGAAGAGCGACTCTAAACTCGCCAACTTCGGGAATCCGCTCCGCTATAATTCACCGGACATGTCCGGTGCACACCGGACTGTCCAGTGAGCCAGCGGAGCAACGGCTACTTCGCGCCAACGGTCACCTGCAGAAGCAATTAATGCGCGCCAGAGCGCGCAGAAGTCAGGCACGCACGAAGTGGCGCACCGGACACTCTACAGTACATGTCCGGTGTGCCACCGGACATCCTGGCGGGCCCAGCAGTCAGAGCTCCAACGGTCGGAACCCAACGGCCTGGTGATGTGGCTGGCGCACCGGACTGTCCAGTGCGCCATGCGACAGCAGCCTCCACCAAACGGCTAGTTTGGTGGTTGGGGCTATAAATACCCCCAACCACCCCACATTCAAGTCACCCAAGCATTCCAACCTTCAACATTCAATACAAGAGCTAGCAATCCATTCCAAGACACATTCAAAGCCTCCAATCTCTCCAAGTTCCAAAGTTGAGACAAATGATCATTAGTGATTAGTGACTTGAAAGAGAGAAAGATTCGTGTGTTATTTGCCGCTCTTGTCGCTTGGCTTTTGCAATCGTGCTTTCTTTCTCATTCTTTTCTTGCGATCAAAACTCAATTGTAACCGAGGCAAGAGACACCAATTGTGTGGTGGTCCTTGCGGGGAAGTTTTGTTCCCAGTTGATTTGAGAAGAGAAAGTTCACTCGGTCCGAGGGACCGTTTGAGAGAGGGAAGGGGTTGAAAAAGACCCGGCCTTTGTGGCCTCCTCAATGGGGAGTAGGTTTGCAAGAACCGAACCTCGGTAAAACAAATCCTTGTGTCTCACTTCCTTATTAGCTTGCGATTTGTTTTTACGCCCTCTCTCGGACTCGATTACATTTCTAACGCTAACCCGGCTTGTAGTTGTGATTAACTTTATAAAATTTCAGTTTCGCCCTATTCACCCCCCCCCCCTCTAGGCAACTTTCAGGGGGCATATGTTGGGCACCAAATAGGCCGTGCGGACGGTCCACACTGGTGGGGCGGACGGTCCGCACGCGCAGAATCAGTTAGGGTTCCGAGTTCTTGCTATGGTTGTTGGCTAGATTCGCGGAATTAACTCGGGAGATTTGTTTGTAACGGGTCTAGCCCCCTCCTCTATAAATACAGAGGAATACGGCCGATTAAATCATCAACAATCGAATCAATAATCAGTTTATCTCTCATTTTTACCTTAGGCAATAGGAGTAGTTCTAGTTTAGTTCTAGTTTAGCCTCAATCCCCAAATTCTTCCCTTCTCTTCGGCTCTACGTCGATTAGAGGTGTCTAGGTCAGCCTGCTGACCCTAGAAAACACCTAGAATCTCTTCTCCCCGATGGGGTCCCTCCCGGGAGCGAGATTCAGGCGCCGTCGGAGAACTCTGTCGCCCCTACGCATGCGCGGATCGTCCGGCCCATCAGGCAGGGAACCCTTGCCCTGCTCCAGGTAAAGGACCATCCAGACCCTGGTCGCAGACCATCCATGCCTATGCAGAGAGCACCGCCGCCGGTTCTCAACGCAGTGATTGGCGCCCGAATCGGCGCCAACACAACGGTCTTTCATGATACTAGTTAAGTGCATGTACCTTGATAATACAGTTTCCATATACTCCTTTCGTTTTTTATTTCAAAAATAACTAGTGGGCGATAAATATTCGAGAACGAAAGCAATATTATATAAGTAGACCTTGTTAGATGAGATAGTTGTTCAAACACATTCCAAAACCTTTTCAATAATGTATGTTCTAACTGAACTGATCATTATATCTGATCTCAATGTGTCTACCATATAACCAGCATAAATGCATTTCATATGTCGAGTGGGAAACCACAATTCCAATCTAGCGATGTCTCCCGTGAGATGGCTTAGACGACACCAAACTCTAGCTAACATCGCCCCTGCCTCCTCCCCTCTCTGCCTTGGTGCCAATAGAGTAAGCACCCGAAAGTCCCGAGCGTGAGCACCCGAAAGTCCCGAGCCGCTTGCGCGTAGTTGCGGGTCCTCCTCACATGACATGGCATGGTTTAGGGGGACCAAGCAGGATCCAATTCATTAGAGATAAAAGTGAGCATCTGGATTGTTAGAACAAATTTAATATTTTAAAATAGATATGTATGAAATTTAATGTTGATCTTTTCTTATGTTATCAAGCACATTATTATAAATAAGAATAAAATTTTGTATTAATTGTTTTATGCATTATTTGCCTCCTACAACAAAAAAGTGAAAATATTCAAATCCGTACTCAAATCTGTATCCGAATTTTGTCTATAATTCAAAAACGATATATGATAAATTTGAGGTTTATATTTTATAATTTTTTACAAGCTCAATGCTAAAAACAAGAATAAGAATTTACATAACAGATTTTATATCCTATTTATTTGTAATCAAAGAAAAAAGATAAAAATGATATTCGAATAAGTATATGTTTTCATCCCTATAGCTCGTTGGTCACCGGGCCCATGTCGCCCAGACAAATCACCGTGTCATGCTTGGGCCTTAGGTGTGTGACAACGGCCTAGGTCTAGTATGGCTCGATTTATTTTTTTCTCGACTTCTTTTTATAAACATTTATATCATGCTTAGTATATAATATGTAAAAACGTGTGTTTTGTTGACTAGGTGGATGTAAATGTATTTAAAACCAACAATCATGGTAAGAGTATCTAAATTATGCTTGAATATAGAGTATAAAACATAAAGACACGTTTGTTTGAAATCAACATAGTTCAAATACCCATTTGTGCATAATTTCAGCTTTTTACCAAGTAAATGTGGCAATATATCTAGCCTAAAAACGATTAGGGTGCTAACATCAAATCTTTCACGTTAGGATTCATCATCTACAGTTAAGTGCAATCCCACATGAAGACAACACCCTATTATATAAAAATGTTGGAGTTCTTTAAAAAATAATATAAAAAGGGTGGAATTACACTCCACCATAGATGGAGATTCGATAGATAAGATTTGATATTTGTGTATTGGCACCCTAACCGTTTTTACAATAGATATGTTGCCTTTAAACGTAAAGAAGTATGGAGAGGTGAAGAGGTAGGGCTCATCCAAGTTCGAGCTGGCTCGTTAAGCTAACGAGCTGACTCGGCTCGTTAAGCTAACGAGCCACATAGTTAGCTCGACTTGGCTCGTTTATGAGCTTGAGCTGGCTCGTTTAGCTCGCGAGCCAGGGTAGAAAAACAATATGTATATAATAATTAATTTCTAGTTAATTTTAAACTGATTTAATAATAGAAAATAGTACTCATAGTTTTACATACCACATCAATGTAACACCAAATTAATAAAACTTATCACTCATCAATTCACAATTCACACACATGTTCATCAGTTTAACCTATAGTTATATTCACATAGACCAATTTAACACATAGACATAGTTCATCAATCATTAGTTTAACTCATAGGTTATAGACAACACACATACATATAACATGTTTATCAATTGTTACTAAATGATATGTATATAGTTTCGTTTTACTGAAATATGTTAGCTAGTTTAGCTCGTGAGCTAGCTCATTAACAAACCGAGCTGACTCGTTAACGAACCGAGCTAGGATGTCAGCTCAGCTTGTGAAAAATTTCAAACGAGCCGTTCCGAGCCTACCACGAACTGAGCGAGCTAACGAGCCACAAGTATTTCATTCAGCCATATGAAGAGGTCACGAATGAAACACAAAGAAACTATATATATTAGTAGAGATTATAGTAGTAGAGATAGAGATTGGTAAATACTTAGCGGATAACAGGTAGCTTGTATAGAGTTGTCTTCCTATTCTTATCCCTCCAATTTTAAGAGATAACTGAGGACAACCCTAGGATAGTCCAGTCTCAACTTTTGACTCTAAACCAAACAACCTTATTTAAGAGATCGTCTCATCTCGTCTCGTCCTGTTATTGTAACCAAACACACCCTAACTGATTAAAGGATTTGTATTATTAAAAAAAGTATAGTGTTTGATTCCAAAGTACGGTGGAATAAAGCCACTTTGTTCCTCATTTGTTATTGTTTAAATTGGTTCTATATAGAACATAGTGCTTATAAAAAGAGAAAAATATATTAAAATGTTGAACCATTTAACTCCCAAAATCTCTCGGGCACAACCGCACCCTAGCATGAAGTCGCTCTATCCCAACCGGCTGCAAAACCAAACTAACTAATTTAAGGATCCGTATTCCGTAGCAAAAGGAATCCCCAACGCTTGCTATTTAGCTCCATTGGACATGGCCAAAAGACATTTTTAAATCTACATGCCATCTCATGTCTCTCCTGGATATTGGCTTTGTTTATCTTTTATCGAATACTTACAGTGCAACACTGTTTAGGTTGAGCCCTATGATGCACATCAAGTAGTCAACAAGTAAAGTATTCTTTTTATATATCTAGAAACATGAAACTTTTGAGCTACCTATGCAACTAGTAACAGAATAGCATACAAGAATTTCAAACGGCGATATCCACCCTAATGTAAACATGCCCTAAAGATGGACAGCTTCCACTCCTCAATTGGTTACTCTGTACTTCTGCAGAAGCAAATGTTCCAATTAATTTCATTAGACGGGCAATGTTGACAATAAGAATCAACAGATGAGTCCTATGGAGAGCTACTACAGAAAAAAATGCAAGTTGAATGAGTTTATCTCCCTCTCTGATGGAATTTGCATAGTATGCCTCCTGGTTCACATTGTTACATTGTCTGCTAAACGATTTTATGCAGATAACCATAGCATATGTCTACCATGTGACTGTGTTCGAGACGATGTACCTTGACAGTGTTAAGAAGAACTTTGGCTTCGTTGTTGTTGTTGAAATGATCACGAACAGGCTGAAAAAGTGAGATTAGTGAGTCAAACCTACAAGTGTGAACCAGCTCTGAAAAAATTGTGCAATGATAGCTTCTTCCATAAGAAAGGAAGATCTAGCAATAGGCAAGACGGACAAGTTCATCTGAAACTAAACTAGCAAGAAACAAGACCCATGATGCAGCAATAAAACAGCCCATCAATTCATTTTGTCAGGACTCAGGATAGCAGGCTAGCAGCTGTCACAACTTCAAAGGCATCACAGTGTGCAAGACACGAAATTGGCAAAGATTCAGAATGTACATGTTTCTGACCAGAGAAAGACTACGATACTATTATATAGAAGAAAAAAACAAGGTCGAGTGAAGTGAAAAATTTACCTGCAAAATTTCATTTATTGCTTTTGCCAGTGCAGGTTTGACATCGGCAGGATGCAAAGCACCAGTCTCGTAATCAGAAATTAGTTCATTCATGCATGTAAATGTCCTGTTTGAAAGCAACCGCCTTAGAAGTCCCTCAGAGATAATAAATCATGTTATGTTGGAAATTCAATAACCTAATTTCTGCATAATTAATTGCATGACCACAGGTGTCAGCCAAATATAAATAATGATGGCACAGAACTTTATATCTCCCTGGTTCCACCACATTATTGTCGGAAAACAAATAATTTTAGCAGATGAGAAATAAAAATATTACTTGTTACCACCATTGCTTTCCTTACGGATGACCTCAAATCTTCCAAACCAAGGGAAAACAATGTATTTAATATACTCCAAACAAGGATTCCCCTCAACAATTTTGGGAGGGCAAAAGGCTTGCTTTATCTTCACATTAACTTGGGCCTGCAACAACAGCGAAGCTTATGAAACTATATTAACCTAGAAAGAAAGAAGTGTAGAACACATGCATGATGCTACTTAGCTACTAATCAAGATCAAACGTTTAAAAAGGCAGGTAATGTAGACAAACAAGAGAGCGAAAACTAATTCCATAAGGCAAATTTTAGATTGGAGGTTATTATTAGCTTTTTTTGTGCAAGGAAGTTATTATTAGCTTATAAAACAGTGATGACTGATGTCTGTACTCCATCTATATTCAATATAGTATCATGACTATTCATGAGCAGCAAAAGACATAATCCAAGCAAACTACAGATATATAAAAAGAAATGATAATTCAATTCATTAACTACAATAAGAAAATAAAATGAACAGCTAATTAGCATGTAGGACTATGGTTAATCAATTACAGGAACTTTTCATATATTAATGTAAACGATGCATCACCCCCATATACATATAGATGAACACCAGATTTTAAATATAGTTGTACATCTTTATTTTCTAGCAAGGAGATGACAAACATATACTACAACTGTGCAACATTTTAGCCAGGCAACAGGCATTATCCTTCACCATGCTACCATCTCCACTGACCCAAGCAAAATAGCGTTGAACTCGAACCACTCTTGAGCAAGCATTGATGCATAAAGCAATTTTGCGTTGACCTCGTTAATATTTTCGAGTAAGCTAATCAACTGATAAATATTACATTTTACTATTACACTGCACCATTAGGTGTCACAAGAAGCAAGGGCAACAAAAGAATGTTGGTGAAGAAGAAAAAATATTTCATGAGAAATATATACCTCATCATCTTCCATAAAGATAGCTGAGGATGGATCACTCTTTGACATTTTCTCCTGGCCTTCTTTAAAACCAGGGAGCATATCTGCAATTCGGGTTAAGCGAAAATACATGCTCCACAAACAAAGCAATGAACAACCACTTGTTATGAACTCCATCACTATACACATGACCATGACAAAGAGAAACACATGTCCCCAAAAAAATATTTAAAGGGAAAAAAAGAGAACAAGATCAAGGTCACTAATCACTTAATCAGGATACGATGCGAAAGAATAATTGGTTTGTTCTTCCGTTTGATGTCATCGCAGTACTCCCTAGCTAGCACGTTGACCTTCCTTTGGTCCATCCCCAACTGGCATATGTCAGCCTACAAAAGTTAAGAATAAGGAAAGCTATTTGTGTACAAAATTCTTATTTCCAGATTGAAGCTGCACACCATTGAAATATTAAAAGCCTTTCAACCATCATTAATATGAGTAAATACAGTCAGAATGGAGATACCAAAAGCCTTACAAACGCAAAGAGAATTTAAAAAAACTTTACTTTCAGACAATGGAATGCAATAGCGTCATAAATACTTGCCTTTAAGAAAAATATATCAGCACATTGCATGCAAGGGTAAAAAATCTGGGCAGCAGTCAAGTCGTCCTGATCACTTCTGCCCATAATCTGGCAGCATCTGCAAGTAAAAGAAAAATGGAATCACTTGCACAGTTGCACTTCGCAATAAGCACATGAAGATTAAAGAGGAGATAACCAACTATGTACATGCTCAAGCTCTCGAAGAAGGCTTCTAATGGAAAAAGGCAATCTAAACAAGCGTGTACCTCATTATCCTTTTGACGTTGTTTTTCCGGGCAATGTCCATCACAATTGGCCAGTACTCGTGTGCGCGCTTGTTGATCTCCTCGGAGGACCACAGGAACTCCACCCCGTCAAGGTTCATCCCAGCCGCTTTCCAAATCTCGATCATGTAGCGCCCTACCGTCTGGATCTTCTTCAGGTCGCCTCCCATCTTGTTGTTGAGCTGCGCGAACCAGTCGGCGATCCAAATTTTCACCTTGCACCCGGCGTTGACCATCTTGTTCACGTTGATGGTCTTCACAACGCCCTGAGGATACGAGACAGCGTATGTCACGATTCACACAACCAAGTCTGTCTTCGTTTGAACCGTGCAAAAAATCATGTTTTCCCTTCTACTGATGGTTCGCTGGATGCGGGGGGCTGAAGACAGAAGGTCAGACCTGAGCGATGTGCATGCGTCCAGAGGGCTCGAAGCCGTCGTAGCAGATGGGTACGGGCTTGTTCTCAAGCAGTCGCCTGAGCTCGTCCTCCTGGATGCACTCCTCCCCGATGCCCCGCAGCATTTCGAACCGCTCATCCAGGGTCATCGCCGCCACGCCCCCCGCAAGACCCTCGGCGGCCGCGGCAGCGGCGGGAGAGGAAGAGGACGCGCCGGGGGCTGCCTCGGGTGCCGGCGTGGAGTCCATGGAAGCGGCGGCGGAGGAGGGAGCCCGCGGAGACTGCCGAGAGCAGGGGATGCGCGGTGTGCCGTGTGCGTGAGAAGATGGCGGCTTTGGAGTGCCGCGGCCCGCGGAGGCGGCAAGGTTTTGCTGCGGATCGGGCCGTGGTTGCTCACATGTATACATGGCCAAATGGGCTGCCCTGCCCGGGCCGTGCCGTGCTGGTACGGCACTAGTGCCTAAGATCAGGTCTAAGCACGGCATTTAGCCTGCTTAGCCGTGTCGTGCCGGCACGGTAGGTCCATTTAGCTCGTTTAGTCCGTTTAGCCCATTTAGTCCGTTTAGCACTACACCACATAATTTTAGTCAGACATTCACAAACACAGTTAAAACATACTAAAATAGCTAATATTAAGCTGTTTAGTGTAATGGCTGACTCATTAAAAACCTATCTAGGTAAAAACTCACCCTTGTGAGAAAACCCTAGATATGAAAAAAGAGTACAACACACAGCTAACTAGTCGTTCTTGGATCTAATCATGCATAATCGTGTCTAACCGTGCCTAGGGGCTAATCGGGTCGTGCCCGTGCCGGCCCAGCATGCCCGGTGTTCGGCCCAGGCACGGCTACCAATCGGGTCGTGCCGTGCCGTGCTCCGGGCCGGCCCGATTAGCCCGGCACTATTGGCTATCTATACTCACATGTACAAGTGTTCCCGGTGTGGAAAAGTTCATTCTATCTTTATACTACACTGTATCTTCTAAAAAACTTCATACTCTTCTTCAATTGTATCCTGGTTTGGTGAAGTTTTGAAGATGCTTTTGTCTTTTTTCAGTTAAAAAATCCAATAAATACTTGTCAATTTTTAGAACCACAAAATACATTTCAAAACGTTTACTTTTTTTAAAAAAAAAATCTAGATATGTAGAGGGGATATGAAAAATCTAAACAAAATACTTATATCTGATGAAAACATCTCTTGATGTAGAGGACTAGAGGTGACAAATATATATTTGTAGTTTTTATCGGAGGAACTAGAATAAGTCGATCAACTTTGTAGTAATGTATACAATAATACAAACACCAGATGATGTGTCTATTCTAGTCTAGTACATGATGTGTCTATTCTTGTCAAGATCATATTTATTGGTGTACAAAAACACCAGATGATGGCAAGCACGATCGACTAGAGTATTACAAGATCAACCAATATTAATGCGTACGTTTGAGTGGTTTTCTACCATGCATGCATGCAACCGCATTTAGTTGCGAACATATGTATCGAGCACCTTCTGTTTCCGATCCATATCACTAGCTAGATTACATGGATGATAGATACATCACTTGAGCGCATGGTAAGCTCCACATCCAGCAATGGCGCCCAGCGGAGGCGCAACCATATAGACCCAGATCTTGGTGTACGTCCCCGTGGCGATCGCCGTCCCCAGCGTTCTCGCCGGATTCATCGACGCTCCGGTCGACTCCCTGCCACCATTTTGAGTGGAAACCTTATCAGTTACTCGATCCATCTAGAAATAATGAAAGAAGCGATATGATATTGGATCGATCGAGGATTTGTCGATGTGTGTTAAACGTACGTACCCGGAGATGAGAGCGCTCATCATCACCGCCGCGCCAGCTCCCACTGCCACCATTTCTTTCACCTGCAGATGGAATCGAGATTATATTGGTGGATCGACGTCCGCTAATTTGTTCGGATGGATTCAACAGTTCCTTATTATGTATGTATAGATCAAGAAAATAATTATTACTGCTTTGGGGTCTGTGGCAAGAGCGGTGACGACGAAGAGGACGACGAAGGTGGTGATGAACTCGACCCAAAACGCCTGAGAGGCGCCGACGCTAGGCACGGTGGCGACGGTGGGGCCTAGCAGGTTCGCCGGACCAGCGTAGAGCGCCTTGGCCACGAACGAGGCCGCCACGGACCCGAGGAGCTGGGCGGCGGCGTAGAGCGCGAGGTGAGCTGGCGGGAGGTGGCCGAACACCGCCATGGCGACGCTGACCGCCGGGTTGACGTGGCCTCCGGACACGTGGAAGATGGAGGAGACGACCACCACCACGGCCGTCCCCCCGGCCACTGCCACGCCGAGCACGCCCAGCGCTCCGCCGTGCGCCTCGTTCGTGATCAGCGCCGACAGCACGGTGAAGACCAGCAGGAACGTCCCCAGGAGCTCTGCTGCCACCTGATATATGGATAAAGCATGCAATGCAAATGAGCACACAGCATCATGTGGTAGTGCATGAGTTCGTCATGGTTTGCACTTCTTCCCATATATTATATTATTACCTTCTTGGTGAGTGCAAGCGCCACCCTCTTTGCTGAGACGGGACGAGCAGGTGAATGATCCGATGGTGCCTCGTTTCGCTGGAACCCTAGCGGCAGGATCTTGCTGGAAGGAGACCTGCTGTGCGGGATGATGATTGATATCCTGTCGTCGCTCGTGTTCTCCTTGTCCACCAGCATGGAAGCTGCTGCTGCTGAAGGGATGCTCACTGAGAAGTCCATGGAGACATTCCTGCGACGGCCGTCGTCCGCCATTAGCACTGCTCCTCCTATCCTAGCTATATATATCACACAGCAGCCGATGCTCGTGCGGTCATTAATTTGTTGATTACACTCTGACGAGCTCAGGATGAGAAGAACGGTAGCGATTGGGTGCATATATATACGGATCGAGAGCCCAGCATTATATAAGTATTATTTTGATCGATTGCTTTGGTTTTCTATCGGTAGCTGGCTCAGCATGCGTGGAGCAAAGCGATGGATGTGACGCACCTGTTTGGGGCCGACACAAACAAAAGCAAAAGTTCAGCTGAGAATGAACTGACAGATTCATCAATCATCACACGAGTTCAGAAAATAGCCAAATGGCACTACGAGATGCTCCGACCTACCAGCATTTTTACCTGTTCAAACCATGAGAACGGAAACATATATATACTTGTATCGATCACCTTCCATGGGAATCTTGGCGATGTTAATTACTGCTTGATGCCGTCTGCTTTCGCCGGCCGGACGAGACCGATCCGTTGCTTAGAGGATGTTTGTTTCGTCGAATGTCGAAATGTAACACAAATGATGGATTATATGAACTATTTTTTGTTTCTCTTTCTAATACTACTATCCAATCCAGTTATAACTAGTAACCAATATCGCAGATAAAAGATCCAATTATCATTCCGTATGAACCAAACAACACCTTAATCTGTAATGAACTGACACGTAAGGACCATTTTATGATATATACTGAGACTAAATATGCTACACTGTATAGATAATTATGCAATTCGGTATACTGCGTAAAAATCTGTTATCAGCTGCATGCGCACAAATTTATGATGAAAATAATATGCAATGAAAGGAAATGAATTGCATGCATAGAAACAAAAAATCGTATTTAATGTTTAATTTACTTCATAAATATAGTATCCCTCCAACAACCATGCACCTAAACACATTAGAATTAGTTTATGACTTATACTTATACTAATTATACTATACGGTGTAGATATTTATGCAATTCGGTACACTGCGTAAAAAAATCTAGCATGTTGTTCACTGGTGGACGCATCTCCAGGTTGTAGCGTAAAAACCATAAGTTTTAAGCATAAAATCTCTCAATTATAAGCGTAAATACCTGCCAATGTGAGAGGTTGATAGCTCTGGTAGGTTGTTATTACGATCCTATTTTTATGGTAGATTTCAAAAATATGGCAGTCGCATGCATGCAGTTTCTATTTTTATACAGATCCAAAAATTATGGCAAAATGCATGCATGAGTCAAACACGTTCTCTTGCATGCACGTAAATTTAGGAAAGATATGTGTGGCGGTTTCTATATTAAATGATTTATTTCCTCCATAAATTTAGGATCGCTGCAACAGACATGCAACTAAAACTCGTAATGACCATTTTATGATATATACTGATACTAAATATGCTACACTGTGTAGATAATTATGCAATTCGGTATACTGCGTAAAAATCTGCTACTAGCTGCATGCACACGAATTTATGATGGAAAGAATATGCAATGAAAGGAAATTAATTGCATGCATAGAAACAAAAATTCGCATTTAATGTTTTATTTCCTTCATAAATATAAGATCCCTCCAACAGCCATGCAGCTAAACGCATTAGAACTAGTTTATGATGTATACTGAAACAAATTATACTACACAGTGTAGGTATTTATGCAATTCCTTACACTGCGTAAAAAATCTGGCATGTTGTTCACTGGTGGACGCATCTCCGGGTGGAGCGTAAAAACCTTAAGTTTTGAGCATAAAATCCCTCAATTATAAGCGTAAATACCGAGTCAATTAGAGGTTGATAACTTTAGTAGGTTGTTATTACGATCCTATTTTTATGACAGATCCGAAAAACATGCCAGTCGCATGCATGCAGTTTCTATTTTTATACAGATCCAAAAATTATGGCAAAATCGTCGGAGTTTCCATTGCATGCGCGCAAATTACGAACAGCATAAATCAAGGAATTGTCTTTCCAATGTGCATGCAGTAAACTGATATACGAACTCTGTGTTTAAGCATAAAATCGTACAGTTTTTAGCGTAAATAATACATGTGGTAGGCATAAAACACAATAATCGAAAAGAAAAACTGCGCCGGATCGGAGGATTGTCGCAGAACCTCCCAAGTTATCGGGCCCACATGCACCTGTCCTTGTCTCAAAGACCTCAGACAGCTATGCATGTGCACCAAACAACTTAACAGGATCTGTCCGAGTGCCCCGAGGACCTCGGATAAACGACTTACCGCCAAGATCGTAGGATTAAGTAAACACAACTCACATACAAACACTTGCAGCGGAAATAAATTCTTTATTACAAAATGATTACAAGTTACAACATTTACAAGTTATAACAAGATTACAATATATATCATCGGAGTTGATTACAAAAGAAATTGATTTCAAAAGATTACAATTTGAATGTATAAAACATTTATAAGTTTTAAAATACATGCTAGCTTAAGTGACAATCCTCAATAAGGAAGCTAAAGATGGGATATACTTATATAAGAAGGCCGAGCCCACCGGCACTTAGCACCATCCACAACAGAACAAAATTACAACCTGAAAAACAACAGGGAATAAAACCCTGAGTACGCAATTACTCAGCAAGACTTACCCGACTAAAGAAAAGACTCTCAAGGGTATGCTGGATTTAAGGGATTCAAGGTAAAGCTTGTCAAATTTCAAAGACTCGTTTTTGCAGAAAAGCTTACTAGTAGTGGATCCTTATGCAAAATTTTTACTTCACAAATTAAGTACTTTTCCTGAATCTAGATTTGTCTGGTCTAGAGCATTCACTTGTCCTACACTAGCTTCATTTTATCAACTTTAATTTCACTTGTTATCTACGCTGAAGGTCGAAGATCCAGTCTTCATATCCGAGAAGTTCGGCGATCCGAATCGATTAATACCCAGCTGGGGATCTCCAACCACACGACATATGTAGCACTTAACCCTTGCATATGTCAACTCGCCCACGGTTTTCTCAAGACCAGAACGGGTCCCCGCCAACCGAGAGCTCAGTACCCCACCATCCAGCCTCTTGCCAGGTGGATACACGATACTCTCGCCATCTCTCCACTCCCATTGCGGGCCGGCCTTTCTGGTATTGGTCCAACCGAGGCTAAGCTTACCCATGATGAGGCATGTGGCCAGTTAAAGGGTCCTAGATCAGCAGGCCAACAATCGGAACGGTCCTTAATCGACACAGACGGGCGACCTTTCCTGCTCAACGTCTGGTCTCATTTTATTTAAACCATTTCCCAATCTTTGGTACCTGACAGAGGTACTTTTTCTGGATGTTGAATCCATCATGGCCATATGGATTCACCATCCCAATTTCTTTTTCACAAAAATTTCCCATATCCCATGTAACACATCATTTTTTTAAAAAAGAACAACTTTTAATTATCTAAGCAGGGCTAAGCATCTTTAGTTCTCTTTATAAAACAGGAATCAAGATAATCAAATTCCAAGGAATGGCAATGCATCAATTGTTTCATCACTCAACTCCTATCACCTAATGCAACATATAAGTGATAAAAGTTTTATAACAACAAGGAGGTGGCAAATGCACCGGGGCTTGCCTGGGATAACACTAAGTCAGTGTTGTTAGATGATGTTTGCTTGGCGAGCATCTCCCATTCTGGCACTTGTTTGATTCACCCATTTTAGCTTCGTCCATCAGCATTATCTTGAGATCAATCCAAACTTTGTCTTCCACATCACGTGATCAATTAACGTACCTAAATGACATGCATAATGCATATGAGTGAGTAGGAGCATATATAGCACAAGATAGATAAGCTATACTAAGGAGGATACAGACTTAAAGCAAAACATCACAACTAATTCTACATCAAACATGACGTTCTAGTCAATCGGACCTAAATCAATCATCAAGTAACATTAGCAACATACAAGTCCTAATATATTTAGAATATAACATTGATGTACCACAATACTTAAAAACAATTACTATATGTTGACATATCACTACGTATCACAATTACGTTTGTCTGGCTTAACCAAATCTAACACAAACATCAAAGAATATTGAACCCTACACAAGCTATGTATTTTCCTTAACTAGAACATAGGATCGAGAGTCAAGTAACAATTCAAGCTCACAATTATTGAACACATCTAAAACTTAGTATGGTTAAAAGTCACTCATCTAGCTTTCTCAAACATTCCTCTAGATTAACTATCAACGTATATCGACTAAACAAAACATCAAAACATACTTAGAACTAACGGATATTTCATTACCAATTAACATAGGGTTCAATGAAATTGCACTCATCTTAACTTAAAGGTCTAAATGGTCGCTAACTCAAATACACTCACCAAAGTATTTACTTCCTTCTTAAAATGCTAAAGTCTAAGGCAAGCATTAAGAAAGAAAAGAACAAACATATGCAACTACCATACTTCATTGATCAAGCCAAGGACTAACCAAATCTAGTTACCTACACAAGAAATTCCAAGCAAATCATTTTAATGCTTGCTGATTTTGGACAGCAATACAGCAGTCAGTTGTTTTATTCATAACTCACACGATATTCATCCAAAAATAGTAAACTAAGACTTTTTGGAAAGCTTATAAAGTCCTCTAAAATTTTGGTATTATCATCACAGTGAGATTCGACATATAGAAATATCAAACAGTACTAAACGCAATTTCTGTCCAGATTTAGACAGAATTCGACTACTCACTTCAAAAATCCATAACCGGAGTTTCAGAAATCCAAATCAGGTGATCCTACACTTTTTAGAAAGCTAATAGAATTGTCTACAATTTATTTGTAAACATCTCAGGGTGATTCAATGTGTATCGAAGTCAGTTAATACAAACAAACATTGCTGTCCAGATTTGGACAGATTCAGACATCACATTTCAAACAGCCATAACCTGACTTCTAGATCACCAAAAAGGGTGATCCAAAATTTGTTGGGAAGCTTAAGAAAAGTACTAAAATTCTTCTATAGTTACTAAAGACTGGTTCTCATTTTAACTTAGCCAAAAAATGCAATTTTCGAAACCTGTCCAGAATTGGGACAGATTCTGAAACTGGACTTGGAAAAATCATAACTCCTAAACTACTAGTCCTATGGTTATGAAATTTTAGCACAAGTAAGATGAAGAGGTTAGCTACAACTTTTGTATATAACACTTTCACAGAAAACATGATTTACTTCACTCAATTAGTTGCACAATCAAAACTGTACGTGCAGGTTTGGACAGCAATACCGTCATCACTTATTTTAACCATAACCATGAATACAATCATGTCACTATCCACGAAGAGGTATCACCACTAACTCATGATGCATATATATTCACCAAACACATCTATTCAATTCATCTAACAATTCAATCAATACTAAATAATGAATTAGCTTACCAACACTAAATAGACTCGGATTTCACAAGAGCAACAAGGATCTCCGGTTCATCCATTCCATCAAACACCTAGAGCGCGTCGAACTGAAACACTGTTTCTTCTCCATCGATTTCCCTAGAACTCTCTTCCAATCTCACACACAAACACATAGAGTTTCACAAGCGTCATGACATGGACAACAAACTGAAATCAAAATACAACACGCAAGGACTAGGGAAACAATAAAGAGATTTGGAGCTCACCACTTGACAAAAGGGAGGGGGCTGGCGCTTGGGCTTTCATTCATGGAGAACAAAAGAAGAAGGGGAAGCTGCTGCTGGCGTGGGGAGAAATCAGGGAGCAGAGAGGGGCGGCCATGAGGGGGCTAGGAACCTGGCTAGGGGCTTTGACGCCATGGGAAGCTGGAGCACGCCACAAACAGAGAGGGGCTGGGCGAGCTCAGCTTGGGAAGGAAGATGAGGGAGGGGCGGCCATGACAGGAGGAGGAAGATGGCCGTAGTTTCTGGATCGATGAAGATGACTGAGAATGGGATAAGGGAGGGGCTGGTCGCTGGAGGCCTGGAGAGGATGAGGTTGAGAGACACGGACGTGTGTGTAGGGATGGGTACCGTGACTTCTAGAGTTCACTGCGGATAATGAGAGGAGGATACGGTTTGGATAAGTCAAAGGCAAAATGGTGGAGATGATAAGTTAGGATTCTTTTTTTTAATAATTTATGGATAAATACGGGTGCTCGAATTAACATTTAACAGATGCAAATCGATTGGACCAAAATGAGATCGGTGATAATAGTTGAACAGTGTTTGATTTGGTAGGTATTCCCAGAATCAGATAAATTTTTATGAGATATTTATACCCGAACGTTTGAATCTAGGTGAGATACAATCGGAACGAACTGGAACGATGTCAACACCGATATTTTAGACCGCGTTCAATTTGATTTGAAATCAAATAATTTCATCTGTAGTCTGAACACCTGATTCCACGGCTATAGATAATTTACTGGAGAAACATATCTCATTTATAAATCCTTGGATGTGATGATTTCTCGGTTGGCAAGTAACCACTAAATTATTTTATACCCAAAAACTTAGTCGTCGACTTCTAATAAATTTATTTGGGGCTGAAATCGGAGGACTGAACTAAATTTTTAAGTTCGTATTTGCACGATCGATGAGTTTTAAATAATCACCAAACTCACTAATTTTCGGAACAAATACGTTCTGACTTCGCGAAACATTTAGAGTAGGCTGGATAGACAGAGATGAAAATGATATCGAAATTATGATCTTTTCGAAAGCGACATCACGCATCGCTCACGAGAGCGAGAGGCTGTGCGCTGTCCAGACACCGGTTAGCACCTGCCACGCGCCACGATGCTAGGCCACAGAGAGACACATGCAACGCAAGCGTGAAAGAATTTCAAATGAAGTTTAAGAAACCAGAATCGATTTCAAGGATTAGAGTTTGGGCAAGACGTCGATGGCTCAACCCAAACAATCCTGGATTCGATGTTCCGAAAATTACCAAAGGCTGAATTAAAAAATATAGATTTGGAAAAATTTAGACAGACGGAAACAAACACGATATCAAAATTGTGATAAATGAGGTTGATTAAAATTTAGTGACCTTTACATTCATAGCTATCACGTGTTAAAGTCCGCAATCGTGGTCGAGCAGACGATAAACACCTGGGGTGTTACAATCCTCCCCCCTTAAAAGAATCTCGTCCCGAGATTCGGAGCGAAAGACTTTTAAGAGTAGAGAAGCATGTAACTCCTGTCCATACTAGTGATAGCATAAGCTAGTTTCAAGTGAAGACGAGTGTCTCAGAATGTTGTTTCTCTAGTGGGTATAGCATGTATCACTTTCCAGCTAAGCAGAGAGGTCAACCATCAGAGTCGGTCTCAGCCAGAAGAACACTTAAGGCTCCATGTGTGCAGTTGCCACTAAGATCAAGAGAAAGGAGTCCTCACATGAAAAGGGTGATTTTATCACACGATCAGACACATATAGGTTTCGATTTTTGATGAAAGCTTCTAAACTGGTAAGAACTTTACTTAAGGAATACATCTGAGTTATATACTCTTTTGATCTAACACTGATGGCATATGTAGCTTGATCATTCTAACAAACAACATAGAAATCATTTCAACGAAGTAGTCTACGAAAGATAACATGTCAGTGTAGTTCCATAATGGATCATAGCCAGAGACTTCGATACCAGCGTACCGAACAACACTACCATGTGTCAGCCGCCACATGAGACTTTCGGTTTTACGCGGCACCATAAGTCATTAACTGGGACACCATCATCGAACTAGCACCGATAATGAATCTCACGTGGTAAGAACAATTTGCGCAAAGATAACATATCGATATAGTCTCATAATGGATTATGACTACTAACTGTGATACCAGCGCGTGCCAAGTAGCGCAACCATGTGTTGATCACCCACAGGAGGCCCTCGGTTTCGTCGCAGCACCATCAGTTTTAGTCATAACACCATTGCCAGATGTAATCAATAAGAAATCTCACATGGCATAGATAGACTGAGCAAGGGTGACAATATACAAAGAGACTCTACCTGTCAAAATAATTGCAAGTAGAGAGTCAAATAGATCATGGCCAAAACCTAAATTGGATGATGAAGGGAGTATGATGGGAGACTGTTATTTCAGCCCCAAGCATATTTCTATGCCCATCGCAGCAATTTCAAGGTCAAGGATGAGCGTCTGATTAAGTACGCAGGAAAAAAACGATCGGAAGATTAAATTAATATGCCTTCGAGAGCTATGAGGAAACCATTGGCATTCAATTCGAGAAAACGACTAGGCATTCCTTTCCTAGGTTAGATTGAGAAACCGACAATGTGATCCTCAAGCAGAGGCAAACTGGAATAGGGATACCAGTTTGCACCAACCGAACAAGTCGAAGCTTAGGAGGAAAACATGACCACTGAAGAGTCACATATTAAACGACGAAAAGACGTACTCGAGATCCTTGTCTTAAATTTAGGTGCATTTATTTTCTACGAGAAGATTACCTAAACACCTATTTAGATAAGCTTGGTCCTAAAGTAACGATGGAAATTCAGACTCGTCCACTTTTGAAAACTAGGAAAAATTTCAGGGAATTAACATCGATTTGGGTCATGGCTCCTAGATGAGGACATGGCCAAATTTTTAGTTTACACAAACATACCACCAACATTCTACCGGCACAAACACACCAGAACAAACACAAGTTGGACTAGCGGTCAAACTAAGAAGAACCATAGGCCACATAAATACATGTCTAAAGGACCCAACAAACAAGACTAGAAATTTGCTTATAAGATAGTAATGCTTCACACATTTTCCAATTATTTATTATCGGGATAAAGATGAGGGAAGCACGTTTGTTCACAATCATGAATTATTAGAATAAAGATGAGAGAAGCATATTTGTGCACAAATGACAAACACAATGCAACAATCAGGATGCATGCTCGTCCTATTCGTCCTCACGAATTTCGCCAACATAATGTGGCAATAGCGTTCTATATCGGTGGCATATCTACGTTCTCTCTCGGTATATTGCTAGTCGTCAGCTACACATACGTTTCGAAGTTAGTGTACCTGCAGAAAACTTCATCACAGCCCATTTCCCAATGATGCAATTCACACATGCCAGTTTATCACAGTTTATACTCCATATATTTCTATATGGAGGCCAGCTCCTCATTAAGCGCTGAGCCACGCATAGGCGCCGCTACCACACTTTAACCACAGGGCAGCCCATTATGGTAACTCACCTTCTTACCTGAGCGTAGGTGCGTCGTTGCGAGTACATTACATTTCTCAGTAGTCCCATGTCTGTATGCCCATACACATTTATGGGGTACTGAATCCCCAAAAAAGTAATTACTCCACATCGCAGCCTTCATATATACATATGTGTAACATGTATATAATCAAGCGCTTTTTATACTCTCCCCTAGACCGACGTTTGTTCGGTCATGCTCTCACATCTCACCTTACCTGAGCGTCGATCCATTCAAAACTGAATGGCTTTAAAAATAACATTACACATGTATGCATTACCCTTCCCAGGTTGTGGGTCAGTATTCTGAATTAGGCCACCTAGTAGTCCTTAATTTAGGGCTTAACAGAGGATGTCGCTAGCATTATAGTTTTTCAAATCTGTTTTTCAAAACCAAACAATGTGTTTAGTTGAAAATAGGTTTTCTAAAACCAAAACCTTGTTTTAAAAATATGTATGTGACCGTATTATACTTAATACAGCTCCGATACCAGCTGTCGCAGAACCTCCCAAGTTATCGGGCCCACATGCACCTGTCCTTGTCTCAAAGACCTCAGACAGCTATGCATGTGCACCAAACAACTTAACAGGATCTGTCCGAGTGCCCCGAGGACCTCGGATAAACGACTTACCGCCAAGATCGTAGGATTAAGTAAACACAACTCACATACAAACACTTGCAGCGGAAATAAATTCTTTATTACAAAATGATTACAAGTTACAACATTTACAAGTTATAACAAGATTACAATATATATCATCGGAGTTGATTACAAAAGAAATTGATTTCAAAAGATTACAATTTGAATGTATAAAACATTTATAAGTTTTAAAATACATGCTAGCTTAAGTGACAATCCTCAATAAGGAAGCTAAAGATGGGATATACTTATATAAGAAGGCCGAGCCCACCGGCACTTAGCACCATCCACAACAGAACAAAATTACAACCTGAAAAACAACAGGGAATAAAACCCTGAGTACGCAATTACTCAGCAAGACTTACCCGACTAAAGAAAAGACTCTCAAGGGTATGCTGGATTTAAGGGATTCAAGGTAAAGCTTGTCAAATTTCAAAGACTCGTTTTTGCAGAAAAGCTTACTAGTAGTGGATCCTTATGCAAAATTTTTACTTCACAAATTAAGTACTTTTCCTGAATCTAGATTTGTCTGGTCTAGAGCATTCACTTGTCCTACACTAGCTTCATTTTATCAACTTTAATTTCACTTGTTATCTACGCTGAAGGTCGAAGATCCAGTCTTCATATCCGAGAAGTTCGGCGATCCGAATCGATTAATACCCAGCTGGGGATCTCCAACCACACGACATATGTAGCACTTAACCCTTGCATATGTCAACTCGCCCACGGTTTTCTCAAGACCAGAACGGGTCCCCGCCAACCGAGAGCTCAGTACCCCACCATCCAGCCTCTTGCCAGGTGGATACACGATACTCTCGCCATCTCTCCACTCCCATTGCGGGCCGGCCTTTCTGGTATTGGTCCAACCGAGGCTAAGCTTACCCATGATGAGGCATGTGGCCAGTTAAAGGGTCCTAGATCAGCAGGCCAACAATCGGAACGGTCCTTAATCGACACAGACGGGCGACCTTTCCTGCTCAACGTCTGGTCTCATTTTATTTAAACCATTTCCCAATCTTTGGTACCTGACAGAGGTACTTTTTCTGGATGTTGAATCCATCATGGCCATATGGATTCACCATCCCAATTTCTTTTTCACAAAAATTTCCCATATCCCATGTAACACATCATTTTTTTAAAAAAGAACAACTTTTAATTATCTAAGCAGGGCTAAGCATCTTTAGTTCTCTTTATAAAACAGGAATCAAGGAAGATAATCAAATTCCAAGGAATGGCAATGCATCAATTGTTTCATCACTCAACTCCTATCACCTAATGCAACATATAAGTGATAAAAGTTTTATAACAACAAGGAGGTGGCAAATGCACCGGGGCTTGCCTGGGATAACACTAAGTCAGTGTTGTTAGATGATGTTTGCTTGGCGAGCATCTCCCATTCTGGCACTTGTTTGATTCACCCATTTTAGCTTCGTCCATCAGCATTATCTTGAGATCAATCCAAACTTTGTCTTCCACATCACGTGATCAATTAACGTACCTAAATGACATGCATAATGCATATGAGTGAGTAGGAGCATATATAGCACAAGATAGATAAGCTATACTAAGGAGGATACAGACTTAAAGCAAAACATCACAACTAATTCTACATCAAACATGACGTTCTAGTCAATCGGACCTAAATCAATCATCAAGTAACATTAGCAACATACAAGTCCTAATATATTTAGAATATAACATTGATGTACCACAATACTTAAAAACAATTACTATATGTTGACATATCACTACGTATCACAATTACGTTTGTCTGGCTTAACCAAATCTAACACAAACATCAAAGAATATTGAACCCTACACAAGCTATGTATTTTCCTTAACTAGAACATAGGATCGAGAGTCAAGTAACAATTCAAGCTCACAATTATTGAACACATCTAAAACTTAGTATGGTTAAAAGTCACTCATCTAGCTTTCTCAAACATTCCTCTAGATTAACTATCAACGTATATCGACTAAACAAAACATCAAAACATACTTAGAACTAACGGATATTTCATTACCAATTAACATAGGGTTCAATGAAATTGCACTCATCTTAACTTAAAGGTCTAAATGGTCGCTAACTCAAATACACTCACCAAAGTATTTACTTCCTTCTTAAAATGCTAAAGTCTAAGGCAAGCATTAAGAAAGAAAAGAACAAACATATGCAACTACCATACTTCATTGATCAAGCCAAGGACTAACCAAATCTAGTTACCTACACAAGAAATTCCAAGCAAATCATTTTAATGCTTGCTGATTTTGGACAGCAATACAGCAGTCAGTTGTTTTATTCATAACTCACACGATATTCATCCAAAAATAGTAAACTAAGACTTTTTGGAAAGCTTATAAAGTCCTCTAAAATTTTGGTATTATCATCACAGTGAGATTCGACATATAGAAATATCAAACAGTACTAAACGCAATTTCTGTCCAGATTTGGACAGAATTCGACTACTCACTTCAAAAATCCATAACCGGAGTTTCAGAAATCCAAATCAGGTGATCCTACACTTTTTAGAAAGCTAATAGAATTGTCTACAATTTATTTGTAAACATCTCAGGGTGATTCAATGTGTATCGAAGTCAGTTAATACAAACAAACATTGCTGTCCAGATTTGGACAGATTCAGACATCACATTTCAAACAGCCATAACCTGACTTCTAGATCACCAAAAAGGGTGATCCAAAATTTGTTGGGAAGCTTAAGAAAAGTACTAAAATTCTTCTATAGTTACTAAAGACTGGTTCTCATTTTAACTTAGCCAAAAAATGCAATTTTCGAAACCTGTCCAGAATTGGGACAGATTCTGAAACTGGACTTGGAAAAATCATAACTCCTAAACTACTAGTCCTATGGTTATGAAATTTTAGCACAAGTAAGATGAAGAGGTTAGCTACAACTTTTGTATATAACACTTTCACAGAAAACATGATTTACTTCACTCAATTAGTTGCACAATCAAAACTGTACGTGCAGGTTTGGACAGCAATACCGTCATCACTTATTTTAACCATAACCATGAATACAATCATGTCACTATCCACGAAGAGGTATCACCACTAACTCATGATGCATATATATTCACCAAACACATCTATTCAATTCATCTAACAATTCAATCAATACTAAATAATGAATTAGCTTACCAACACTAAATAGACTCGGATTTCACAAGAGCAACAAGGATCTCCGGTTCATCCATTCCATCAAACACCTAGAGCGCGTCGAACTGAAACACTGTTTCTTCTCCATCGATTTCCCTAGAACTCTCTTCCAATCTCACACACAAACACATAGAGTTTCACAAGCGTCATGACATGGACAACAAACTGAAATCAAAATACAACACGCAAGGACTAGGGAAACAATAAAGAGATTTGGAGCTCACCACTTGACAAAAGGGAGGGGGCTGGCGCTTGGGCTTTCATTCATGGAGAACAAAAGAAGAAGGGGGAAGCTGCTGCTGGCGTGGGGAGAAATCAGGGAGCAGAGAGGGGCGGCCATGAGGGGGCTAGGAACCTGGCTAGGGGCTTTGACGCCATGGGAAGCTGGAGCACGCCACAAACAGAGAGGGGCTGGGCGAGCTCAGCTTGGGGAGGAAGATGAGGGAGGGGCGGCCATGACAGGAGGAGGAAGATGGCCGTAGTTTCTGGATCGATGAAGATGACTGAGAATGGGATAAGGGAGGGGCTGGTCGCTGGAGGCCTGGAGAGGATGAGGTTGAGAGACACGGACGTGTGTGTAGGGATGGGTACCGTGACTTCTAGAGTTCACTGCGGATAATGAGAGGAGGATACGGTTTGGATAAGTCAAAGGCAAAATGGTGGAGATGATAAGTTAGGATTCTTTTTTTTAATAATCTATGGATAAATACGGGTGCTCGAATTAACATTTAACAGATGCAAATCGATTGGACCAAAATGAGATCGGTGATAATAGTTGAACAGTGTTTGATTTGGTAGGTATTCCCAGAATCAGATAAATTTTTATGAGATATTTATACCCGAACGTTTGAATCTAGGTGAGATACAATCGGAACGAACTGGAACGATGTCAACACCGATATTTTAGACCGCGTTCAATTTGATTTGAAATCAAATAATTTCATCTGTAGTCTGAACACCTGATTCCACGGCTATAGATAATTTACTGGAGAAACAGATCTCATTTATAAATCCTTGGATGTGATGATTTCTCGGTTGGCAAGTAACCACTAAATTATTTTATACCCAAAAACTTAGTCGTCGACTTCTAATAAATTTATTTGGGGCTGAAATCGGAGGACTGAACTAAATTTTTAAGTTCGTATTTGCACGATCGATGAGTTTTAAATAATCACCAAACTCACTAATTTTCGGAACAAATACGTTCTGACTTCGCGAAACATTTAGAGTAGGCTGGATAGACAGAGATGAAAATGATATCGAAATTATGATCTTTTCGAAAGCGACATCACGCATCGCTCACGAGAGCGAGAGGCTGTGCGCTGTCCAGACACCGGTTAGCACCTGCCACGCGCCACGATGCTAGGCCACAGAGAGACACATGCAACGCAAGCGTGAAAGAATTTCAAATGAAGTTTAAGAAACCAGAATCGATTTCAAGGATTAGAGTTTGGGCAAGACGTCGATGGCTCAACCCAAACAATCCTGGATTCGATGTTCCGAAAATTACCAAAGGCTGAATTAAAAAATATAGATTTGGAAAAATTTAGACAGACGGAAACAAACACGATATCAAAATTGTGATAAATGAGGTTGATTAAAATTTAGTGACCTTTACATTCATAGCTATCACGTGTTAAAGTCCGCAATCGTGGTCGAGCAGACGATAAACACCTGGGGTGTTACAAGGATGTCACGCGCGATTATCGCTGCGCGCATCTCGCGCCTTCCATGACGTCGCTCGCTCGAACATCGCGCCTCATGCGTCGTCGTTGCTCGCACGTCGACGGGCGTCGCTTGCTCGCCGGCCTTGGAAGTGCCGCCTCCTCGGGGCTTCGGGGACACCGCCGCTTGCCCGCACAAGGGCCCCGCTGTCGCTCGCCCTCTGGATCGAGGAACCGCTGTCACTACTCCAGATCGAGGAACCTCCGCCACCGCGCGTCGAGGTAATGGAGTTGCGGCCACCGGCCTGGGAACCGCCGCCACCGCACAAGGGCACTGCCGTCGCTCGCCCTCTAGATCGGGGGTCGCCGCCGCCGGCCTGGGAACCTTGGCCAAGTCGCCACGCCAACCGACCGAATCGCAGGGGCATTTAATGCAAAGGTGGCCTGACACCTTTATCCTGACGCGCGCCCTCCAGTCGACAGAGCCGAAGTGACCGTAGTCACTTCGCCGCTCCACTGACCGGTCTGACAAGAGGACTACGCCGCCTGCGCCGCTCCGACTGCTGTGCCACTCGACAGAGTGAGGCTGACAGCGGCCAAGTCCGGCTTCAGGCGTCATAGGAAACTCCGCTTCACCCGACCCTAGGGCTCGGACTCGGGCTCAGCCCCGAAAGACGACGAACTCCGCTTCGCCCGACCCCAGGGCTCGGACTCGGGCTCAGCCCCGGAAGACGACGAACTCCGCTTCGCCCAACCCCAGGGCTCGGACTCGGGCTCAGCCCCGGAAGACGACGAACTCCGCTTCGCCCGACCCCAGGGCTCGGACTCGGGCTCAGCCCCGGAAGACGACGAACTCCGCTTCGCCCGACCCCAGGGCTCGGACTCGGGCTCAGCCCCGGTAGACGACGAACTCCGCTCCGCCCGACCCTAGGGCTCGGACTCAGTCCTAGCCTCAGCCGACGGTCTCCGCCTCGCCCGACCCAGGGGCTCGGACTCGACCTCGGCCTTGGAAGACAGACTCGACCTCGACCTCGGAGGAGCCTCCACCTCGCCCAACCCAGGGCTCGGACCGACCACGTCATGGGGGTCGCCATCATTACCCTACCCCAAGCTGACTCAGGCTACGGGGAACAAGACTGGCGTCCCATCGGGCTCGCTCCGCTAAACAAGTAATGATGGCGCCCCGCACGCTCTATGACAACGGCGGCTCTCAGCCCCCTTACGGAAGCAAGAAGACGTCAGCAAGGACTCGACAGCCCCGACAGCTGTCCTTCCGCCAGGCTCCAGCGCTCCTCCGACGGCCACGACACCACACGAACCGGGTGCCAAAACCTCTCCGGCTGCCACGATGGCATGTACTTAGGGCACTAGCTCTCCTCCGCTAGACACGTTAGCACACTGCTACACCCCCCATTGTACACCTGGATCCTTTCCTTACGCCTATAAAAGGAAGGTCGAGGGCCCTCTTACAGAGGGTGGGCCGCGCGGAGAAGGACGGGACGGCGCTCGCGCAGGGCCGCTCGCTCCCTCCCGCGTGGACGCTTGTAACCCCCTACTGCAAGCGCACCCGACCTGGGCGCGGGACAAACACGAAGGCCGCGGGTTTCACCTCTCACGCCTGTCTCCCTCCGGCTCCTCTTCCCCCCTTCGCGCTCCGTCTCGCGCCGACCTATCTCGGCTGGGGCACGCGGCGACAATTTACTCGTCGGTCCAGGGACCCCCCGGGTTCGAAACGCCGACACCTAGCACTACGGATTTTCTTTTATATACGTCTGGACCTGGTCCGGCTCGACCGGATTGCACTGTCTGGCCTGGGCTTCCTTTAGTTATTGGAAGCCCAGGACTCCTAATATACAATCTATATATATATATATATTATCAGCTGGCAGCAGCTGGTGTCTTGGAGCTAATAGAACGCACTGACTGATCGAGTGACGACTGGCTCATATGTTTGCTTGCAAGTGCGCGCGTGTGGAAGGGAGCTCATCATCAGATTACTTCAGCTATCCATCAATCTCGACGTCCGACCAGGATCAGATCAAGGCCGACAGTTGGCGCGCCAGGTAGGGGCCTGCTGCGTGTTGACGAACAGCTTCCCGTCAAGCTCTAGATGGGCAGTCTCCAGCAACCTTTCCAGCCCGGGACGGTGCTCCGTTTCGGGAGTCTTGAGTTCATGTCCCTCGACGGCAGCTACGACATGATACTCCTTCCCCCGCCGCGCGACAGCGACAATGGCGGCCGATAACCCGCCCGCCGGCGGCGGAATCGACGACGTCTTCCCCATGTGGTGGAAGCACAACATTCGGGCTTGTCCCGTCCCCTCCCCCGCCGACGGAGGAGGAGGCGGGGCAACCAAGGCCAAGCAGGAGGCGGCACCTCGTCGGCTGTCGAGCGAGTCGACGGCGCCGGCGCCCCAATGGGGGGCAAGTCAGGCATCGACCTCGCGTTTGAGGCGAAGACGAGCGCCGTCTCCCCGCGACACGCCAGCCCCAAGCAAACGGACGATGCCAGCACGCTCGCAAATGACTTGCTGGGCGTCACCCTCGTACCTGAGACGGCGGTGCAGTCTACCCCTAACGTGACTTCGTCACCGCCCGTCGACCAAGAGGTACCGACCGATTCCCATCTCGCGCCTTTTGGATTCAGCCTCAACCCACCAAGCGACTTCGCTTTGGTGGACGCTCTCATAGAGGCGAGTCCAAACCCTCTGGGGTATCGTATGCGGTCACCCTGGGACCGGCTGACGGCCGTCTCGACCTACGGGCCCTCGGGGTCCGAGGAAGATGACGATCCCGACTTTAGTTGGGATTTCTCCGGACTTGGTAACCCCAGTGCCATGCGGGACTTTATGACCGCGTGCGACTACCGCCTTTTCGACTGTTCCGACGGTAGCCGCAGCCTCGACGACGAGGACTGCGGCCCAAGTCGTGAATGTTTCCACGTCAATCAAGGGGGTCCCAACGAAGGCAACCATCTTGGTATGCCGGAGAACGGTGACCTCCTAGGCCTGTGCCTCGCGTTGACATCCTTCGGGAGCTAGCTGTGGTCCCCGTCCCGGCGGGGGGTCATGACCCACAGCTCGAGTAAATCCGCGAGATGCAGGCCAGGCTCGACGAGGGAGCAGGAACACTTAAGCCGTTCCGCCGGGACAATGGGCAGGAATGGGCGGGCCAACCTCTGGTCGGAGAAGTGCGTCATCTACCCTAGGGCATCCAGCACCGCGTCGCCGATGATGTCAGGGTAAGGCCGCCACCGGTTTCCAGTGGGGTCGGCCAGAACCTGGCTGCAGCGGCAATACTTCTCCGCGCGATGCTGGAGCCATCAACCACCGAGGGGCGGTGTATCCAGGGAGAGCTCAAGAACCTCCTGGAGGATGCCACGGTCCGACGGGCCGAAAGCTCCGCCTCCCGAAGTCAGGGGTACCCCTCGGAACATCGCGCCGCGACTTCCCGATTCATGCGGGAAGCCTCGGTCCACACCGGGCGCACACGCAACATAGCGCCTGCGGCCCCGGGTCGCCTCGGCAACGAGCACCATCACCGCAACCGTCGGGCCCACCTCGACGAGAGGGTGCGCCGAGGCTACCACCCCAGGCGTGGGGGACGCTACGACAGCGGGGAGGATCGGAGTTCCTTGCCCGAACCACCCGGTCCGCAGGCTTTTAGCCACGCCATACGACGGGCACCGTTCCCTACCCAGTTCCGAACCCTGACTACTATCACAAAGTACTCGGGGGAGACGAGACCGGAACTGTGGCTCGCGGACTACCGGCTGGCCTGCCAACTAGGTGGAACGGACGATGACAACCTCATCATCCGCAACCTCCCCCTGTTCCTTTCCGACACCGCTCGCGCCTGGCTGGAGCACCTGCCTCCGGAGCAGATCTCCAACTGGGACGACCTGGTCCAAGCCTTCGCCGGCAATTTCCAGGGCACGTACGTGCGCCCTAGAAACTCCTGGGATCTCCGAAGCTGCCGCCAGCAACCGAGAGAGTCTCTCCGGGACTACATCCGGCGATTCTCGAAGCAGCGCACCGAGCTGCCCAACATCACCGATTCGGATGTCATCGGCGCGTTCCTCACCGGCACCACCTGCCGCGACCTGGTGAGCAAGCTGGGTCGCAAGACACCCACCAGGGCGAGCGAGCTGATGGACATCGCCACCAAGTTCGCCTCTAGCCAGGAGGCGGTCGAGGCTATCTTCCGGAAGGACAAGCAGCCCTAGGACTGCCCACCGAAAGATGTCCCTGAGGCGTCAACTCAGCGCGGCGCCAAGAAGAAAGGCAAGAAGAAGTCGCAAGCGAAACGCGACGCCGCCGACGCGGACCTTGTCGCCGCCGCCGAGTACAAGAACCCTCGGAAACCTCCCGGAGTGCCAACCTCTTCGACAAGATGCTCAAGGAGCTATGCCCCTATCATCAGGGGCCCGTCAAGCACACCCTTGAGGAGTGCGCCATGCTCCGGCGCCACTTTCACAATGCTGGGCCACCCGCGGAGGGTGGTAGGGCTCGCAACGACAACAAGAAGGAAGATCACTAGGCAAGAGAGTTCCCTGAGGTCCACGACTGCTTCATGATCTATGGTGGGCAAATGGCGAACGCCTCGGCTCGGCACCGCAAGCAGGAGCGTCGGGAGGTCTGTTCGGTAAAGGTGGCGACGCCAGTCTACCTAGACTGGTCCGACAAGCCCATCACCTTCGACCAAGACGACCACCCCGACCGCGTGCCGAGCCCGGGGAAATACCCGCTCGTTGTCGACCCCGTCATCGGCAACGTCAGGCTCACCAAGGTCCTCATGGACGGAGGCAGGAGCCTCAACATCATCTACGCCGAGACCCTCGGGCTCCTGCGGATCGATCTGACCTCGGTCCGAGCAAGCGCTGCGCCTTTCCATGGGATCATCCCCGGGAAGCGCGTCCAGCCCCTCGAACAACTCGATCTACCCGTCTACTTTGGGACACCCTCCAACTTCCGAAGGGAGACCCTCACGTTCGAGGTGGTCGGGTTCCGAGGAACCTACCATGCAGTACTGGGGAGGCCCTGCTACGCCAAGTTCATGGTCGTCCCCAACTACACCTACCTCAAGCTCAAGATGTCGGGCCCCAACGGGGTCATCACCGTCGGCCCCACGTACCGACACGCGTACGAATGCGACGTGGAGTGCGTGGAGTACGCCGAGGCCCTCGCCGAATCCGAGGCCCTCATCGCCGACCTGGAGAGCCTCTCTAAGGAGGCACCAGACGCGAAGCGCCACACCGGCAACTTCGAGCCAGCGGAGACGGTTAAATCCGTCCCTCTCGACCCCAGCAACGACGCCTCCAAGCAGATCCGGATCGGCTCCGAGCTCGATCCCAAATAGGAAGCAGTGCTCGTCGACTTTCTCCGTGCAAACGCCGACGTTTTCGCGTGGAGTCCCTCGGACATGCCCGGCATACCGAGGGATGTCGCCGAGCACTCGCTGGATATCCGAGCTGGAGCCTGACCCGTAAAGCAGCCTCTGCGCCGATTCGACGAAGAAAAGCGTAGAGCCATTGGCGAGGAGATCCACAAGCTAATGGCGGCAGGGTTCATCAAAGAGGTATTCCATCCCGAATGGCTCGCCAACCCTGTGCTTGTGAGAAAGAAAGGAGGGAAATGGCGGATGTGTGTAGACTACACTGGTCTGAACAAAGCATGTCCGAAAGTTCCCTACCCTCTGCCTCGCATCGATCAAATCGTGGATTCCACTGCTGGGTGCGAAACCCTGTTTTCCTCGATGCCTACTCGGGGTATCACCAGATCAGGATGAAAGCGTCCGACCAGCTCGCGACTTCTTTCATCACACCCTTCGGCATGTACTGCTATGTTACCATGCCGTTTGGTTTGAGGAATGCGGGTGCAACGTACCAACGGTGCATGAACCACATGTTCGGCGAACACATTGGCCGAACGGTCGAGGCCTACGTCGATGACGTCGTAGTCAAGACGAGGAAAGCCTCCGACCTCCTTTCCGACCTTGAAGCGACATTCCGATGTCTCAAGGCGAAAGGTGTGAAGCTCAATCTCGAGAAGTGTGTCTTCGGTGTTCCCCGAGGCATGCTCTTGGGGTTCATCGTCTCCGAGCGAGGCATCGAGGCCAACCCGCAGAAGATCGCAGCCATCACCAGCATGGGGCCCATCAAGGACCTGAAAGGCGTACATAGAGTCATGGGATGCCTTGCGGCTCTGAGCTGCTTCATCTCGCGCCTCGGCGAAAGAGGTCTACCCCTGTACCGCCTCTTGAGGAAGGCCGAGTGCTTCACTTGGACCCCCGAGGCCGAGGAAGCCCTCGGGAACCTGAAGGCGCTCCTCACGAATGCGCCCATCTTGGTGCCCCCCGCTGCCAGAGAAGCCCTCTTGATCTACGTCGCCGCTACCACTCAGGTGGTCAGCGCCGCGATCGTGGTTGAGAGGCGAGAAGAGGGGCATGCATTGCCTGTCTAGAGGCCAGTCTACTTCATCAGTGAGGTACTGTCCGAGACCAAGATCCGCTACCCACAAATTCAGAAGCTGCTGTACGCGGTGATCCTGACGCGACGGAAGTTGCGACACTACTTCGAGTCTCATCCGGTGACTGTGGTGTCATCCTTCCCCTAGGGGAGATCATCCAGTGCCGAGAGGCCTCGGGTAGGATTGCAAAGTGGGCGGTGGAAATCATGGGCAAGACGATCTCGTTCGCCCCTCGGAAGGCCATCAAGTCCCAGGTCTTAGCGGACTTTGTGGCTGAATGGGTCGACACCCAGCTCCCAACAGCTCCGATCCAACCAGAACTCTGGACCATGTTTTTCGACGGGTCGCTGATGAAGACAGGAGCAGGCACAGGCCTGCTCTTCATCTCGCCCCTCGGGAAGCACCTACGCTACATGCTACGCCTCCACTTCCCGGCGTCCAACAATGTGGCTGAGTACGAGGCCCTGGTCAACGGGTTGCGCATCGCCATCGAGTTGGGGGTCCGACGCCTCGACGCTCGCGGTGACTCGCAGCTCATCATCGACCAAGTCATGAAGAACTCCCACTGTTGTGACCCGAAGATGGAGGCCTACTGCGATGAGGTTCGGCGCCTGGAAGACAAGTTCTACGGGCTCGAGCTCAACCACATCGCCTGACGCCACAACGAGACTGCGGACGAGCTGGCTAAAATAGCCTCGGGGCGAACAACGGTTCCCCCGGACGTCTTCTCTCGAGACCTGCATCAACCCTCCGTCAATACTGACGACACGCCCGAGCCCGAGAAGGCCTCGGCTCAGCCCGAGGCACCCTCGGCTCGGCCCGAGGCACCCTCGGCTCAACCCGAGGCACCCTCGGCTCGGCCCGAGACACCCTCGGTCCCGAGGGTGAGGCACCGCGCATCGAGGAGGAGCAGAGCGGGGTCATGCCTAATCGAAACTGGCAGACCCCGTACCTGCAATATCTCCACCGAGGAGAGCTACCCCTCGACCGAGCCGAAGCTTGGCGGTTGGCGCGGCGTGCCAAGTCGTTCGTCTTGCTGGGAGACGGGAAGGAGCTCTACCACCGCAACCCCTCGGGCATCCTCCAGCGATGCATTTCCATCGCCGAAGGCCAGGAACTCCTACAAGAGATACACTCGGGGGCTTGCGGCCATCACGCAGCACCTCAAGCCCTTGTTGGAAACGCCTTCCGACAAGGTTTCTACTGGCCGACGGTGGTGGCCGACGCCACTAGAATTGTCCGCACCTGCGAAGGGTGTCAGTTCTACGCAAGGCAGACCCACCTGCCCGCTCAGGCCCTTCAGACCATACCCATCACCTGGCCATTTGCTGTGTGGGGTCTGGACCTAGTCGGCCCCTTGCAGAAGGCACCCGGGGGCTACACGCACCTGTTGGTCGCCATCGACAAATTCTCCAAGTGGATCGAGGTCCGACCCCTAAACAGCATCAGATCCGAACAGGCGGTGGCGTTCTTCACCAACATCATCCATCGCTTTGGGGTCCCGAACTCCATCATCACCGACAACGGCACCCAGTTCACCGGCAGAAAGTTCCTGGACTTCTGCGAGGATCACCACATCCGGGTGGACTGGGCCGCCGTGGCTCACCCCATGACGAATGGGCAAGTAGAGCGTGCCAACAGCATGATTCTACAAGGACTCAAGCCTCGGATCTACAACGACCTCAACAAGTTCGACAAGCGATGGATGAAGGAGCTCCCCTTTGTGGTCTGGAGTCTGAGGGCGACGCCGAGCCGAGCCACGGGCTTCACACCGTTCTTTCTAGTCTATGGGGTCGAGGCCATCTTGCCCACAGACTTAGAATACGGTTCCCTGAGGATGAGGGCCTACGCCGACCAAAGCAATCAAGCTAATCGAGAAGACTCACTCGACCAGCTGGAAGAGGCTCGGAACATGGCCTTACTACACTCGGCGCGGTACCAGCAGTCCCTGCGACGCTACCACGCCCGAGGGGTTCGGTCCCGAGACCTCCAGGTGGGCGACCTGGTGCTTCGGCTGCGACAAGACGCCCGAGGGCGGCACAAGCTCACGCCTCCCTAGGAAGGGCCTTTCGTCATCGCCAAAGTTCTAAAGCCCGGGACGTACAAGCTGGCCAACAGTCAAGGCGAAGTCTACAGCAACGCTTGGAACATCCGACAGCTACGTCGCTTCTACCCCTAAGATGCTTTCGAGTTGTTCGTATACCTCATTCACACACAAAGTTTAGTCATCAAGGAAGGGTTAGCCTTGCCTCGGCAAAGCCCGACCCTCCCTCGGGGGCTAAAAGGGGGAAACCCCCTCTGCGTCAAAATTTTCCTCGGAAAAAGATCTTTTCTGCCAGAATGTCTTTCGTGCTTTTCGACTACTTCGAAAGTGGATCCTGAAAACGACGGAGTACACGTAAGCAGCCAAGGCTGACCGAGCCAAGGGACTCCTACACCTCCGGGATACGGATACCTCACTCATCACCTTCTGCGATAAGTAACTCACGCTCGGATAAGTGATTCCGCGGACCGAACAAGTCTTCACGCTCGAAAACTCCTCTGCCGAAACGATTTTTCGGGCCTTCTCGACTACGTGGGTGACAGAACCCTATGGACGAGCAAGAGTGCACGTAAGCGGCAAGGCCGACCGAGCCGAGGGATTCCTACGCCTCCTGGATACGGATACCTCACTCATCACCTTCCGTGAAAAGTAACTCTCGCTCGGACGAACAATTCTGTTACCGACAAATAAGTCCGGATACTCAAAACAAGAGGAAAAGAAACGCAGCTTTACAACACGACGACAGTGTGTTTGGGCCTCGGTGGCCGCAGAAAACATACACGCACTACAAGATGATCCGATCCTGCAGGCTCGGATCCTGACAGTTGAAGGGAGCAGCAGCACCCTCGGCGTCAACTACACCTTCGGCGAGGTCCGACCTAGCCTCGGACGGCGACGCGGTCGGAGGATCTCCACTCCGAAGGACGACATCAGCACCACGCCCGAGCCATCGCTGCCAGGGCCTTCTCCAGGAATCCGGCTCGAGCAGACGGCTCAGGCCGGTCACCCCGAAGCCTCAGCCAGCTGTCCCCCGAGGGCATCGGCTCGGCTTGCGGCCTCGGCAACTCAACTCCGGCGTCGGTCCCGCCAGTGGACGGCCCGGCCAGGCTCCGGCCGACGAAGTCTTCTTTTTGAGCCAACTCCGCCTCTATCCACACTGACACCGCTGCCTTCGGCTTTGGCTCATTGAAGAGCGGCCGAGGGTTTCCTTTAACTGAGCAAGAGAAGCCTCGGACGGCAAGGCCGACCGAGCCGAGGGACTTCTACGCCTCCAGGATACGGATACCTCACTCGTCACCTTCGCACGAGGCAACTCACACTTGGTTAAGCGGTTCAGTTAGCCGACAGGCGAAGTCCTAGTGCTCTAAATGAGGAAAAAACACGGCTCTGTGCCGAAAATACATACATGTTTAGGCCCCGACAACCACAATGAACAGACACCGGCACTCAAGGTGCCATTACAAACGGAACTCCGGTTCCGCCTCCGCGGGTACGAACAACCCCCCACATTGGAGGGCCCGCGGGGCGATAAGGCTCTAGGTGGCTCACCGCCGCCCGCTCCAGCAATAGCGACAACGACCTCCGCTCCAGGCGGCCAAACTGCAGCGGCGATGGCCTCAGGGCGGACGCCACTGCGACAATGCCTTCGCCCACGTCTCCGCTCGAGGGGCGAGGACAAGCTATCAAAGCCAAAGAGCCGGAGGCCCGGAGCGCGGATGGTGGCGGTGATCCCATCGGCGACGAGGACTTCTTCAGCCGCCACCACCTCGGCGCAGACAACGGAAGCCATCTACCCGCCGGCAGGTCCCCACTCGGATCCTCCCGGACGGGCGAAGCACCGACCTCCACGCAGAGGCGCCGTACCGGGGCAAAGGCAGGACAGCCCCAGAACACGAATGCCGCCCTAGCAGCGCGCGACGTCTTGGGCGGTCCTTCGGTGCGCGCGGTGCGACAACCGCTCTTGCGGCGGGAGGGGGCACCGGGAGCCGAGCCAGAGCCAGCTGAGCCAGCGAGCCCAACACGCTGAAGCTGACGACGCTCGCCGCTGACCAGCCCCGCGTTGTCGAAGTCCGACCCTCCCGCTAGGCCGGTGAGCGCCCTCTCCCTTGAATGCTGAGGGAGAAGGTGACCCACGAACCCGCGCGGGAGGTAGAGCTCCGGCTCAGCCCAGCCTCCGCCCCAGCATGGATGATGAAGATCCTTGAAGCTAAGGGCGGGACCAAGATCGCAGCCCGGCTCGCTTCTCCCCACCATCGAGCTGGTGGTCACCGTCTTGGGTGACCACCGGCGAGGGGATGCAGTCGGGCCGCCTGATGAAAATCCTTGAAGCCAAATGATGGCTGAAAGGTACCAACTTCCACGAGGTTGCGTTCCTCCAACGACAAGGCGAAAGGATTGTGGGTGTTCCCCATCCGGGGGCTCGGAAGGTGGAAAGACGCGATGCATAAGGGAGCGCAAAGACATGGTCGCCTTTCAAGGGGATCACCCTCCTTTTAAAGGCAACTCTCCCCACTTGCGTCCTCAGCCATCGCGGGCTGAGTCTTCTCCAACACGCTCCAAGGTCCTCCCCCTACGGCACGGGGGCTGGGTCCCATGCGTCATGCAAGCTGGCCCAGGGCAGAAGAAGCCAAACCGCCGTGCGCGGTGCATGCAACCGCCCAGCGGTTATAAGCATTCCTCCACTTTCGCCCAGACCAGCGGGTGAAAGGGCGGACAACCATGCAGTCGGCATGCAACCGCGCCAAGTGGGCGCACCCCTCCGACTCCAACGCGCCCAGCATGGAGGCCCAGGCCCACACGTCATACAATCGGCGCGCCGATTGCCACGTGCGAGCAACTGCACCGCCACTCGCGCCACTACCGCGCCTCCTCGACTGCGGAACCAGTACCGCGACTCGAGGCAACCCTGCGTATGACCCAACAGCGCCAGCCAGGCGCATCGGTCACAGGCCAGTCAGCCGCGGCAGAAGGAGCGACGGTCGATGCGGCCAAAAATGGGCCAACAGTAATGGCGGTGGCAGGCGGGCAGAATCAGTGGTCACGTCGAGCTCACGTCCCCTCGTGGGACAGCGAGAGAACCCTCTCCCACGGCATGAAGACGACGCGCCCGTGTTCCATTCCTCGAACGGCCCGCACCCGCGCAATGGCTGCCCCGCGAACCACTCGCCCCGTCGCATTAACTCCGCGGCGGGACAGGCGGCGCCCTTGGCAGGAGAAGCGGGCGATGCTTCGCCTTCGCCACAATGACCGCGTCAAAAAAGGTGCGCCACGTCATCTCGATTTCATATTCTTTCCCTTTTCCTCTTTCTCTCTCTTACAACAGGGACCGGGAAAGGGGGATACCCCGAAAGGGATCCTTCTCCGCAAAGGAAACGGGCCCCGAGCCCCCCTACTGATCGGAGGTTCGAAGGCTGGCCCCTCGGAGGGGTTCAACAGCCACCTCAGAGCGCTCGTGCTCCGCGCCCACTACTGGTCAGAGGTTCGAGGGCCGGCCCCTCGAAAGGGTTCAACGGCCGCCTCAGGCCACTCGGGCTCCGCGCCCACTACTGATCAGGGGTTCGTAGGCTGGCCCACGAAGGGTTCACAGCCGCCTCAGACACAGAGCGAGGGATGACCCTGGGTACGTTCGATACATAACCAAGGCTCGGGCTACGCTCCCGAGGTACCCTAGTGTAGGATCTAGGACACCGGCTAGAGGGGGGGTGAATAGACGGTTTTGACTAAAAACAACAATACTAAGTAAATTTAATCAATACAACAGGAGGAATAAATTTACTAGTGTCAATAAGTAAACAATGTATGAAAGACAACTACGAAGATTGAATACTTGAAGAACAATAAGCAAATCACTAATCAATTGCGAGGCAATAAGTAAATGCGAGAAGGAATAGACACCGAAATTTATCCCGTGGTATCGGTGATTTGCCGATCACCCCTAATCCACGTTGAGGTGGACTTCAAGCTCTCACTTGCTCCTCTATCAAGACACGACTTGATCTTTGAGCCAAGTGGACAAGAAATCACTCAATACCTCGATTCCACTAATGTCACCTTTGCCGCTCCGGCGAGGTAGGCGCGAACCCCTCACAATCAACACCGCGGCTTCTCCACAATCTTCTTGGAGAGCTCGACGGAGACAATCACCCGAGCCGTCTAGCAGGCGGCAACCTCCAAGAGTAACAAGCCAACGACGCTTGCTCGGTGTATCACCTAGTGCCTCAAGAATCACCAAATGATGCAAATGCACTAGAAACCCTCAATCTCTCACTAGAATGCAATCTCAAGCAAAGAGTGTGAGAGAGTGAGTTGGAGGATCACAAGTGAGCTCAATGTATGCAAGGAATGGCCAAGAGAGGTCTCACACACGAGCTACCCTTCTATTTATAGTCCCCCATCTAAAACCAACCGTTATGTGCAAAAGAGGGCAGTTCTGCGCAGGCGCGGACCGTCCGCGCCCTAGGGCCGGACGGTCCGCCGTACACCATAACGGCTATAATGACCGTTGGAACATGTCAGAGTCGACTCAAAAGGTGGGTCCGGACAGTCCGCCCTTCAAGGTCGGACCGTCCGCGACCTGGCCATTTCAAACACCCGAGCCTCGGATCAAACTGAGTTAGCACACGCGGACCGTCCGGCTATAAATCCCGGACCGTCCGCGACCTGAGACAGTACTGTCCGGACTGGTCCCCCGGACCGTCCGTAGTACAAATCA
Source organism: Zea mays (assembly GCF_902167145.1). Lineage (NCBI taxonomy): Eukaryota > Viridiplantae > Streptophyta > Magnoliopsida > Poales > Poaceae > Zea > Zea mays. The sequence continues at coordinate 36,274,400 of NC_050099.1, read as the reverse complement.
ATAAAAACACACAGTCCCTGTCCAAAAACGAGTTAGACACATGCGGACCGTCCGCGCCTCACAGGCGGACCGTCCGCCTATAATTCAGGGACTGACCCGAAGCCACCTTCCTTTGGTCAGGACTGCGGACGGTCCGGCCCTAAGGCCCGGACGGTCCGCAGTGCAAAAGAACACAGAGTCAATACAAATGGTCAAACCTCGGACCCTCTGGAGGATCGCGGACGGTCCGCCCCCAAGGGCCGGACAGTCCGCGCGACCAAGACTTCTCAAGTTTCAAACAAGCTTTTGAATGAACTTTTAACTCACGAAATGAGAAGCGCTGTTAGTTCTTATGCAAATGCAACTACTTGATGCTCTATGAGGCACTAAGTCTTACACAGATCTAAGTCATTGACCCCTCTTAATAGTACGGCTATCTAGCCTACTAATCCGGTCAGGTATCTTCTCTAAACTCCTCAAGACCGGCAAAAGTAAAACCTATATTATACCTTTGCCTTCATCTGATCCACAACCAATGCGTATGACTCTTCAACATTCTTATTTCTATGTGGTCCAACCCTGCATTCTTATTTCTCCAAGAATCGTTAGTCCACAAGTAGTTGTCATTAATTACTAAAACATTACCAAAGGGGCCTAGATGATTCACAATCTCCCCCTTTTTGGTAATTGATGACAACACCACATAGTATATTAAAGAGAAGTTTAGTTTCTCCAAATCTCTCTCATACCAAAGGTATAAAATAGATTTTGGAGATGAGTTTCATAGGACTTATCTTGAATTGAGGTTCTGTCCAAAAGATAGATAAATCCCAATAGAAACTCAGTATGCAAGAAAGGCTCCCCCTAAGTGTGTGCAGGATTATTTGAAGTTGAAGATATAACACACATAATATATTGGAGCTTGATGGAGACTTTCCTACAAACATGGTTATCGATACATACAAGAGATGATTCGTAGAGTGAGCGCAGCAATTATAATCACATCTCGATTAACCACACACAGAGTAATTTGAATTAAAACATAGTTCATCTCACAGAATATTACAGATAATAATCCACAGACATACGACATAGAGTTAATAGATCAAACAAAGTTCCAAATGCATAAGACATAAACTAAAACGGCACGAAAAAGATAAAATGCATATGCATGGTCTTAGTGTCCACATAGAACCACCAACTCCCCCTGAAGGAGACGCCTGACAACTTCTCATCACTTCTCTCCCCCTTTGGCATCAATTGCCACAAAGGAGAGGCCTTACTGATCACTCGGCGGAGGATGCATGTTGTAATAATGAGTGCTGAAGGTGTCAAACAGGGAGGAGAACTGGCCAAAGTCCTGCTGGAGCTGCTGCTGCCTCTGACTGATATCATGCATGTTGTCAGTTGTAGAAAGATTATCAAACTGACTGGAGAGAGCACCCATGTTATCTTGAAAGCTTTGTTGCATATTATTCAGCCTTGACATGATGGGATCAGTGACATTAGTGTGAATTTGATCACGAAAGTCAGAAAATTCAGAGTTGAGCGCATCCCAGTTGCTGTCAAAGCGAGACTGCATGTCATCGAGGCGGTGATCCACATGTGACATCAACCCCTCGAATCGAGTATCAATATGAGTCTCCAGCCCTTGCTGCATGTTTTGAAAATAAGGATCAAAATATCCTGGAGCAGGCTCCCAATAGTGCTGAGGCTGAGGAGGAGGTGGAGGAGGAGGCATCTGCTGTTCCTCAACATTAGGCGCTGCTCCACCCTCATAGCCAGGGTCTTCCTCATCATCTGGGAATGGAGTGAGTGGCCTGGTGAGAAACCCTATCTCATTCTTAAAAGGCCTGAATGGAGTGTGAACAATCTCACATGGGCCCTCAAATCTTGTCTTGGATTTGATAAGAGCCATGATGTATGGAGCATATGCCAAGTTTTGATTCTTGTCCATCTTTAAATCATTAAGCTGCCTCATCATGAAAAGAACAATGTTCATGACTTCTCCATTCATGATGTGCTGAATTATGTTCCAGAACTTATCTCGAATTTTACTCTTATCACCACTCTTGGGAAGAATGGTGACTCTGGCAATCTTGTTGATGACAGCAGGATGATGTCTGAGGCCTGCTGTTTCTCCAAATCTCCTGGGTATACCGAGCCTGGCTGGCTCATAAAACTGCACAAAATCCTCAAAGTTATCTTCAGTATAAAGATCCACCCCAGCAGAAATGGTGCCATAGTTCAGACTGTTGGCAGCGGCAAAGTCAGCAAAAGAAGCAGAATACCGCTTGAAGCCAGTCATCCATGTGATAGATTCTTCTGCAATATCAATCTCTGAGGTAGCCAAGAATTGCTTAACTGCCATTTCATTGAAATCAGTGCGCTGCCCCATAAACTGATATAACCCACATGTTTCAAATTTGGGAATGAGACCCTCCATGACTGATTGACTGAGCAAGAAGGACCAATCAATCACCTGATGCTTATGAAAGTTGGTATCCACCAGGGTGCCCCAAAAGACATCAAACTGCAGCTGAGTGTGGAAAAACTGAATATTGGTATCTGATGGCAGAGCATACTGGTTCACAGTCCGTCTGGAACAGTACTCAGCCATAGAAAATCGCCGCTTGGGATAAGTCCATCCTTGGATATCAATGGGATAATCTGGATGAACATGAAGAAAATCTTCAGCATCCATGGATTCAGTGCCCCCAGCTGAGGATTGGGCCTCTGAATCAGTGGTCGGTGTATAATCATCATCATTGCCACGAGGGCGCTTTGATTTAAAGCGACCTGCAAGTTTCTTGCGGAGACCACCAAAACCACTGCAACAAGGTGACAGACATCTAGAGATAAATAATTGATATCAATCGCCACTTATGAAAAGGAATGGAATGGTAAGACTCTGCCAGGGTCCGGACGGTCCGCGCTAGGGGGCCGGACGGTCCGCGCCAGAGGCCCGGACGGTCCGCGTCCACCAGGCGGACGGTCCGCGACCGACCAGGGGCGACTCCAAGAACCCTAGCCGCCACAGGTGTTCAATTTGATGTTTGTGAAGATAATACCCAGCCAAATAAGTTGAAAATTTTGCATAGCATGGATATTGAGAAGAACTAACAATCCCACCAATCAGATTTTGAAACCCACTGCTCAATTTCAGATCAGAGAAGAAACCCAAATAATCTCAAAGTTGATAAAATTTGATTAAATCCACAAGATTTGAAGATACCGTGATGAAGACATGTTGAGGGAATGTTGCTGCAAGCTGACGGACTGTCCGCACGCAACTTCACTTCACGGTCCGCGCACACTCGATACAAGAGAGTATATTGCGAGTGGAGAGCAAAAGAGAACAACCGAATGGGCACAACTGGCAAGTCTGCGGGCTCTGTCCCTTTTTCTGCCCTGTCGCGGACGGTCCGCGCGGGGGCGGCGGACGGTCCGCGCCCTGATGATCTCAGACGGTCTGCGAGGCTGCTCGGACTGTCCATTTCCTGATGCTGCGGACGGTCCGCGGTCCATGGGCGGACGGTCCGCGGCCTGATACTCATTTTTCCAATTTCTGTCCACTTTCTGATTTTGAATTCCGAATCCGAATTGGTGCTCATATATGGACATTTTGACCAATCCAAAAGTTGGTATGCATGCATATACTTATGATGTAATTGAGAAATGCAAGATTTTTGAATTAAACTATTTAGAGCAATTAGAAATGAAAAATACACAAATAATACCAAATAAATAGCATAAAAAGCATACTCAGACCCAAGATGCAAGGCGACACATGTGTGATCAACTTCAAGTCACATTAGAGATATCGATCACATTCATTTCACTTCTTAGAGAACAAAATCTTGTTTCATCCAAAGGTTTTGTAAAAATGTCTGCTAATTGATCATCGGTGCCAATGGAATAAATAGAGATATCTCCCTTGCCAACATGATCTCTTAAGAAGTGATGCCGTATATCAATATGCTTGGTTCTTGAGTGTTGGACCGGATTGGTAGCCAATTTCACCGCACTCTCATTATCACACATGAGAGGCACATTTTTGAAAATAATTCCATAGTCCAATAAGGTTTGTTTCATCCATAATAGTTGAGCACAACAATTTCCGGCCGATATATATTCCGCCTCGGCGGTAGATAGAGCAACCGAATTTTGTTTCTTAGAAGACCATGAAACAAGAGATCTACCAAGAAATTGACAACAACCGGAGGTGCTTTTTCTATCAACTTTGCACCCCGCATAGTCCGAATCCGAATATCCAATTAATTCAAATTGAGCACCTTTGGGATACCATAGACCAATATTGGGAGTATACTTCAAATATCTTAGAATTCTTTTAGCGGCCTTCAAGTGAATCTCTCTAGGAGAAGCTTGAAATCGAGCACACATGCATACACTAAACATAACATCGGGCCTAGATGCGGTAATATAAAGCAAACTACCAATTATTGAACGATAAAGTTTTTGATCAACTATAGTACCTCCTTCATCTAAGTCTAGATGACCATTTGTTGCCATTGGAGTCTTGATAGGCTTAGCATTTTCTAAACCAAACTTCTTGAGCATGTCCCTCAAATATTTTGATTGACTTATAAAAATTCCATCTTTCAATTGTTTGATTTGAAGGCCAAGAAAGAAGCTCAATTCTCCTATCATAGACATTTCAAATTCCTTTGACATCATTTTTCCGAACTCCTCGCAAAATAATTCATTAGTAGATCCAAAAATAATATCATCAACGTAGATTTGACAAACAAATAAATCTTTGCCAATTCTTTTAGTGAATAGAGTAGTGTCAACCTTCCCAATTTTGAAGTCTTTGGAAAGCAAGAAATCCCTAAGCCTTTCATACCAAGCGCGTGGAGCTTGCTTAAGCCCATAGAGAGCTTTAGAAAGCTTGAACACATGGTTAGGTCTTTTGGGGTCCTCAAAACCGGGAGGTTGTTCAACATACACTAGTTCACTAATCTTACCATTTAGAAAGGCACTCTTTACATCCATTTGGTAGAGCTTGATATTGTGTGCACAAGCATAAGCAAGTAGAATCCGGATTGCTTCTAATCTTGCTACGGGAGCAAATGTCTCCCCAAAATCCAATCCTTCAATTTGAGTATATCCTTGTGCAACTAATCTTGCCTTGTTTCTTACTACCACACCATCTTCATTGTGCTTGTTGCGAAACACCCATTTTGTACCAATAACATTGTGGTTCTTTGGTCTCTCAACAAGCTCCCAAACTTCATTTCGAGCGAAGTTATTTAATTCTTCATGCATTGCATTCACCCAATCAACATCAAGTAGAGCTTCATCTACACGGTTAGGTTCCATACAAGATACAAAAGAGAAATGTTCACAAAATGAAGCTATGCGAGAGCGAGTTTGAACACCCTTACTAATATCACCCACAATTTGATCAACCGGGTGATCCTTCACAATGGAATGATGAATTCTTGATACCGTTTGATAGTTGCTTGTTGAAGCATTAGGAGGAACCGTAGGTCTTGAAGTACCTTGATCATGAGTATCCAAGGTTTCATCGAGTTGTTGGCTTTGGTGATCTTCCTCATTTATAGTTGAGGATGAAGGAATAACAACTACACTATCTTCATCATCATCTTCCTTAGGTTTTATTTCACCAATGGCCATTGTTTTCATTGCATTTATCAATTGAGTTCCCCCAACATCATCGAGATTATCACTCTCATCTTGAGACCCATTTGTTTCATCAAATTCAACATCATATGCTTCCTCAATAATACCATGAGATTTGTTGAAGACTCTATAAGCCTTACTATTTGATGAATATCCAAGAAGAAAACCCTCATCACATTTCTTCTCAAATTTAGAAAGCCGGCTTCCCTTTCTCAAAATATAACATTTGCAACCAAATACCCTAAAATATGAGATATTTGGCTTTCTACCAATGAGCAATTCATATGGAGTTTTCTTCAAGAGTTTGTGACAATATAGTCTATTTGATGAATGACAAGCGGTATTTATTGCCTCGGCCCAATAAGAATCCGATATATTATATTCCGCTAACATAGACCTTGCCATATCAATAAGAGTTCTATTCTTTCTTTCAACAATACCGTTTTGTTCCGGGGTATATTTGGAAGAGAATTCATGTTTGATACCCTTGTCATCACAATATTGATCAATCCTTGCATTTTTGAATTTCGACCCATTATCACTTCTAACCTTTTTGATGTCGAAATCAAATTGATTTTGAGCCAATATAGCAAATGACTTGAATGTTTCAAACACATTGGATTTGTCTCGTAGAAAATAAACCCAAGTAAATCTTGAATAGTCATCCACAATCACAAGACAATAAGAATTACCACCAATACTTACAAAAGATGTGGGCCCAAATAAATCCATGTGAAGTAATTCCAAAGGTCGATGAGTGGACATTTGACTTTTATTTGGATGAGTATTTGCCACTTGCTTACCGGCTTGACAAGAGCTACACAATTTGTTTTTTTCAAACTTCACATCTTTCAAGCCTCGAACTAAGTCATGCTTGGTTAACCGATTGAGTTGCTTCATCCCAACATGACCAAGTCTTCTATGCCATAACCAACCTAGTGAAGCTTTTGAAAATAAGCAAGTTGTGAGCTTTGCCTCATTAGATGAGAAATCAACAAGATAAAGATTTTCATGTCTAAAACCTTTAAATTTAAGATTGCTACCATCAACACTAGAGATAATAACATCTTCAACCGTGAAATTGCAACAAAATCCTAAATCACATAATTGAGCTACGGAAAGTAAATTAAAATTCAAAGACTCAACCAATAGCACATTTGATATAGAATGATCATTTGAAATAGCAATTTTACCCAAACCTTTAACCTTTCCTTTACGATTATCTCCAAATGTGATACTATCATAATTTGAGCAATCTTCATCACTCATTTGGGTAAACATCTTCATATCCCCGGTCATGTGTTGAGTACATCCACTATCCAACACCCAATGATTCCCTCCCGCCTTGTAGTTTACCTACAAAAGGAAATCAATCTCTTTTAGGTACCCAAACTTGCTTGGGTCCTTGGATGTTAGTGACCAAGGTCTTTGGCACCCAAATAGCTTTCTTTTTGTTTCCAACAATTGAAGTACCAACAAATTTAGCATGAACACCTTTTGCATTATGAGAAAGAACATAACAATGCTCAAAACAAGTGGAGGATACATGTTTGAACTTGGGACAATTTTTCTTAACATGTCCCTTTTTGTGACACTTGTGACACACTTTGTCACATTCTTTCACAAACAATGTCTTTTGCTTTACAAAAGCATTCTTTCCTTTCTTGGGAACATATCCAAGACCTTCACGGTTAAGAGAGCATCGTTGACTTCCCAATATGAAATCCAAATTCTTCTTACCACCATATGCCTTTTCTAGGTCATGAGTTAGAGTACTTATTCTATCCACTAACACTTCATTCTCAACAATAATTTTTGATTCATCAAGAGCAATATTATCATTGAGAGAAATTTTGCATTTATCACAAATAGAGTTAGTAGGTAGTGGTTCACTTGTAAGACTATCAAGTAAGTCACAAGTGACTCCAACATCCTTAGTGACCACCTCAACTTCATGCACAATAGATGATTTTTGAGCATCCGCAAGCTTCTCACAATTTTCTTTGAGGTCATTGTGAGAGGTCTTGAGCTCCTCAAAAGACACTTGGAGGTTTTTATACAATTCCTTCAAGGCCTTAAATTTTTCTTTTTCTTTGTGCATGTAGTCATCGGCCTCACCTAACATTCTAACAAGATCATCATATGAATAGCCATCATCATCAACATCATCGATATCATCATCATCATTTATATCATTTAAATCGGTGATGATTTTTACCTTAGCATCTCCCTTTGCCATGAGACAATGGGGGATGAGAAGAGTGAGGGAGCTTCCTTGATGGCAATTCCGGCATTAAGCTTGGATGAGGTGTCATCATCATCATCATCCGAGCTATCATCCGAGTCCCATTCAACTAAGTAGGCTTTGCCATCTTTCTTCTTGTTATAGTATTTCTTTTTCTTCTTGTCACTTTCATCTTTGCCCTTCTTCTTCTTGCTTGGACAATTCATGGCAATGTGACCGGGTTCCCCACACTCAAAACATTTTCTATCATTGAAAGCATTTCTTCTAGATGTTTGACCTCTTCTAGGTTGACCTCTTTTCATCTTCATGAATTTATTGAATTTCCTTACAAATAAAGCCATGTCACCATCACTCTCGCTTTCATTTTCTTCATCATTGCTATCTTCCTTTTCAATTGCCTTTGAGGCCTTGGCTTTGAGAGCAATAGATTCATTTTTCACCTTCTTTGCCAAACTTAAAGCATCGGCTTGTGACTTCTTAAATATATCTTGAGTGAGAATTTCTCCCAATACTTCAGTTGGAGAGGTTGTAGATAGATCACTCCTTACTAGCATTGTCACAATAGTCTCATATTTCTCCGGAAGTGATCTAAGGAACTTGTGTGTGAAATCCACATCCGGTACATTAAAACCAAGTCCTTTGAGTTCATTTACAATCTCATTCAATCGATTGAACATATCGGATACACTCTCATCTTCTTTCATAATAAATTGCTCAAACTTCCCTTTGCACACATATAGTTTGGCACTCTTCACAATTGTAGTTCCTTCATGAATTTCCATTAGTTTTACCCAAATCTCATGAGCGGTTGTGAGATTCTTGATACGATTGAACTCATTTATATCAAGAGCATCATAAAAGACATTCATGGCTTGATCATTTGTGAGGATATTCTCATTATCACTAACGGATGGTTCATCTTCCTTCAATACAACGAATCCATCTCTAACAATTGGCCAAATTTTTCCACCCATTGCTCTAAGATGCATTGACATTCTTATTTTCCAATAATCATAATTGTTTCCATCAAAGTGCGGTGGCTTCCCAATGTGCACATTGTTGTTACTAGCCATTTTGTCCCACTCCGGGATGATTAGATCCACAAACAATGGAGTCCTCGGCTCTGATACCACTTGTAGGATCTAGGACACCGGCTAGAGGGGGGGTGAATAGACGGTTTTGACTAAAAACAACAATACTAAGTAAATTTAATCAATACAACAGGAGGAATAAATTTACTAGTGTCAATAAGTAAACAATGTATGAAAGACAACTACGGAGATTGAATACTTGAAGAACAATAAGCAAATCACTAATCAATTGCGAGGCAATAAGTAAATGCGAGAAGGAATAGACACCGAAATTTATCCCGTGGTATCGGTGATTTGCCGATCACCCCTAATCCACGTTGAGGTGGACTTCAAGCTCTCACTTGCTCCTCTATCAAGACACGACTTGATCTTTGAGCCAAGTGGACAAGAAATCACTCAATACCTCGATTCCACTAATGTCACCTTTGCCGCTCCGGCGAGGTAGGCGCGAACCCCTCACAATCAACACCGCGGCTTCTCCACAATCTTCTTGGAGAGCTCGACGGAGACAATCACCCGAGCCGTCTAGGAGGCGGCAACCTCCAAGAGTAACAAGCCAACGACGCTTGCTCGGTGTATCACCTAGTGCCTCAAGAATCACCAAATGATGCAAATGCACTAGAAACCCTCAATCTCTCACTAGAATGCAATCTCAAGCAAAGAGTGTGAGAGAGTGAGTTGGAGGATCACAAGTGAGCTCAATGTATGCAAGGAATGGCCAAGAGAGGTCTCACACACGAGCTACCCTTCTATTTATAGTCCCCCATCTAAAACCAACCGTTATGTGCAAAAGAGGGCAGTTCTGCGCAGGCGCGGACCGTCCGCGCCCTAGGGCCGGACGGTCCGCCGTACACCATAACGGCTATAATGACCGTTGGAACATGTCAGAGTCGACTCAAAAGGTGGGTCCGGACAGTCCGCCCTTCAAGGTCGGACCGTCCGCGACCTGGCCATTTCAAACACCCGAGCCTCGGATCAAACTGAGTTAGCACACGCGGACCGTCCGGCTATAAATCCCGGACCGTCCGCGACCTGAGACAGTACTGTCCGGACTGGTCCCCCGGACTGTCCGTAGTACAAATCAATAAAAACACACAGTCCCTGTCCAAAAACGAGTTAGACACATGCGGACCGTCCGCGCCTCACAGGCGGACTGTCCGCCTATAATTCAGGGACTGACCCGAAGCCACCTTCCTTTGGTCAGGACTGCGGACGGTCCGGCCCTAAGGACCGGACGGTCCGCAGTGCAAAAGAACACAGAGTCAATACAAATGGTCAAACCTCGGACCCTCTGGAGGATCGCGGACGGTCCGCCCCCAAGGGCCGGACAGTCCGCGCGACCAAGACTTCTCAAGTTTCAAACAAGCTTTTGAATGAACTTTTAACTCACGAAATGAGAAGCGCTGTTAGTCCTTATGCAAATGCAGCTACTTGATGCTCTATGAGGCACTAAGTCTTACACAGATCTAAGTCATTGACCCCTCTTAATAGTACGGCTATCTAGCCTACTAATCCGGTCAGGTATCTTCTCTAAACTCCTCAAGACCGGCAAAAGTAAAACCTATATTATACCTTTGCCTTCATCTGATCCACAACCAATGCGTATGACTCTTCAACATTCTTATTTCTATGTGGTCCAACCCTGCATTCTTATTTCTCCAAGAATCGTTAGTCCACAAGTAGTTGTCATTAATTACTAAAACATTACCAAAGGGGCCTAGATGATTCACACCTAGGACATTTCCGAGACCAGCGGGAACGATCTTGTAACGGAATCCCATCAGAGGGAGGCATCGAGCCCTCGGACCCCATCAAAAGGGGACCGGGTCCGGCAGATCACCCGCAGGTACTTTTAGAGCGCGCCTCCGGGCCTCTAGCCGACCCCTAACAAATGGGGCATGGGTGTCCACTTGGATTACCCGTCAGCAGCTCACTGGAGACACCATGTTCGGCGCCCTCCAAGGGCAACATGGCGCTTTTCCCCCCCTCCTCCTTGCGGAAAGGCGACGCGGGGGCGTATGTAAAAAAGTCGAGTATGTCCCTGACCGTCCTCTCGCCCTGTGTGGAGGCTCGGGGGCTGCTCTCGCAAACCCGGCTCCGGCCAAACCGTTGACAGCGTCAACATACCAGCCCGAGAACTTGGGACTCGACCGTGCACCCAGGCTACGGCCAGCTCGCATGAGGGAACAACCAGTCCGGCCGAAGCATTGCGAAATGCATTAAGACCTCGAAGAAGTCAAACCACTCCTCCGAGGCCTCGGGGGCTACACCCGGCGGGTGCGCTCGCGCGCACCCACCGGAACAAAACGCAACCGAGAAAGGCTGGTCCCCTTGCAAAAAGTGCAACAAAAGCCTCCAAGCGAGTATTAACACTCCCTTCGAGGCTCGAGGGCTACTGTCGGGGACCATAATTAGGGGTACCCTCAAGACTCCTAAATCTCAGCTGGTAACCCCCATCAGCACAAAGCTGCAAAGGCCTGATGGGTGCGATTAAGTCAAAGGTCGGTCCATTCGAGGGACGCGATCACGCCTCGCCCGAGCCCAGCCTCGGGCAAGGGCAGCCGACCCCGGAGGATCTACGTCTTGCCCGAGGACCCCCTCCAGCAACGGGCACACCTTCGGCTCGCCCGAGGCCCAGTCTTCGCCAAGAAGCAACCTTGGCCAAGTCGCCACGCCAACCGACCGAATCGCAGGGGCATTTAATGCAAAGGTGGCCTGACACCTTTATCCTAACGCGTGCCCTCCAGTCGACAGAGCCGAAGTGTCTGTAGTCACTTCGCCGCTCCACTAACCGGTCTGACAAGAGGACAGCGCCGCCTGCGCCGCTCCGACTGCTGTGCCACTCAACAGAGTGAGGCTGACAGCAGCCAAGTCCGGCTTCAGGCGTCATAGGAAACTCCGCTTCGCCCGACCCTAGGGCTCGGACTCGGGCTCAGCCCCGGAAGACGACGAACTCCGCTTCGCCCGACCCCAGGGCTCGGACTCGGGCTCAGCCCCGGAAGACGACGAACTCCGCTTCACCCGACCCCAGGGCTCGGACTCGGGCTCAGCCCCGGAAGACGACGAACTCCGCTTCGTCCGACCCCAGGGCTCGGACTCGGGCTCAGCCCCGGAAGACGACGAACTCCGCTTCGCCCGACCCCAGGGCTCGGACTCGGGCTCAGCCCCGGAAGACGACGAACTCCGCTTCGCTCGACCCCAGGGCTCGGACTCAGCCCTGGCCTCAGCCGACGGTCTCCGCCTCGCCCGACCCAGGGGCTCGGACTCGACCTCGGCCTTGGAAGACAGACTCGACCTCGACCTCGGAGGAGCCTCCACCTCGCCCAACCCAGGGCTCGGACCGACCACGTCATGGGGGGTCGCCATCATTACCCTACCCCAAGCTGACTCAGGCTACGGGGAACAAGACCGGCGTCCCATCGGGCTCGCTCCGCTAAACAAGTAATGATGGCGCCCCGCACGCTCTATGACGACGGCGGCTCTCAGCTCCCTTACGGAAGCAAGAAGACGTCAGCAAGGACTCGACAGCCCCGACAGCTGTCTTTCCACCAGGCTCCAGCGCTCCTCCGACGGCCACGACACCACACGAACCGGGTGCCAAAACCTCTCCGGCTGCCACGATGGCATGTACTTAGGGCACTAGCTCTCCTCCGCTAGACACGTTAGCACACTGCTACACCCCCCATTGTACACCTGGATCCTTTCCTTACGCCTATAAAAGGAAGGTCCAGGGCCCTCTTACAGAGGGTGGGCCGCGCGAAGAAGGACGGGACGGCGCTCGCGCAGGGCCGCTCGCTCCCTCCCGCGTGGACGCTTGTAACCCCCTACTGCAAGCGCACCCGACCTGGGCGCGGGACAAACACGAAGGTCGCGGGTTTCACCTCTCACGCCTGTCTCCCTCCGGCTCCTCTTCCCCCCTTCGCGCTCCGTCTCGCGCCGACCCATCTCAGCTGGGGCACGCGGCGACAATTTACTCGTCGGTCCAGGGACCCCCCGGGTTCGAAACGCCGACACCTAGCACTACAGATTTTCTTTTATATACGTCTGGATCTGGTCCGGCTCGACCGGATTGCACTGTCTGGCCTGGGCTTCCTTTAGTTATTGGAAGCCCAGGACTCCTAATATAATATATATATATATATATATATCTATACTACTTCTTAAGAGACTAACGTAGGCGTTCACAATCCACACGGTGCACGGTTCTGCCCAACCGCTGCCCCCCCCCCCCCCCAATCTCGCTCCGTGACCTCGCCCCCGCCCTCGCCCCCCAATCTCGCTCTGTGACCCCTCCCCGCGCGGCGGTCGCGGTCATCCCGCTGTCGACGCTACTTCAGCGAGATGAGCTTGCTCTCGACCCGGATCTCCCCTCAGCGTCAGGTGAAGGCTGCGGCACGCGTCTCCTCCTCCGCCTCCAGTCTCCGCCCATCTCAAAACCCTAGCAACCGCGCCTCCACCCCTACCCGAATCCCAATCAAGGTCCGATCTCCCGGTGGCGAGGACACCCGACGTCGATTCGTCCCTGCAGATCGACCGGGCAGGACAGATTCGGGTTCGGGGTCCGCTCGGGTCGCCTCGCCGGGGTCCACCGCGGCGGTCAGGGGGTATGGTGGGCGGCGGGAGGCGGGGCGGAGCGGCGGAGGAGGTCAAGCTCAACACCGGCAACGTGTTCGCGGCGCTCGAGTCCCTCAAGAAGAAGAAGAAGGGCGACAAAGGCAAGGCGGCCGGGAGGAGGACGGCGAGGGGGCCGCGGAACCCTAGGCAAACAGGCGAGCGAGTACGCCGACTGCGAGGAGTACACTTGCGTCATCTCGCGCGGGGCCGACCCGAGGACCACGCACATCCTCGCCGGCGAGACGGTGGAGGTGCGCAGGGGAGACGTAGGTGGTGGCTGCAGGAAGGTGGTTTTCAGCATCGAGCCGTTGGCATTGAGCGACCGGCAGCCGCCCACGTCTTCGTCTTCGTCGCTGGCGGCACCCGCCAGAGTCGTCGCGTCCGGCCGTTGCTGCTGCTGCATGAAGAGGTTGCTGGAGGACCGGGACATCTTCATCTACCTGTGAGTGAGCCTGGTTTCCATCAAATGCGTGTGATGTGTCATGTGAGACATGTTCCAACGCTGTTTGGTTCTTGATTTTTGACAGAACGTCTTGTGGTGGGGTGCAGGGGCGAGAAGGCCTTCTGCAGCGACGAGTGCAGGAACAGGTTCACTATGGACCGTTTGGCTCGAACTGTCTTGAGCCCAAGGAAATCTGGGCCTTTTTAATCGTCGTCACCTAGCTCGCGGATGGTCCGCACGCAGTTTCCACCGTCAGTATCGCATTTGAGTGAAACAACTCCCATCCTTGCCACCGGTTAGGAACTTAGGAATGGACTTGCCGGTGCTTGCTACGCTCGCGCGCACGCCAGCAAGATCGCAAGCGCGGGCGGGCAAGGTGGAAGCGGAGCCACCTCCCCGTCGGTCGCCTGCGTTCTACAGCTCCGTGTTCGCGCAGGTACGCCAGCCGCTCGATGAAATGCTGCACTGACATATGCCGTAAAGAAATCGTTTTTTTGCCCATATGTGGGGTTGGTGGCATGGCGTTTTTCTATTTGGACTTTTGCGCGTGCAGATCGAAGAGATCGGGTGGAAGCAGCTGGTGAGCGCCACAGGAGACGGAGTGTCCTGTCTCACCTTCCACGTCGTGTAAGGATTCAGGTTGCTGCCAGTCGGCACTAACCTCTTTCTATAGGTTTATATTGTACGACTGCTTGGAGAAAAAAACTACTGCCGTTCAGGCGGTTGAGCAAAGCTGGCGCATTACATACTGAATTTTGTCAGTTTGATAGTTGTTCGAAAAGGTTATTTCAGAAACCTGTCTGAACATTGTAATGCATATGAACAACAATCACAATTGTAGCTGCGTTTCTTTGGAGGCACCCCTTTAATTCTATTCTGTTGTTTGAAAGTTGAAACTATGGCTTATGTATCTGCCAGGGATGAACCAGGACAGATGCATTTACTGGAGATCACACTGCCCATGGGCTATCCCGAAAGTCCTCCTTCAATCTCTACAGTTAGTCTCTATCCTGATATTTCCATAAACTATGTCTGTTTTTATTATACTTTGCTATAATTGAACTTGTCTCATTAACAGGACGTACCATATCTCCCAAAAATACATTGGTCAAAAAACTCAAGACTGAAAGATGTTATTTGCCATGTCTCATTAACAGGACGTACCATATACTCACATATTTCCTGCATTGCATTGTACACATTTTCTTATATACTAACGAGTGTAGGAACGGGTTCATCGAGGAGGCGGAGGAGGAGGAGCTCATGATTCTAGATTCTGCTCGAAATCTTTGATCAAGATTTGTTAGCTGCTGTGGCAAAAGTAGAGAGTGTAATATTTGCCTGCAATATTTTGCTTCTACCTTCAACTTGGGGACTACTTGGCTGGGAGAGTGAGTGGGGGAAGGACAAAGGAAATGCCTCTCGTTCAAGTTTTTTGCTGTAAGGAGAGGTCGTCCCGGTTTGGCCAACCAGTGCAACGGCCGAGCCAGCCAATTTTCTTGGTTTGTTGCGCTCCATTTTGGCTACTGTCAGATTAGCTCTTCGCCATCAATTTCCGGGAGGAGGACGGCGAGGGGGTCGCACAACGGCAAGAGCCACCGCAGAAGGAGCTGTTCTAGGTTCCCGCGCCACTTACCACCAAGTCCTGGGCGGACGACGATGACGACGACTTCGCCACCACCGCGTCGCCGCGCCCCGCCTGGGGCACTGCCGGTGAGCCCGCCAAGGAAGAGGACGACATCAATGATGCTATGCGCGCCGCCCTTCAGGAGATATATTCTTCCACCTTCTCTATGTGCCTTGTGATTTGTTTGTGGAATGTGCCTATGAAATGTTCTTATACCTTAAGACTGTTCGTTGTTGTTTAATCTCCGTACTGGTTAGTTGACAGTTGGCGCGGCCGCGGAATCCTTGGAGTAAGACCAATCTGTAGGTTTACTTGTCCATTATGCTCTCGCCAACGAGGTCGGTTTAATTTGTTCTTTTATTTAGTAGCCTTTCGTTCTTTTAGGTAATGTCTTGTTTGATAAGAATCACCTGATTGTAGTATGGAGGGGCCTGTATTTATTTAGTAGAAAAATATGATCATAGATCAAAAACTGTTGGGTGCCTGGGTTACATAGAAGTTGGACTTCTCAGCCTTTTCCAGTTTATTTTATTTTTTATTTAGTAGCATTTTGTTAATTCCAGTTATGTTTGTTACAATGATTCCAGTTCGTTCTTGTAGCAATAGCTGGCTCTGGCTGAATTTTATGATCTATCAGTTTAATGTCATCATCATGATTAATGTGGACTTATCTAGACTGTTTTTGGATAGA
The DNA here is from genome assembly GCF_902167145.1 of Zea mays. Classification (NCBI taxonomy): domain Eukaryota; kingdom Viridiplantae; phylum Streptophyta; class Magnoliopsida; order Poales; family Poaceae; genus Zea; species Zea mays. The sequence goes on along the minus strand of NC_050099.1, from coordinate 36,258,044 downwards.
GTAGTAGTTAGTGATTTCTGAACCGACTATCGTCACTGCAATCTTTCATGTTCTTTTTATTTAGTCTCACTTTGCTCCTTTTTCATTAATGGTTTATTCGTGGACATTTTCAACTTCTACCATCAAACCTTCTGAAGTTGGAACTTTATGTTCTATTCAATTATTTTACCCATAAAAAGAACTTGGATTTATTTTATACCTTTTATCTCTACTACTACTTAAGTGTCTATTGTAGGCATCCACAAAGACGGATGGTGCACGGTTCTGCCGGTTCCGCATCCCGCCGGATTGGGACGATTTCGGCATCGGCTCCACCAAAGGCTCCACGGATTCAGCATCGGCTCCACGGATTTTCGGTACCCATGCTTTGTTTAGCCAATGATTTTGGGAAATCATTATCCAGTAATTGTCAATTCGGGCGAGGTTTTCATTATCATAAGAGAACTGCATCTTCTTTTCATTATCATAAGGGTTTAGGGTTGCCTGGCTACGGTCGATAGTCGTCTATAGCCTTGTTTTCCGTTTTGCATTCTGCCTGGTTGTGTATATCTCTTATGAACACGTTTTTTGGATGAACACATTCTATCTGTTTTGCTAGGTTTAGAAATCATAGCAGTGCCGGTCAATGATTTCGGCAAACCATTATCCAACAATTGTTGCAGGAGTACGGTCAATAGTCATATGTTTTTTCTGTTTTGCTAGGATTCTGAAATACTGCCAATAGAAATCATAGCAGTGCATTGGACTTAATTAAAGTATAGAAATGAACCTCATAGCAGTAGCACTAATGGCATTGCTCTCTGTAGCAATAGAAATCCCCCAACCCACCCACCCACACAAGTTGCAATTGCCCTCTTAAATCTATTTTTTGGTGGAACAACTAAATTGACATTGAAGAAGTTTTTTGGAGTGTGCCCGTTCTGCATTTAGAAGACTTCTATAAGATCATTCTTCTCTTTGTTTTTTTCATTTAGCAACCTATGTTGGTTTTATGATTTTCATGGACCACAAAAATAGTTATGTATTCTGTTTCATACATTCATGTCTATATAACAATTTATTTGAAGGGCATTTATCTGTGCAGGGAGAGTTTTATAATTATTCTGGTTGTGGAAATAACTTCAATTGTAATCATCCTGTAATGCGTGGATTTACAGAGGATTGCTTGAGGTACAAATTTGTATATAACTTCTATTAAATTGCTCCTAATTTCCTTCTGTCGCTTGTCATTCTATTAGATGGTGCAATTGTTTATACACTAATAACTGAGTTTGATGTTGCAGATACTGGGTAATAGAAATGCATGTTTATGGTGTTCGTTTTGACCTTGCATTGCATATACAATGACCAGAGGATGCAGGTAAAATGTTATTTTTATTTTCTCCATATTTTGTCTTTTTAGGCATTTCTTAATAAATCAATCTTTCATTCTATGCATTAGGACTCAGTTTTCCTAAAGCTTCTTTTAGGTATGTTCTTAATCTTTTTCAGAACAGCGCCATAACCCACTAATAGTTGTTTATCATGATATTCTTTTGTTCCGACTATTCCTTGTAGTTTACTAGGGAGTTTTGGTGCTGGTAGGATTTTGGTAATAGTCCATGTGGAAAAAGTTATAGCAGAAAAAGCTCTATTTTTAGGTTTTCATTGAACATCATTTTGATAGGTTGAAGAGCCAAGGCTGACATATTTGTCTAAAAATGAGAATTATATATGTCAAAATAAATATTGCTTTACTAGCCTGAAATAGCCGAAATATCACACTACACCATAACAAAGAACATAGCTTAACAAAGTAAGAACATATTAAACCAAGTAGTTGTTATCTGCAGCTCCTTTAGGCTACAGAGGGGGCAACAAAGTCATGTTATATTTCAAGTAAACGAAACAAAACAAAACAAAGGAGGTGTGTGTTCACACAAAGAACTACATGCATTTACCTCGTTTTTTGTTTCATTTTATTCTATATTTTTTCACACTTTATTGTAGGTGGTTCGAAGTTCTATGATCATAAGACGCATTCAGGTCGATCTCACTCTTCATGTTCGTGCCCGCTGCGTAGAACGCCAATGCAGCACCGATGGAATTGTACGGTGTCATCAGGCTCGACTAGATCTAGATGGGATGGACTCTACTTGTGTTGAAGGAGAGGAAGCATGTGCTTGGCTTGCGGGGAGGGGGGCATATTTCTGTTCAACTTTTCTTATGGGTCATGTTACCTGTCATGTCAGATTACACAGCTTTAGGTATTTCTGTCTTTGTGAGAAAAGTACCAAAATAGTTTTACTGCATGGCTACTCAGGTGTGTTTAATTTGAATATTTTGTGTGCCGTTGCAACGCACGGGTACATACCTAGTATATATATATATATATATATATATATATATATATATATATATATATATATATATATATATATATATATATATATATATATATATATATTATCAGCTAGCAGGAGCTGGTGTCTTGGAGCTAATAGAACGCACTGACTGATCGAGTGACGACTGGCTCATATGTTTGCTTGCAAGTGCGCGCGTGTGGAAGGGAGCTCATCATCAGATTACTTCAGCTATCCATCAATCTCGGCGTCCGACCAGGATCAGATCAAGGCCAGGAAACACGATTATTTTCATCGGTCTGGTTAATTTCATGGAATTTAAATATTTTTTCATCGGTCCACTGTAAACCGATGAAAATAAAGTTAACTTTCATGGAATATACAGTAGGAGCCGATGGAAATAACTTAACTTCCATCGATTACAATCGAGGACGATGGAAATTACCTACATTATATTAGGAAGCCTACACATCCCTTCCGGATGGAGCTAGTTTGATGGAGTTAGTAATCCGTCGTTTAACTGGCGTTGGCTAGAGCCGGTGAAAATTAACCAAAACTGATGGAAATTAGCTAACTTTCATCGGGTTTAGTTAATTTCTGGCCAACGCAAATTAGCTAACTTCCATCAGTTTTAGTCAATTTCTATCCGCCTTGTTGGCGCCGGTTCGGGCACCAATCACCGTGTTGAGAACCTGCGGCGGTGCTCTCTGCACAGGCGCGAACGGTCCACGGCCAGGGGTCGAACGGTCTGCGACCTGGCGCAGGGCTCGGGTTCCCTGCCTGACGAGCCGACGGTCCGCGCCTGGAGGCCGGACGGTCCGCGTGTGCACAGGGGCGGCGAAGTTCGCCGGCGGCGCCTGAATCTCGCTCCCGGGAGGGACCCCGTCGGGGAAGAGAGATCCTAGGCTTCGTCTAGGGTCGGCAAGCCACCCTAGACACCTCTAATCGACGTAGAGCCGAAGAGAAGCGAAGAATTTGGGGTAGGGAAAGGTATCTAGAGCTAAACTAGAACTACTCCTAACGCATAAGTAAAACGAGAAATAGACTTTATTTGATTGATTGTTGGGGGTTCAATCGACCGTAGCCCTTCATCTATATAAAGGAGAGGTCTGGATCCGCTACAAGTTGTTTCCCAAGCTAATCCCACGATTTTAGGTAACAAATCCCGTGAGAAACTCGGAACCTTAACTGACTCTGCGCACGCGCGGACCATCCGGCCTCAGGGCCGGACCGTCCGCGAGGCCACTTTTTGAGCTCAACATGTGTCCCCTGCCTTTTGGTGGAGGTTGATGAACCACAAGTATATGAACTAAGCCTGATGCAAGCCACCAGATTTTTCAATTTAATATGGTGATCATTCAATAGAGCCCCAATGCATAAATATCGTTTAGGATTGCATCTTTCTCGGCCGTGATCATTTGATCAATGGAACAAAAGGAATAGAATGGAGGTGCCCCCCAGCCTGAATAGACAAAGGGAGTACGCATATACCATGGGTTCATCGTCGTACCATTCCATATTTGAATATGACAATACATCGACGATGAGTAGGTGGGTGGGAAGCATCCTGGCATGACAGGATGAACATGCGATGCTTGTTACGTCGTCTTTCGGACCGTTTTACTCGGCCATTTGTTTTAGTGGGTGACCAGGGTTTCTTTGTTGGTCGATCGCATAGAACGACCTTCTTGCCAGCATATTTGGCTAGCAATTGGTCGAAAGTAGGGCAGGCTTTTACCAGCCGACCATGTGCGTCATGTTGGCTTTGCCCTTGCGTCTGTTTCCTTGCTTTGTGTGGACGCTGACACCTCTAGCCATAGGCGGACTGTCCGGATGAGTTAGCTGGACCGTCTGTCTGAACACCAGACCGTCCGCACGTAGGTGTCGGACCATCCGTGATGCTTGGGTCAGGTTGTCGTGCTCGGCTCCTCAATTGAGTATGTCCCCTGGTGCATCTGGACTTGCTAGTCTCCTTGTCCGGAGCCTTCTGAGCAATCTCTTCTTGTGATATATTTGACGTACGAGGATTGTTAATGACGATGTTTTTGCCTTTGCCTTTATCGGCCACTCCGAGCCGAACCAAGACCTCTTTGCATGCGGGTTCTATGATATTGACAAGAAATGACTGCGTGTCCACTTGCATCTCCTGAAAAGCCAACCAACCCTCATTTATGGCCGATTGTATCTGTCGACGAAAAACATTACAATCATTGGTGGCATGGGAAAAAGAATTATGCCACTTACAATAAGCACGTCTCTTTAATTCTTACATAGGAGGAATAGTATGAGTTAATTTAATGTTGCCATTTTTTAGTAGTTCGCATTTTGCAACATTAAAGGTAAATTTAATCTCTTCTTGTCGTTTCTTTTGAATCGACTGTAAGGAAGAACATGCAGAAGATTTGGCCTTTGTTGGCCAAACAAACTCAGCGGTATATACATCTGCAAATTCATCATCTGAATTATCATGCTCTACTAGATGTATAGTACGGGCGGCCAATTTTGATGTCTCTTTAAATCGGCTTTCACAGGCTAAAGCCCGCTAATGTAGCTGAGCTATTGAAAAGAACTAGGTCCAATCTAATTTGTCTTTTGAGTAGAATAGCAACCCATTAAAAGCCAGCCCTGCTAGCTCTTTGTCTGTGACATGGATTCGAAACTGTTGGGGACCTTCGGCATCCGAAGGTCCTCAAAAACAGGATTTAACAGTATTTCTGGAAGTATAATGTGTGAGCAGGTACCTTCGAACTCAAGTCGGTATCACGACAGGAGAAGATCAGGATAATACGAAGGTCTTGATACAACGCCGAAGATGTTTGCAGAAGAGCTTCGGCGTGGTTGCAGAAAATGAAACCGACTTAAAGATGAAAAGGCTATTCAGACCTCGATAGATTACTATAGAATTATTATCAAATGTAAAGGGCATGAATGTAATTTTGTATGGGTTGTACCCCGTGCCTATAAATAGGTGAACAGTACCCCCGTACTGTTCACGCTGACTTGGCATTCGCTTTTTGCGTCACGCTTGTATTGTCATCTCCTTCCGATTGAAGGTACACTTGTAATTCAACGATATTTTTGTTTATGCCTGATAATAATATATATGGTTGTTCATATTGTCTTTTACATTCTTTATATTTCATCCTTTGTTATTGATTGATGAATTTGTGAAGGTACATCCTTCGTAACCTTCGTCCGTAAGCCATTACATCCCAAGGGAAATAATGCTTCGGAGGACGAAGGATTTTAACGATTAACATTTTTCTATGTTGCCTTGTTCTTAACTCATAGCACTTAAGAACAAGTCCCCAACAGAAAGCATTGGTTTCTAGTGTCCCAGAACCTCCGGATATAATCGTTAACCGATTCTTCGCGTCCCTGTCGGACTTAAGCTAAATCAGCTAGCCCTAATTCATATTCCCCAGAAAAGAAATGTTCATGAAACTTACTCTCTAAATCATTCTAGGAATTAATGGAATTAGGAGGTAGGGTGACATACCATGTAAATGCGGTACCAGTAAGGGATAAAGAAAATAAACGAACACGTAATGCTTCCCCATTGGCCAATTCGCCTAGGTGTGCTAGGAATTGGCCTATATGTTCGTGTGTGCTTCTCCCATTTTCACCAGAAAACTTAGAAAACTCCGATATTTTTGCCCCTTGTGGATATGGGACAATGTCAAACCGGTGATCATATGGCTTCTGATATGATTGCCCCACTCTAACTACAATAACTCCGAGCCTATCTCGAAATAGTTCAGCCATCTCTTCCCTAATTTTCTCCATCGCGTCCGGTGGCAAACCACCGGACCCTAGGCTATGGGGTTCATTCGGTCAGGCATTGTTATACCGACCTTCTTGCCGTGACTGATCGATAATGTTGATCGACCTGTGATCGTATGGCGTGCTGTGGTTTAAATATGTAGGGGGCGGAACGTACTGCTGCTGTGGTGTGTAACAATTTGGTGCGTAGTGTGCGACAGTAGGTTCTGCGTATGTGTATCGGGTCTGTACGGTGGTACATCCGAACTGGCCGGTCGTGTTCGCTATTATTGGGGCGCCACGCGGTAGATGTGGTGTGGTCCCGAACTGTCTGGCAGGGAAAGCCAGACGGTCTGCGTAAGGGCCGGACGGTCCGGGCAAAAGCTCGGACCGTCCGACCGTGTCCAGGGGTGCCGATATGCCAAGTAGGGACGACATCGGTGGTATTTTCCCTGGATATGAGTTCATCGGCATACCATATAATGGCTAGGGCTGCGAATTCCCATTTGTTGCCGATGTATTAGACATAGATATCCTGTTACTAGTTTCATATGATGGAAAACTAGGAGCAACAGACTTCTCCAACGTACGTGTTAATTTTCTAATTGATTCTTCTAACCCTCCAATTTGTTGTTTCATTTGATTCTGCTGATGATCTACATATTGTTTAATAGATTGGATGTCGTCGGGTGTACTTACGTTAGGGACTTGAAGCGGAGATAGAAGAGATGTGATGTCGGTCTCTCCATGTTTGACAACTTTCTGGTGGCGATCCACCGTGTATTGTGATAAGAATTTCTCCTTCGCTTGACACATGTAGTCCTCGTATTGCTGTTGCTCATCGGCCGTTAGTCTTTCAACAGCTGGCTTCAGGATATTGTCTAGGGAGATATCAGTGTGATCTTTAGAACCGGCCATTTGAGGGCCTGATTTTTAGTAGATCAAGACACCTGTCCCCAGCGGAGTCGCCAAAAAGTGTGTTGGCGCCGGTTCGGGCACCAATCACTGCGTTGAGAACCTGCGGCGGTGCTCTCTACACAGGCGCGGACGGTCCGCGGCCAGGGGCCAGACGGTCCGCGACCTGGTGCAGGGCTCGGGTTCCCTGTCTGACGAGACGGACGGTCCGCGCCAAGAGGCCGGACGGTCCGCGCGTGCACAGGGGCGGCAGAGTTCGTCGGCGGCGTCTGAATCTCGCTCCGGGGAGGGACCCCGTCAGGAGAGATCCTAGGCTTCGTCTAGGGTCGGCAGGCCACCCTAGACACCTCTAATCAACGTAGAGCCGAAGAGAAGCGAAGAATTTGGGGGTAGAGAAAGGCTAATCTAGAGCTAAACTAGAACTATTCCTAATGCATAAGTAAAACGAGAAATAGACTTGATTTGATCGATTGTTGGGGGTTCAATCGGCCGTAGCCCTTCATCTATATAAAGGGGAGGTCTGGATCCGCTATAAGTTGTTTCCCGAGCTAATCCCATAATTTTAGGTAACAAATCCCGCGAGAAACTCATAACCTTAACTGACTCTAGCCGACGTAAATTATCGAATTTCCTTGTAGTATCTGTCCCTAAGAATGAAAATACCTTTATAAGATGGCAAGGACCAACATTGTTCTAGAAAAGAAAAATCAGGAAAAGAGAGGGCATTGTATTGCCCACGGGAACATGCAACCGAGGTAATGATATTCATGAGGTGTTTGGTTCCATTGAACTAAAGTTTAGTATGTGCCACTTCGAATGTTCCAATGATAATTGTGAGTGTTAAATATAGTTTAAATATAAAAACTAATTATACAGATAAGACTAAAGGCGAGACAATTTTATTAAACCTAATTAGTTTGTATTTAATTCTCATAGTTGATATAACTAGATAGGTAGGCACATATATAGAGAGATAGATATAAATAGATATAAATAAGTAGATAGATAGATAGATAGATAGATAGATAGATAGATAGAGATAGATAGATAGATGGACTGGTAGATAGATTAAGAGACATGGAGATAGATAGACACGGATAGATGTTTAGTATATAAAGCAGGCGTGGTGATATCAAACACATCAACACATTTTTGGTATTAGACTATTGTAGCTCATATCATCTGTCACCCATGGCGAAGTGCAGCAGCTTCCAAGGATTATTCTGGTTGCTTTCCATGATTCTTCTAGCATCCTTTGTTGCTCATGCACGCACAACAAGTGGTAATCAATGAATTATTAGGCCCATTTTCTTTTGTGGTAAATAGGTATATCAATTTATTTAGTGTTCCTTAAATTAATCTGATGGAGTTGCACGTGATTGATCTTATTAGGGCACACCAAAGAGGACAGCAATGCTAGGAACATGACGATGACCAAGACGAGGGCATCGGGCAACATACTTGTTAGCCGTAATGACGACGGGCCATGCTATCTAGATTCCGGTCTTAATGAGTACGTCTGCAGAAAGACTAATAAGTGCTATAAGAGCTTGGTGCTCTGCGTGGCGAGTTGTCAACCATCATCATGAATTCATGATACTGCGGAGACATCATGATACTGCGGAGACAGACGGCGAGAGATGAGGCTAGCTAGATGCTGTTTCACCAAAATATTATGTAACACCCAAATCTCCCATTTTAAGAAATAAATAAGATTTTCGAAAAGATTATTTGAATTGGAGTGCTCTTACATATCGATTAATTATGCATTTAATATATTTTCCTAAAATGATCAATTGGGCAAAAGAATATATTTGTGATGTGCACTGCATTCTGGAGCATGGTTTATTACTGTTTGAATTTGAATTCGGATTTGAATCATTTGAATTCTCATTGGATTTGAATTGGAAACTAAAAAGAAAAAATAAAAAGAAAAATGCCTACGTGTGGCTCCCTCTCTGGTGTGTGGGCCGCTTCCTCGGCCGGCCCACTTCCACACCGGCAGCTCACGCCTAGGGGTAAAAACGGTCGAAAACGATCGGTAAACACTAAAATCAATTTTCTTTTCATATTTTTTCTCAGAAATAAGATCGAAAACGGTAACTCCGAAAACGAAAACGACATCGGTAATTTGGAAACATCAGAAACGAAAGTTCGGTACGAAAATTACACCGGTTACAATCGAAATCTTAAATTCGATCGGTAAAAACTGTAACGTGTACCCTCAATTGACTTTAAAAATTCACGCAAGTCATACATTCATATGAAATTAGTAATAACATATAAGGTAGGAGGTCACATTAAATATATAAGTTGAGAAGTATATAAACCATTATTATGTATTTAAGTAAACTAGAATCAAGATGTGTATAATGATATGACACTTACATTCTATTTGTACTACTACTTGGCATAGTAAATATAATTAGTGTCCTCTTGGTCCTTATTAAGTTATCGTGCAAATTATGAATATATGTATCAATAGTAATAACAGGTAAGAAAATATAAATAAAATTTATAAAAGTTTCAAATGATTCTAAACTATATACCATTAAATAGATCTTGATTTTAGGAAAATAATAAAATTAGTTTCATATTTTTCTAAGCTAACATGAATTTGTTATGAATTTATAAAGGATAGTACAGATTTAATATTTTTCTGAACAACACCGAATTTATTACCGACGGTAAAATACCGAATAAAAACAATAATTTTCGGAAAAGATAGGAAGAGGGCCAAACTGTTTCCGTTTCCGATTTTTTTACCGATTTCATTTCTGTTTCTGTTTAGACCTAAATTTTGGTAAAACTTCGAAAACGATTCTCGGTATCCGAAAATTACCGTTTCCATTTTCACCCCTACTCACGCCCACACCCGCATCGTCAATTGGCGTATTCACGAAAAGTTGTGTCTCTTCGGTTTCGCACACACTCGAGCCCCGCATTGTGACCGACCCATTGGGATGGACGTAACTACAGCTGTCTAGCTGACATGTGGGATCGACTATGGTCTAGCCCCACACGTCAGTCGCCGGACGTAACCACAGAGGAAGCACGTCTGTGATCGACACAGTAACATGGGGCCTGAAGTCAATATTGTCTTCAATGTTGAATCCGTTTTGGTTGTGGATGAAGAATCACATCGACACTCTACAACCCGACCATCGATCCCCTGTTTCATACTCTACCCTATTGTGGTATAAACACTCGACCACCCACACCCTATATCTCATCTAGCCTTAGGCTATCTCCAGCAGAGGCGGATCTAAGGATGGGGCAAAGGGGGCCATGGCCCCACCTCAATTTTTATATGCTATTATACCTAGATTTAGATATACATCAAAATAAAAAAAAAACTTTTATATAGTAGGTACAACCAAATCTAATGAAACCTAGTTTTAATCTAACTTTTTCTCGATAGTCCATTGCTCAGCCCGCTCTCCATACAAGTAGTTTGATTCCTTCCTCTAGCGGCTAGCTACTCGACCTACTCGTGGCTCGATCGCTCCTTCGATCATGACTGGATCGGTAGTGGGTGACCAGACCCGTCCGCTACCAGTGTCACCTTGTCTTCTCGTTAGTTCATCGCATTGTCGGGATCCCACATGCAGCGCCACTATTTTGCCTCCTATTCCACATCGACTGGTGGGCAAGCTATTGGTGGGATCCTACCTTGGCACCATGGTGCCACCACCATCTGCCCTCACTATGCCACCAGGGTCCCACCACGTCGTCGCAATACAACAATAGTTGTCGCTTGCCACTGTCTACAACTGCTTGCCCTCGCTGCCCCTCGCATTATTCCTTCCCACCCCCTTATGGGTGCTGCTCAAGCAGCTCAGGAGGCGCCAACCCCACAACCACAGGTAGAAGGAGTTCCAGGTGCGGCGTCCAGATCAGGGACTAGTGGCCCGTATGTTGCTGCCTCATCATCGCCATCTCAAGGCAGACTCACCACAATGACGCGTCGATGTGGCCGCTTCACCCGCCTTTCTGTAGGGTGGCCAAAATGGTTTTCTGATATTCATATCATTTTAGAACGCTCCTAGTATTATCACTGACCTTGTTATTATCATGAAGCTATTTTTATCTAGTCGTCTAGTATCGTGGTTTGTCTCTTATGGTGTCGCCCCACCTAAAATTTTGTTCTACGTCCGTCACTGATCTCCAGCACACAACAGTCTCCTTGTCTCACTCCTATCTCAATCTCTATTTCAAACTCTACTATAAACAGTGGAATCTATAGTTCAAAACATTGTTATACACATCCATATATATGCCGCGCTGGAGATGGCCTTAGAGTGCGTGATTTCGGATGCCGAGAGCTCGTGCCGCCGTGAACTGAGAGAGAAGAGCAACGAACCACCGCAACCTAAACGCTCCATCGCCATTGTACAAGCCTTGGTTAGCATCCTAGGAGGTTCACTGAGTTTTATAGAGGGGCTGCGTAGTGTTTGCAAGCGTGAAGACTGAAGAGTGACCGGACATCGGAGTGCACCTCGTTGGAATTCTAGATCTGCGTCTGCGCCATCCCACGTCATGGCGGGCCCCGTTCTGGTCGTCGTCGTCAGTGAGATACCCCTAGGCCCCTACCAAATCTTCCATCTCCTCCGCCTACTTTTGTCATGCAGTCGCGATCGGTTTGGGGCACCAGAGCACCGGTGTGCGGGTCACCAGAGGGCACCGTCGTGGAAACGCGACGGTGTAGCTCGGCCACTGTCAGAGGTGGAAGATGAGCCACTGACCATCAATCTGATAAACAGTTTAGATTAGATCTAAACATAATATCGCTTCACTTTATTTAATCTGGGATTCTACGGCTTTGGTCGCATGCACTTAAATTAGACGGATGTTTTGCAGATGAGTCCCTGAGTTATTTTGAAATAGCCCCACAGTCGCTCACTGTTTAAAAAGTGTTTCAAACAGGTCCTGTAATTTATAATTTTGACCTAAAGCTCTCTAGATTTCTAATCTGTCGTCCAGGGTGGCCCAATTCACATTGAGACCCATTGGTTTATATTAGAAATTAAGTTGAGGTTCTTAGATTTCACAAATGGGTCCCTAGAATTCTATTTTTAATATAAAATCAACCCTAAAACTTGTTTTTGCTATAACTTTTTCATTCTAACTCCGATTTTAGTGGTTCTTGAGCCTACGGATTCATCTCGATGCGTAGATTTGATTTATGCATATGGTTTCTCTATTTGGCACATTGTTATTTTTTATTTATGTTTTTCTTGCATGTTTGTATGTTGTGAATAGAAGAGCATGTGTTTGAGGGATCTGAAGACCAACCTTGTGAAGACCCTGAGCAACATGAGCTTGCTTTAGATGACAAGTTGTGTCCTTTATCACATTATTGTGTCATATATAATATTTACTATTATATTCTCACCTATGCATTGCACAATTAAGTTAAACTGAAGGGACCTATTAGGTGATGACTAATTTTGTTTTCCTTATACCTTGTTCGCACCACAGTTTACAATTTTGACCGAAATTCGGTGAAATTAGGTATTTTCCCGTTTTCGGTACTACATGAAAGTGAAATTTAGGTCTGGGAAACTATATATTTCAATTCCAAATTCAAAAAAATACAAAAGTCAAACTTTGATAAAACGAAATTTTGAACAGTAAAGACGAAATTGTAAACCATGGTTTACACCTAATTTACCTATCGTTGGGTAAACAAGCTAGTGCTTTACTTGGTTTATGGGATAATCTTACCCATGGAAAATAGAAATTATTTTATTCATATGGATATTGTTTTATTATTATGGTATCTTATTTGCAACATCACTATGTTTAACTAAGAACATGGAGCGAGAACACAAGAAAACAGTACAACCACAATGACTAATAGACTCTGGTCTTGGATAGTTAATTAGGGAAGCTAGTTATGTGTTAACCTTACTGAAAGGTCAAGTGGGGAGGTGTTGTCGGGAGTCTGGATCGCTTCTCGGGGTGATGGGGTCTATGGTATCTTTTCAACCAAGGGAGTTCTGTGCTACACCTCGTCCTGAAACCTAACTAGTGGGTTAACTTCATACTAGCGGATCTTTGTAAAGGCATCGTAGTGAACCCTGCCACACCTTTTGGAAGAGGTGAAGGGTCTAGCTAACACGGGCAAATGTGTAACACGACTTGTGGGTAAAGATGTACGACCTCTACAAGTGTAAAGCTGATATATCAGTGGTGTTAACGATCAAGAGCAGCTCGAATCTTCACACGATTAATCTATTAGAAACAAATTAAATGGATTTGCATGTGGTTTATTATTGTTGAATATTTCAATCATGATCTTATACTTAATTGAGATATATCAATTTATACTTAGTAATTGCTAATGAAATTTTGACCAACTTAATTAAAATATGTAATGTTATAGCCTCAACCTTATTCTTGGATAGCCTTACTCTACACTGTTTTTACACGCTTGCTGAGTACCAACCATAAGTGTACCCATTATTGCTAAATTTGGTGCTTAGAACATGGACAACACGAGGAGAACTTCTATGGAGACTTTTGAGGAGTTCTAGGTCTACGTTGCTCCGGTCAACCATCCTATGGATAGTCATTTAGTTTCTTTTATTTAGTTTATTTTATAAAGACATTTTATTTATGTAATAAAGTTTATGGCATTGGTTTCTATACAATAAAGTCATCACATGTGTGTAATTTGATCCTGTCACACATACGAGATGCATCTAGGTTTATCCTAAAATCCTGGTGTGACATATTAGATGGAGATTGATATGTTCTACCAAATCATTCATTCACAAATGACATATAAACTGTAACATGTATTGAAGGATCAAATCTGGCTACTAGAGGGGGTGAATTAGAGCCAATAAAAAACTTTGAAATTGAGCACTTAACCTCAATGGAAATGAAGAGAATGCTCAAACCAAAACATATCAACTAACTTGTGATTGCATGTATTTGGAAAAATTTCTAGGGACATACAAGAGTCTAATGAATCAGACGTATTGCAAAACGGACACCGAAAAGTCCAAAACGACCCAAAATTGTGCCATTTACTTAGGTTGTTTTCAACATCTCGAATTGAAGTTTTAGAATGCAAGATTGGTCCAAATGAACTTTGATTGAGCTAAAATGTTTCACACGCCTTCACAAGGAAGTTTCCAAGGCGGCCACAAAGGTTTAAGCTTCAAATTCAGATCATAAAACTCAAACTTGACTTGGAGTTTTGTTAGGGTTTTATCAAAAGAGCAAATCAGATAGAAAACTTATCTACGAGTTGGATCAACTCATATCAGAGGTTGTAATGAATCTTGGACAGTTTGTAAACCAAAGATTAACCCCCAAAACACTCCCCAAACTTGTGAGGCAAAGATCCACTCAAAAACTCAAATTAGAGGGATAGAAAAAGGGAAGAAACAACTCAAGAACAAAAACCATCAGATTTGACACGAAATGAAAACCCATAGGGCAAAGTGTGGTTACAGGCACACTTCCTCAAAATTTCATGAACTTAGACGACAAGGTTCAAAACATTTAAAGATCTTAAAACATGATAAGGAAAATAAAGACTATGAGCTAATCGAGGAAATAAAATGCTAAAAGCGATGGCTGAATAGTTCAGGCCTCCCCTCATATTTATAGAGGGTTATTCCTCTTTTCTAAACTACCCTTAGATACATACAATCTATCTACTTAGCCAAGGACAAAATGGACCAACTCTTAAAATTTTGATCTGATGGCCACACAATCTCTATGAAGTTGCTCTGCCTTCATCCAACCTCTGCGATGATGTCATAATAATTAGTCACCTTCTCTTGATCATCAACAACTCTATTTACAACTACAGAATTGGTTGTGGTGAGCAGCTTCGAACCTGGTAGAATGGAAACAGAAACCATTGACATCATACCGACCATAGCTTTTCATAGTATTTGTTCCTATGGACATTTGTCGAAGGTCTAGACGTATATTGCCACTCCTATCTACATAATAACAAAACCAACATATATAGGAAATTAGGCCTTCCTTCGTTTCCCTCTCGACACATCTAATCACGTTGATTCGATGTTGGTATAGGACCACACATCCAATTTTGAGAATCAAACTCACTGTTAGTACAAGAAAATAAACCTATTAGAACTAGAAAAAAGCAGGGTAGAAACAACGACTACAAAGTTTACACTTACATTAGAAACCGAGTAATCTCTTTTATGTTGTTATACATATAGAGCAAAGCAGTCTTCCATTCGTCATCGGTGAAAATAGTATGACGTGTTGGGACCTATAATTTTGCCCCTCCATTGAAAAAATTCAAGATCACTACAAGGTACCACCATATAGGTGTGCTGACGTTGTGTGTTCCTCTGCAAAGTATAGGCACTAATATGATTTGAATTACATAATAAAATTTACTTTCTCATGTTAAATAAACCACATTATTGAAAGTCGCCTAGAGGGGGGTTAATAGGCAAATCTGAAATTTATAAACTTTAAGCACAACTACAAGCCGGGTTAGCGTTAGAAATATAATCGAGTCCGAAAGAGAGGGCGAAAACAAATCACAAGCAAACAAAGCAGATGACACAGTGATTTTTTTACCGAGGTTCGGTTCTTGCAAACCTACTCCTTGTTGAGGTGGTCACAAAGACCGGGTCTCTTTCAACCCTTTCCCTCTCTCAAACGGTCACCTAGACCGAGTGAGCTTTTCTCCTCAATCAATGGGGTCACTTAGACCCTACAAGGACCACCACAACTTGGCGTCTCTTGCTTTGATTACAAAGGTGTTGAGAACAAGAAATGGGGAAGAAAAAAGCGATCCAAGAACAAGAGCTCAAAGAACACTAGCAAAAACTCTCTCTCTAGTCACTATTTGCTTGGAGTGGAAATGGGACTTGGAGAGGCTTTGATTCTATTGAATTTGTGTCTTGTATTGATTGCACTAGCTCTTGTATTGAATGTGAAGTCTGAAAACTTGGATGCCTTGAAGTGTGGTGGTTGGGTGGTATTTATAGCCCCAACCACCAAAGTGGCCGTTGGGGAGGCTGTCTGTCGATGGGCGCAGCGGACAGTCCGGTGCGCCAGCCATGTCACCCAACAGTTAGGGTTCGACCGTTGGAGCTCTGACAGGTGGGACCACCGGACAGTCTGGTGGTGCACCGGACAGGTACTATTCACTGTCTGGTGCACCTTCTGGCGCCTGCTCTAACTCTGTGCGCTCTGTCCACGCACTGTAGCGCTTTTACAGGTTTCCGTTGGAGTCGACCGTTGCGCTGTAGCCGTTGCTCCGCTGGCACACCAGACAGTCTGATGCTACACCTGACGGTCCGGTGAATTATAGCGGAGTGGCATTTCCAGAAACCCGAAGGTAGAGAGTTGGAGTTGATCCACCCTGGTGCACCGTACACTGTCCGATGCGCCAGACCAGGGCAGCCTTCAGTTGGTTTTGCTCCTTTCTTTTTGAACCCTATCTTGGGCTTTTTATTGGTTTGTGTTGAACCTTTGGCACCTATAGAACTTATAATCTAGGGCAAACTAGTTAGTCCAATTATTTGTGTTGGGCAATTCAACCACCAAAATTATTTAGGAAAAGGTTTGACCCTATTTCCCTTTCAATCTCCCCCTTTTTGGTGATTGATGCCAACACAAACCAAAGCAAATATATAAGTGCAGAATTGAACTAGTTTGCACAAGGTAAGTGTAAAGGTTGCTTGAGATTAAACCAATTTAAACTTTCATAAGATATGCATGGATTGCTTTCTTTCTTTTAACATTTTGGACCACGCTTGCACCACTTGTTTTGTTTTTGAAAATTCTTTTGGAAATTCTTTTCAAAGTATTTTTGCAAATAGTCAAAGGTAAAAGAATAAGATTTTGAGAAGCATTTTCATGATTTGAAATTTTCTCCCCCTATTTCAAATGCTTTTCCTTTGACTAAACAAAACTCCCCCTAGATGAAATTCTCCTCTTAGTGTTCAAGAGGGTTTTTCAAATTGAAAGAATGTCAAATATTTTAGATACCAAATTTTGAAAAACTCCTCCTCAAAATATAGATATCAATTGAGACAGAATTTTTTTAGAGGAATACTCAAAGATACCAATTGAAAAACATTTAACAATTTAAACTTGTTTCGAATTTTTTTGAAAATTGGCATGGTGGTGCGGTCCTTTTGCTTTGGGCTAATACTCTCTCTCCCTTTGGCATTAATCGCCAAAAACGGAGTCTTTAGAGCCCTTTTTAAATTCTCTCCCCCTTTGGCAAACAATTTATGAGTGAAGGATTATACCAACGTGGAGAGCGATGCGGAGTGATGGCGAAGGGTAAATAATACCGGTAGAGTGGAGTGGAAGCCTTGTCTTCGCCGAAGACTCCATTTCCCTTTCAATCTATGACTTAGCATGAAATACACTTGAATAACACATTAGTCGTAGCACATGAAAGAGATATGATCAAAGGTATATAAATGAGCTATGTGTGTAAAGTATCAATCAAAATTCCTAGAATCAAGTATGTTTAGCTCATTTCTAAGTTTGGTAAAGATTTTCTCATCTAGTGGTTTGGTAATGATATCGGCTAATTGTTCTTTGGTGCTAACATAAGTAATCTCGATATCCCCCCTTTGTTGGTGATCCCTCAAAAAGTGATACCGAATGGCTATGTGCTTAGTGTGGCTGTGCTCAACAGGATTATCCGCCATGCGGATTGCACTCTCATTATCACATAGGAGAGGGACTTTGGTTAATTTGTAACCATAATCCCTAAGGGTTTGCTTCATCCAAAGCAATTGCGCGCAACAATGGCTTGCGACAATGTACTCGGCTTTGGCGGTAGAAAGAGCTACTGAATTTTGTTTCTTTGAAGCCCAAGACACAAGGGATCTTCCCAAGAACTGACAAGTCCCTGATGTGCTCTTCCTATAAATTTTACACCCTGCCCAATCAGCATCTGAATAACCTATGAAATCAAAGGTGGATCTCTTGGGGTACCAAAGACAAAACTTAGGTGTATGAACTAAATATTTCAAGATTCTTTTTACGACCCTAAGGTGAACTTCCTTAGGATCGGCTTGGAATCTTGCACACATGCATACGGAAAGCATAATATCCGGTCGAGATGCACATAAATAGAGTAAAGATCCTATCATTGATCAGTATACCTTTTGATCTACGGATTTACCTCCCATGTCGAGGTCGAGATGCCCATTGGTTCCCATGGGTGTCTTGATGGGCTTGGCATCCTTCATTCCAAACTTGGTGAGTATGTCTTGAATGTACTTCGTTTGGCTGATGAAGGTGCCCTCTTGGAGTTGCATCACTTGAAATCCTACGAAATACTTCAACTCCCCCATCATAGACATCTTGAATTTTTGAATCATGATCCTACTAAACTCTTCACAAGTAGATTTGTTAGTAGACCCAAATATGATATCATCAACATAAATTTGGCATACAAACAAATCATTTGCAATAGTTTTAGTAAAGAGTGTAGGATCGACTTTTCCGACTTTGAAGCCATTAGTGATAAGAAAATCTCTTAGGCATTCATACCATGCTCTTGGGGCTTGCTTGAGCCCATAAAGTGCCTTAGAGAGTTTATAGACATGGTTAGGGTACTCATTATCTTCAAAGACGGGAGGTTGCTCAACATAGACCTCTTCCTTGATTGGTCCATTGAGGAAGGCACTTTTCACGTCCATTTGGTAAAGCTTAAAGCCATGGTAAGTAGCATAGGCAAGTAATATGCAAATTGGCTCAAGCCTAGCTACGGGCGCATAGGTTTCACCGAAATCCAAACCTTTGACTTGTGAATATCCCTTGGCCACAAGTCGGGCTTTGTTCCTTGTCACCACACCATGCTCATCTTGCTTGTTGCGGAAGACCCACTTGGTTCCTACAATATTTTAGTTAGGACGTGGAACAAGATGCCATACCTCATTCCTCGTGAAGTTGTTGAGTTCCTCTTGCATTGCCAACACCCAATCCGAATCTCTTAATGCATCTTCCACCCTGTATGGCTCAATAGAAGACACAAAGGAGTAATGTTCACAAAAATGAGCGACACGAGATCGAGTGGTTAACCCCTTATGAATGTCACCGAGAATGGAGTTCACAGGGTGATCTCGTTGTATCGCTTGGTGGGCTCTTGGGTGTGACGGTCTTGGACCCTGATCATCTTCCTTGTCTTGATCATTAGCATCTCCCCCTTGATCATTGTCCTCCTCTTGAGGTGGCTCCTCTTGATTCATTTTCATTATCTTGAGCTTGATCCTCATCTTGAGTTGGTGGAGATGCTTGCATGGAAGAAGATGGTTGATCTTGTGCTTGTGGAAGCTCTTTGGATTCCTTAGGACACACATCCCCAATGGACATGTTCCTTAGCGTGATGCATGGAGCCTCTTCATCATCTAGCTCATCAAGATCAACTTGCTCTACTTGAGAGCCATTAGTCTTATCAAACACATTGTCACAAGAAACTTCAACTAGTCCAGTGGACTTGTTAAAGACTCTATATGCCCTTGTGTTTGAGTCATAACCAAGTAAAAAGCCTTCTACAGCCTTAGGAGCAAATTTAGATTTTCTACCTCTTTTAACAAGAATAAAACATTTGCTACCAAAGACTCTAACATATGAAACATTGGGCTTTTTACCAGTTAGGAGTTCATAGGATGTCTTCTTGAGGATTCGGTGAAGGTAGAGACAGTTGATAGCGTAGCAAGCGATGTTGATTGCTTCCGCCCAAAACCGGTCCAAAGTCTTGTACTCATCAAGCATGGTCCTCGCCATGTCAAGTAGTGTTCTATTCTTCCTCTCCACTACACCATTTTGTTGAGGTGTGTAGGGAGAAGAGAACTCATGCTTGATGCCCTCGTCCTCAAGAAAGCCTTCAATTTGAGAGTTCTTGAACTCCATCCCATTGTCGCTTCTAATCTTTTTTATCCTTAAGCCAAACTCATTTTGAGCCCGTCTCAAGAATCTCTTTAAGGTCTCTTGGGTTTGAGATTTATCCTACAAAAAGAACACCCAAGTGAAGCGAGAATAATCATCCACAATAACTAGACAGTACTTACTCCCGCTGATGCTTATGTAAGCTATCGGGCCGAATAGATCCATGTGGAGTAGCTCAACCGGCCTGTCGGTCGTCATGATGTTCTTGTGTGGATGATGAACACCAACTTGCTTTCCTGTTTGGCATGCGCTAAAACCTTATCTTTCTCAAAATGAACATTTGTTAGTTCTAAAATGTGTTCTCCCTTTAGAAGTTTGTGAAGATTCTTCATCCCAACGTGGGCTAGTCGGTGATGCCAGAGCCAACCCATATTAGTCTTAGCAATTAAGCAAGTATCGAGTTCAGCTCTATTAAAATTAACTAAATATAGCTGATCCTCTAATACTCCCTTAAATGCTACTGAATCATCACTTCTTTTAAAGACAGTAACACCTATATCCGTAAAAAGACAGTTGTAACCCATTTTGCATAATTGAGAAACAAAAAGCAAATTGTAATCTAAAGAATCTACAAGAAAAACATTGGAAATAGAATGGTCAGGTGATATAGCAATTTTACCAAGTCCTTTGACCAAACCTTGATTTCTATCCCCGAATGTAATAGCTCTTTGGGGATCATGGTTTTTCTCGTAGGAGGAGAACATCCTTTTCTCCCCAGTCATGTGGTTTGTGCACCCGCTATCAATGATCTAACTTGAGCCCCCGGATGCATAAACCTATAAAACAAGTTTAGGCCTTGTTCTTAGGTACCCAAACGGTCTTGGGTCCTTTGACATAAGAAACAAGCACCTTGGGTACCCAAACACAAGTCTTGGAGCCCTTGTGTTTGCCCCCAACATATTTGGCAACTACTTTGCCTAATTTGTTAGTTAAAACATATGAAGCATCAAAAGTTTTAAATGAAACAATAGGCTCATTTGATGCAATAGGAGATTTCTTTTTAGGCAATTTAACATGAGTGGATTGCCTAGAACTAGATGCCTCACTCTTATACATAAAAGCATGATGAGAGCTAGAGTGAGACTTCCTAGAGTGAATTCTCCTAATCTTATGTTCGGGATAACCAGTAGAATATAAAATATAGCCCTCGTTATCCTGAACCATGAGAGCCTTACCCTTAACAAAATTAGACAATTTCTTAGGGGCATTAAGCTTGACATTGTCTCCCTGTTGGAAGCCAATGCCGTCCTTATTGCCAGGGCGTCTCCCACTATAGAGCATACTTCTAGCAAATTTAAATGTTTCATTTTCTAAGTCATACTCATTAATTTTAGCACTAAGTTGAGCTATGTGATCATTTTGTTGTTTAATTAAAGCTAGGTGATCATGGATAGCATCAACATTAATGTCCCTACATCTAGTACAAATGGAAACATGGCTAACAGTAGATGTAGAGGGTTTGCATGCATTTAATTCATCAATCTTAGCATGTAACATGGCATTTTCTTTTCTAAGATTGGAAATAGAATCATTGCAAACATTTAAATCCTTAGCCTTAGCAATTAAATTATCATTCTCAATCTTAAGGCTAGAAAGTGATTCATTCAATTTGTCAATTTTAGAAATCAAACTAGCATTATCATTTTTAAGTTTGACAATAGAATCATCACAAACACTTAACTTCTCAACCTTAGCAATCAATTTAGCATTCTCAAATCTAAGGTTGGAAATAGTGTCATGGCAAGGTCTTAGCTCACTAGTCAATTTTTCACATTTTTCTACTTCATGAGCATAAACATTTTTAGCCTTAACATGCTTCTTGTTTTCTTTAATAAGGAAGTCCTCTTGGCTATCCAAGAGTTCATCCTTCTCATGAATAGCACTAATTAATTCATTCAATTTTTCCTTTTGTTACATGTTTAGGTTGGCAAAAAGTGCGAGCAAATCATCCTCATCATCACTAGAGCTAGCATCATCACTAGATGTTGCATATTAAGTAGAGGCTCTAGATTTTACCTTCTTCTTTTTGCCGTCCTTTGCCATTAGGCACTTGTGGTCGATTTTTGGGAAGAGGAGGCCTTTGTTGATGGCGATGTTGGCGGCGTCCTCGTCGGAGGAGGAGTCGGTGGAGCTCTCATCGGAGTCCCATTCCTGACACACGTGGGCATCGCCTTCTTCTTCTTGTAGTATCTCTTCTTTTCCTTCCTCTTTCCCTTCTTGTCGTCGTCCCTGTCACTATCACTAGATAATGGATATTTAGCAATAAAATGACCGGGCTTACCACACTTGTAGCAAACTTTCTTGGAGCGGGGCTTGTAATCTTTCCCCCTCCTTTGCTTGAGGATTTGGCGAAAGCTTTTGATGATTAGCGCCATCTCCTCGTTGTCGAGCTTGGAGGCGTCGATGGGGAGCCTACTTGACGTAGACTCTTCTTTCTTCTCCTCCATCGCTTTGAATGCGACGGGTTGCACCTCGGGTGTGGAGGTGGTGCCTCGCTCTATGATTTGTTTGGAGCCTTTGATCATCAACTCAAAGCTCACAAACTTTCTTATAACCTCCTCGAGAGACATTAGCTTATATCTAGGATCACCACGAATTAATTGAACTTATGTAGGGTTAAGAAAAACGAGTGATCTTAGAATAACCTTGACCATTTCATGGTCATCCCATTTTGTGCTCTCGAGGTTGCGCACTTGATTCACTAAGGTCTTGAGCCGGTTGTACATGGCTTGGGGCTCCTGCCCTTGGTTGAGCATGAATCGACCGAGCTTCCCCTCGATCGTTTCCCGCTTGGTGATCTTGGTCACCTCATCTCCTTCGTGCATGGTCTTGAGCACGTCCCAAATCTCTTTGGCACTTTTCAACCCTTGCACCTTATTATACTCTTCTCGACTTAGAGAGGCGAGGAGTATAGTAGTGGCTTAGGAGTTGAAGTGCCGGATTTGTGCTACCTCGTCTGAGTCATAGCCTTCATTCCCCACGGATGGTTCCTGCGCTCCAAATTCAACAATGTCCCAAATGCTAGTGTGGAGTGAGGTTAGATGGTGCCTCATTTTATCACTCCACATATAATAATCTTTACTGTAAAAAACCAGTGGTTTGCCTAGTGGGACGGAAAGTAAAGGAGTGCATTTGGAAATGCGAGGATAACGTAAGGGGATCTTACTAAACTTCTTGCGCTCATGGCGCTTAGAAGTGACGGGCGGCGTGTCGGAGCCGGAGGTGGAAGGCGACGAAGAATCGGTCTCGTAGTAGACCACTTTCTTCATTTTCTTCTTCTTGTCGCCACTCCAGTGCGACTTGACGCGGTGAGGTGATTCCTCCCTCTTCTTGTTGCCGGACTCCTTTGATGGAGCCTTCCCGTGGCTTGTGGCGGGCTTCTCGGCGGTCACCATCTCCCTCTTGGTGTGATCTCCCGACATCACTTCGAACGGTTAGGTTCTAATGAAGTACCGGGCTCTGATACCAATTGAAAGTCGCCTAGAGGGGGGGTGAATAGGCAAATCTGAAATTTATAAACTTTAAGCACAACTACAAGCCGGGTTAGCGTTAGAAATATAATCGAGTCCAAAAGAGAGGGCGAAAACAAATCACAAGCAAACAAAGCAGATGACACGGTGATTTGTTGTACCGAGGTTCGGTTCTTGCAAACCTACTCCCCGTTGAGGTGGTCATAAAGACCGGGTCTCTTTCAACCCTTTCCCTCTCTCAAACGGTCACCTAGACCGAGTGAGCTTTTCTCCTCAATCAATGGGGTCACTTAGACCCTACAAGGACCACCACAACTTGGTGTCTCTTGCTTTGATTACAAAGGTGTTGAGAACAAGAAATGGGGAAGAAGAAAAGCGATCCAAGAACAAGAGCTCAAAGAACACTAGCAAAAACTCTCTCTCTAGTCACTATTTCCTTAGAGTGGAAATGGGACTTGGAGAGGCTTTGATTCTATTGAATTTGTGTCTTGTATTGATTTCACTAGCTCTTGTATTGAATGTGAAGTCTGAAAACTTGGATGCCTTGAAGTGTGGTGGTTGGGGGGTATTTATAGCCCCAACCACCAAAGTGGCCGTTGGGGAGACTGTCTGTCGATGGGCGCACCGGTGCGCCACCGGACATTATCCGGTGCGCCAGCCACGTCACCCAACCGTTAGGGTTCGACCGTTGGAGCTCTGACAGGTGGGACCACCGGACAGTCCGGTGGTGCACCGGACAGGTACTGTTCACTGTTCAGTGCACCGTCTGGCGCCTACTCTGACTCTGCGCGCTCTGTTCGCGCACTGTAGCACTTTTACAGGTTTCCGTTTGAGTCGACCGTTGCGCTGTAGCTGTTCCTCCGCTGGCACACCGGACAGTCCGGTGCTACACCGAACGGTCCGGTGAATTATAGCGGAGTGACATTTCTAGAAACCCAAAGGTAGAGAGTTGGAGTTGATCCACCCTGGTGCACCGGACACAGTTCGGTGGCACACCGGACAGTCCGGTGCGCCAGACCAGGGCAACCTTCGATTGATTTTGCTCCTTTCTTTTTGAACCCTATCTTGGACTTTTTATTGGTTTGTGTTGAACTTTGGCACCTGTAGAACTTATAATCTAGAGCAAACTAGTTAGTCCAATTATTTGTGTTGGGCAATTCAACCACCAAAATTATTTAGAAAAAGGTTTGACCCTATTTCCCTTTCAATTATATTATATACTAAATAACATTTTTCGGGTAATAAATAATATCAAATGACCTTATTTCCAAGGACTTAATAATTACCCTCGGAAATTACAAATTTATGTTATTTAAGGACCCCTAAATGAACTAAAACAACCTAAATAATATGTATAATCACATTTAGGCTCTCAGAAATAACACACTAAATAATTTTTAACATACAAATCAATTATTTCTACACAAAATTACTACAATCAATCAATCAGTGCAAATATAAAATATTTGTGCACTTACTTGAGTTACAAGTGATTGGCTAGGGCGGAGGAACTAGTCAGGACGTTGGCGTCAGGCAGGGCCAAGGGCGAGACTGAGTGGCACGGGTCCACGGGCAAAGGACGTGACCACAGGCGCATAGGCGTGGCCAACGGTGAGGGCATGGCACGCGGGCGCGGCCGACTGCATGGGGAGCCGGTGAGGGCGCGACCGAGGAACGATAGTGGTCGTGGTGCATGGGTAGGCGCAGCGCGCGACCGAGGCGCGGGGGAGCCGACGAGCTCTAGCGGCAACGTTGGCGAGAGAGAGAGAGAGAGAGAGAGAGAGAGAGAGTAGAAAAGGAACAACGTGTTGTACGCCATTCCATATACGAGAGGACTTTTGACAGCTTAAATCAACAACCATCAGAAGTAAGTCTTATATATATCTGACAGCTACCTAGGTCTAGTCGTGAGACATTTTTATTACTTCTGATGGCCCTTGTAGTCCCGCTCGTCGGACGTTTTTATTACTTCCGATGGTCCTTACAGACCATCATACTTAACCTTATGTCGGACAGGGTCAAGGACAACCGTCGGACATAAGTCTGTTTGTTGGAATTTCCTCCGTTTCCTGTTGTGCACAACTGCACTTGTGTGAAATTGAGCACAAAATCTTGTGATAGTCCTCCACGCCTATTGACATGTATTTTTCTCATTTTCACAGCTATTAAATCTATACTACTCTATTAAGAATCTAATGTGTGCTTCTGGTGCTACCACGACTTCACTTTCCATGCTGATATTTTTGACCCACCCCACACGTCCCAACTGGTTCTCCCGTCCCACACGCCCCGCCTCGACGCCGTGTCATGTGGGCCCCACGCCCAAAGTCCACGCAACGCCCTCTCAGGTACTGCCATGTGAACCCCCAATGCTCTATTGCGCCTACCCAGCACCTGATTCTGCCCGTGCAGCTACCACACCACACAAAAAATAGTGCAGAGTGAGCACTTGAACCCATGTCCCCATATTTAGAAATTTGGGTCTAACCACCAGACCACACACACCTTAGTGTTTAGAAATAAATAATAATTATACTTTAATAAATATCTCAATGCCTATTTATATGATATATAACAACTGTAGCAAAGCACGGGCAACTGGCTAGTGATTTTTGTGATGGTTGACTTAAGTCAATCGCTCATAAAAAACTTTTATCTATAGTAGACTTAAGAAAACCTATACTAAAACTAGTCTATACTAATTTATTAAGAATCTAACTAGGTAAATACACGTGTGTTGCAATGAAAAAATAGTACAACAATAACATATGTATGGCCATGTGTTATGTTGTTAATCAAAATTAAGAAGCCCCTAAAACTTTGTAGTAGTCCGTAAATTGCCATGTGTATTAGCCTGCATGGTTGTTGATATTTTTCTTCTAAAGAAGAAACGAGAAGAGAAAAGAGAATCGACACCGGTGGTCACCAGTTTACCATAGTCCGTGACCCATCTGTGGAACAATGGGAGGAGGGTGGTCACCAGTTCACCAGTTTACCATAGTCATGCATATTATATTCAGTTAACAACTACTGCACATACTGAAAAGAGCAGGTTAATTTCAGTCAATAGGATTTTAAAAACAACACATTAGCATGATTCAGTAGTATTAAAAACATATATACTATCTGATAGTTGATAGTCTTTCGTAGCATGGTTCAGTTTAATGTAAGAACTACATGTATTCAACTGACAACTACTGCACATAAAAATCTTAAAATAGTTTGTTTCAGTTATCATGGTTTAGAAAACAATATATTAGCATGGTACATTATCTGGAAAAACTGCATTAGAGAGAAGTATGTAGCTGATGTTATTACATAGCATGACTGAGTTATCAGGGGAAAAACTGAAAGAACTATCCTTGATGCCTCAATGAATAGCAGAGCCACAAGTATCTGAAATTTAAAAACTACCTCTTAAACCCTGTGTTTCCCTCCTTCCCTCTCTTTCCATTCAAAAATATTGAACAATAAAAAATCGCAATGCATTAATGAAGGACAACTACAGAAGTTTATTCATGAAAAATCAATACTTTTTGTGCATTACATGAGGTATAGACTATAGAGACACCACAAAATACATCTACCAAACTGTTAGGATTCCATATTGTCCAAAAATCATGTGATGGATTTTTGCAAGCAGGTCTGCAACATATGTGAATGTATCTCGATTAGTCAACAACCATGGAATCTGAAGCACGACGTTTCCTTCTTCTATGCTCATATTCTGCTCTCCAGCAATAGCTCTCAGCTCATCTGTTATACTCTTTTGCTCATCTTCAATCGAGATCTACAATTCCTTAACGTGTAAAAAGTAGAAACACATGAACAAACATTCCTAGAACAATCCACACTGTTGAATTCGATTATTGTGAGACCCTGTTTGGTTTTGGTAATTGATTGACAACTTATATGGACTAATAAGTGTTTTATGTTGAGATACACAGGTGATTAGTCCACAGGTACACTAGTGTGAGTTACTTTAGCCATGGTGGTGATGTGGCTTGGTGATATTGAGATGCTCAACTAGTGTGATAAAGGAGCTCATTGCATATGAAGACATGACATGGTGTCATGTGGCTATATGGAGAAGATCAAGAGATATGGCTTGGCTTCGATGGACCGAGTGGCTAGTGTGAAGGGCAAGTCAAAGGCTCATGTGTGAGGGACCGCGTGGCGGTGAAGCAAGAGCAAGGACTTAGCACCGATGGACATAAAGCAACGGTGAAGAGCAAGCTATGTTGAGATTGATGAACCAAGAAGGCTATGTGATAACATGGAGTGGATCATATCATTATAGAATTATCAAGCCATGTGTTGATCTGAGATATTGATCAAGTGGCTTGATGATGATGGTGGAGGAACTTCATGCTATGGACAAATGGTAAAAGGTATCATGGTTGACTACACTTATGGATGCCCATTGTACATCATTTAAGGAGATGGAATTGAATGCTCAAGGCAAAGGTATAACAATAGGTTTTTGTTTTAACGGTCAAAAGGTGCTTAGAGGTTGATAATTGACCGGGTTAGTAGGCTAGATAGCCGTACTATCAAGAGGGGTCAATTATCTTACTTGACATGTCTTTAGTGCCTCATTGCTCATATAGTTGGTGCATTTGCATGAGGGCTAACAACGCTTTGGTTCGTGAAAGAAACTTATTCAAAAGCGATTTCTTTAATGTGGGCTGAATTGAGGTACCGCGGACCGTCCGGGCCAGCATGGCGGACCGTCCGCAGGTCTAACTTGAGATGATGGGCAGAAACACGGAGTTTCTGTGTTTCGTGAAGTTTTTGTACTGCGGACCGTCTGGTCCCAGGTGGCGGACCGTCCGTAGTTGAAGGACTGGTGTTTGGACAGAACTCGAGTAGTTCTGTTTTGGTTTTATTTTTTGAACTGCGGACCGTCCGGGGCCTGAGTGCGGACCGTCCACACTACAAATATTTTGTATTGCGGACCATCCAGGGTCCAGGTGCGGACCGTCCACAGTACAAATATTTTGTATTGCGGACCGTCCGGGGTCCAGGTGCGGACCGTCCGTAGTACAAATTTCAGCAAATGTGCAGAGTGAGCAAAACTTCGTTTTGGCTCAGTTTTATGTATCGCGGACCGTCCGACCTTGAGGGGCAGACCGTCCGCAAGTCATTTTTGAATGCTCTGACATTTTTATAACTGTTTATAGCCGTTGGGATTCTTGTGCGGACGGTCCGGGCTTGTATTGCAGACCGTCCGCATGTGCGCAAAAAAGGTGAAATTGTCCCATAACGGCTAGTTTTGGAGAGGGGGCTATATATACTTGTGTTGCCCGAGTTGATAGGGTGAAGGAGGCCATTTGGAACACTTGTGAGCATATTGGAGCCTTTCCTCTCCCTCTCTCTCACTCATATTGGTTGGGATTGCATTCTAGTGAGATTGAGAGACATCTAGTGCATTGCATCAAGTTGTTGATCTTTGAGGCACTAGGGAGATCATCAAGTGAGGTCGTTGGCTTGTTACTCTTGGAGGTTGCCGCCTCCTAGACGGCTTGGTGGTGGTTCCCCGTGAGCTCTTCAAAGGAGACTGTGAAGAGGCCGCGGTGGTGATTGTGAGAGGCGTTGTGCTTGCCTCGCCGGAGCGGTGAAAAGCAACTCTAGTGGAATCGAGGTTTGAGGGTTCATTGACCAATCCGGCTCAAGAGATCAAGTGGAGACTTGATAGAGGAGCGGTTGGGAGCTTTGAATCTACCTCAACGTGGACTAGGGGTGACCGGCAAGTCATCGACACCACGGGAAAAAATCATTGTGCCACGTGTCATCATCTTTCCGTTGGTTTGCAACTTTCCTCACTAGCTTGTATTTACTTGTTCATATACTTATGCTAGTGAGTATTTGTTGCTCGTATATGCTCTTGTATATCTAGTCATATCTATAATAAAATAGTTGCTCACTTGTTGTTAGCTTGTGTAGCTAATCTGTTTTACTTAGCTTGTGTAGCTAAGTAGTTGTTTCTCTCTAGTAGTGCTTGTGCTTTGTGCTCTTTGCTTACTAGTATGTTTAGGAGCTATCGTTGTGCTTAAAATTACATTTGCATAATTTGTATGTCGTTGCTAACTAGATATGTATGGGAGAGCTCTTTCACTATCTTGGCACCTTAGTTGTTTCAATTAGAATCTTTTGTCAGGTGTTTGTAATAGTTAGAGGAGTGTAGTCTTGGCTAAACCAAAATAGTTTTAATTCCGTATTTATTTGTGTTAGCCATTGTAATTAGTTTTAGAAAGGACTATTCACCCCCCTCTAGTCCGCCATCTCGACCCTACAAGTGGTATCAAAGCCTGGTTCTCTCATTTGGTGGTCTTAACCGACCCGAGAGTAAGCTAGATGGCGACTAAAGGGCTAGAGGTTACTTGTGAACCACATATTTTTGATGGCACACATTTTGCACAGTGGAAAACTTGCATGAGCCATTATTTTCATACAATTGATGTAAAATTGTGGTGGATCATAAGTGTAGGCTTTTATGAACCTTTTGATGAGAACACAAAAGATCTCACCCAAGCCAAAAAGAAATGCTTACATCTTGAACATCGAGCTACTAACATTTTGTATCAATGGATAAGTGATAAGGTGTTTAAGGAAATTATGTATATGGAGACCGCTCATGATATTTGGACATATCTTGATGACATATATGGGAGGATCTCTAGCGAGAATGTTGAGCACATCCACAACACAGTGGTTGTGAAAGATTGCTTCACCTCATGGTCAAGTGATGATGATGAAAGACACACCACAAGTTCACTTGATAATAATGATTGTGTTGGCTCTAACTCAAGTAATGCAAATGATGGTTCTATCTCAAGCATACTTGATGATTATGGTGATTGTTCATGCTCGGACAATGATATCGCTACTACAAGCCCATCCATTACATCACATTGCTTCATGTCACAAGGTAATACGAAGGTATATAATGCTAATATGACTAATCATTCATATTCATATGATGAGCTTGTTGGTATACTTGCAAGCATGAACATTGCTTTAGAAATTGAGAAAGATAAAACAAGAAACTTGGAAAATGAAAACTCATTTCTAAAGTATTCATGTGAACAACAAAAGCATCTACTTTATGTTGTTACTTGTTCACATGAGGAGCTAAAATTGAGTCATGAGGAACTTAGTGTTGCTCATGAAAATTTGATACAAGAGCATGCTTTTCTCACTAACGAGTTTTCTAGTAAAGAAAATAAAACTAGTGATAATTCATCCCATGAATTATATGATCAATTGAAAAATGTTGCTAATCCATGTGATGAAGACAAGAAGCATGTATCCACCTCTTGTGATGATTTATTAGCTATGCCATGTTCTTCAAGTATAGATTATTACTATTCTTCCTTGTCTTGTGAGACTAACCTTTTGAAGGAAAATAATAAGCTCAAAAACAAAGTGAAGAATTTAAGCAACATGTTTGAGAGATGGCATAAATCAAAAGTCACTCATGATCTTATATTGAAAAATCAAAGAAGATATGATGACAAGAGTGGCCTTGGTTTCAACAAGAGCAATATCAAAGGCAGACAATTCAAATTAAAAGGAAATGAGCTATCTCACTTCATGTGCTATAAATGCCATGAGATGGGTCATCTTGCAAAGGCATGCCCCAATAAAAGGAAGCTCAAGTTGAAGAAGGAAGAAAGGAGGCTAAAGCATGACAAGTGCTTCAAGTGCCACACTTGGGGTCACCTCACCTCAATGTGCCCAACCAAGAAATTAGTGAAGCCACAAGTGAAGCCTCAACCAAAGCCACGAGTTGAGCAAAGGAAGGATCCCCAAAAGCAAATCAAGATTAACCATGAATATAATGGTGATGTGGGGAAGAAAAAGAAAACAAGAAGAAGACATTCAATATATAATCAAGATAACATGATGAGCACAAATCAAAAGAAGAAGGATGGTTTGGCTCAAATCAAGTGCTACATGTGTGATGATATGGGTCACTTTGCCTCAAGGTGTCCCGACAATCTTGAGAAGAAGGCTCAAGCAAATGAGAAGAGGCAAGACTATGTGAAGCAAAATTTGAGAAAGAAAGAGAAGGCTCAAACAAAGAGAACTTGCTACACATGTCGGGAAAGGGGACACATGGCAAATTCATGTCCCTTAGGTAACAATTCGAAGCCTATTTTAATTCATAAGAATATTATGCTTAGAAAGGATGGCAATGACACCTCATTTGTTGCAATTGCAAAACATCCCGCTATTCATACTAAGGCAATGCCTAAGTATGTTGCTCCTAACTTAAGAGGACCCAACTTAGTTTGGGTACCATCAAAACATGGATGATCATAAACAGGTACCTTGGGCATTGGAGGCTTGATTCAATAATATTCATTTAATCATCATCTATTGAATTAAGTGTTGAAGACTAATAAAATTCTATCCCAATGCCAAGTCAATAATAAGTGAAGTCCAAATTCTACCAAATACAAGTGCTTTATTCAAGTTGGTTAAATTATGAATGGATTGCAAATAAGTTAAGTTCAAACTTGTTATTGGATGATCATGAGGTATATAAAGTATAATATTTGTTGATCAAATTCATTTGAATGCATATGAGTTGATTGAATTGGATATATATGCATATGTTGCTTGCTATAAGATGATTGAATGGACAATTTGCTAAATAATCAAGTTTGGATTGATTTATGTTGAATAAATTCAAGAGACTTCATTTAGTAAGTGGTTTGAATGGATATTTGTCTTTTGAAAGTAGTTCATTTCAGATTTGATTCAACTTGAAGAAGAGTAACTCAATTTACTGAAATCTGGCCAACATTGAAAATCTGACAAGGCTGTGCTCATAACCATGTTTGAGTGATCAAATCTATTTAGATTGGCTTGAAATTCAGTTTACTTGCTCTATACATATGATAGCGAAGTCTGTGCAAATTTCATAATCATTGGATAAGTGAAACTTCTTGATTAAGTCAATCTTGTCAGCACAAACACAGCAGTTTTCAGCATGTACCTACTGTGGGAGATATTATGGCTGGCAGCACATATGAAGTCAAATGAGTCTCAACTTTTTACAGCTGTTAGCAGACTTATTAAAGCATATCTCCACCAATTTTCGTGGTCATAGGATCTGTACATCAAAATTTATGAATGTTTCTTTAGAGTGTACAGAATCTGTCATAAGTGACAAATATTGGAAATATTGAAAGTCACTTTTTGATTGGAAGGCTCTCATATAGGATAAATCACATAAGTTGTTTGAGAGACCATAGTTTGGTTTTTAATTGATCTATAATCATGGAAAGTGAAGGGGTACAAGGATATTTGTTGAGAAATATTTTGGCACTTATCTTGGTACTCCAAGTTGAAGATCAAGACCAAAGATGATCAAAATTGAGGTTATCATATAACAAATTGCATAATCTTCTTTCTTACATATGGTAATCCAAATGCTTAAATTGGTTGTAAGTATTTCTTGGCACATTTCAATTTGATTACTCTATTATTGCCATGATCTAGACATAAAAGAGAAAACCCTCGTGTTCGTGAATGAATAAGGTGCTAAGTAAGAAATTCAAATTCTTAAAGCACTTATCAAAAGGGGATTTCTCTATATGACTAGAGTTGTGAAACTAACTTTTTTTTACCTAAGTGATCTATGTAGTTTCATAGCATGAGAATGAGTTTCTCAAATGGACTATGCAATTAAATGTATAAAGAAGAACAATCCAAAACTATGTGATGTATTCTCTCTTGTACATTTGGATTTATTTCTTCTACATTAAATACTCACCATGATATGATTTAAAATTAGCCTTTGAACTTAATCAATTTATCATGCATGTTTAATTTGTTAAAATTAAGCATTGAAGATTAAGAGAAATTTAGTTCATATAATAAGATTTCCTTGTTTTAGTAACTGCCAACTTTATATATTCAAAGTGCTATAAAAGGGAAATTGGTGCTTGTATTACTAACGTCATCTCTTTTGAGCTTGTTCATGAAATTCAGTAAAAAGAGATTCCACGTGTTCAAATTGGTTACTCCTCACCAAAAAGTAAGAAAAGAATTGCTAGAGGCAAAGTGGTACTTAATTGGAGCAATCAACAGATTGATCGAGAAAGAGAGCAAGCATCACATTCAAAGGCAAATCAAGCAAATATGATTGATGTTTCAAACATGGATTGATTTTGAGTATTTTCCAAGTATTTTTGGGTTGACATCAATTCATGATCACTTATACTCAAATCATGTACATTCATGCAAATTATTTATATATGGTTGAATACTAATGCTTGGTGCAGTCATAAAGTTCATAAATGAGCAATGATCCTATTTTAAAATTCAACTATTGAGAATTTAACAGTCAGCTCAATGGAGTGCAAGTTCCAGGTCTCGGACCGTCCGATCCTAGGCCACAGACAGTCCGAGAGATCAGGCCACGGACCGTCCGAGCTCCCACTGCGGACCGTCCGTGAGTAGCAGTCTTGCATAAACAAAGGAATTTTCTGGACCAATATCTCCACAAGTGGTATCATCCTTACAAGTGATATCCCTATATTTCGTGCAAATTCATAATTCTCTCACATACAAGTGGTATTGAAGGAACAAATGCATGTGAACTACAACGTTCAATTGTGCACTTGATCTTAAATGGGTTCTCAACTTCATACTGGTGAAGAATGGATTTCTTATTGATAATTGGTCTTCACCAAGCTATTCAATTGGACTTCACATTGCTATTGGAGAGCTAAATCGAAAGAATCTTGACTATTCTCTACTCCAACATAGCAAAGGTATCATTGTGATGTGCATGATCATATCATCCCTACTAGTATGCGGTTAGTGCATATAGTACATACTTAATAGTATCATGCATATTAAATGAAAGATTTAAATTCGTGTTCTACCACTATTGGTTATTTTCGTTGATTGAAACTAGTGGTAGCATATGAGTTTGTTCATGAGCAAAGTGAACCCATGTACTTAATTTATTTTGGATTGCAACAAGCTACAAGAACAACCTCGATAAGATAACCGCTTAATGCGTGTGAAGAAGCTTAAAGAGGGTTAAACCCGAACTTGGAAGCTTAAGCAAATCTATTTGGTTAAGTCACATATTGAGCTGCTCATGAGGATGACTTATGAAGAAGATACCAATGCAAATGAATATCAAAACCTTCAAGTGGCATCAATATCTATAGAGAAATGTCCAGGCCAATATTATTCCTTCAATTGGTATTCACTAAGTGGTTTCTAGATCAATCATACAATTGATATCCTTTGAGTAGTACAAGACTTCAAGTGATCCACAACCTTAAGTGATCATCAACTCAAGAGATCAACTCTCTCCTAAAATAAGTTCATGCAAGTGATGTCAAGGATTTTTATCATGCATATGGTGTCCATCAAAAACTTATTAAGTACTTTCAAGTTGGTATAATATTCACAAGTACATTTTCCCAGAGCCTTAGAACAACCCTTTTTATGGTAATTAATGACAAAGGGGGAGAAGTTGGAACAAAGATATGTAAATGTGCAAGTTGGAATAAAGATATGGAAATATGCACAAGAGAAAATTGGACATGAACTCTGGGGGAGCTATTGATCAATTGAGTTAGAATGAATACGAATGGATCAAGAGCAAAGTATAATGGTATGATATTTTATTGAACAAGAGATGCACACAAGTAGGGGGAGCAAGCTCGTGAATATATGTTTGATGCATTTGTTTGTGCACTACATTTCTTGCTTGCATCACATTTGTCTTATATTCCTACATACTTGTGTGTAAGTGTTTGCTAGAACTAAGACTTGGATGATGATTGATTTAGTGATATTTATAAGACTAGTCTTAGTGTGAAAGGAGTAACTAGAATCCTATTTATTATGATCTCATGTGGTATCTAGTTTCACTTGTTTCTAGCAAGATGATGCTAAGGATGAAATGAAAAGTAGTAAACACGCTACAAAGGTACATTTCTATTTTGTATACTTTAGCATCATGTGGTAGTGATAATGTCCCCTCAATTTTCATATCTTTGCATGTGTGTAAGCTTGAAACCAAACCATCCAAGCACACATGTAGGCGAGGATATCACTACCAAACCATTTTTATGGTGCTTATCCAAATCTTAACAAATGATCTTAAAGTTGGCTAAGGAACATAAGAACTTTGCCAAACTAGCAATTTACACTTGTGTGAAAAGCTAGCTTGGAAAAAGAACAAAAACGATAAATCTTTGTAGAGTTGTCATCAATTACCAAAAAGGGGGAGATTGTGAGACCCTGTTTGGTTTTGGTAATTGATTGACAACTTATATGGACTAATAAGTGTTTTATGTTGAGATACACAGGTGATTAGTCCACAGGTACACTAGTGTGAGTTACTTTAGCCATGGTGGTGATGTGGCTTGGTGATATTGAGATGCTCAACTAGTGTGATAAAGGAGCTCATTGCATATGAAGACATGACATGGTGTCATGTGGCTATATGGAGAAGATCAAGAGATATGGCTTGGCTTCGATGGACCGAGTGGCTAGTGTGAAGGGCAAGTCAAAGGCTCATGTGTGAGGGACCGCGTGGCGGTGAAGCAAGAGCAAGGACTTAGCACCGATGGACATAAAGCAACGGTGAAGAGCAAGCTATGTTGAGATTGATGAACCAAGAAGGCTATGTGATAACATGGAGTGGATCATATCATTATAGAATTATCAAGCCATGTGTTGATCTGAGATATTGATCAAGTGGCTTGATGATGATGGTGGAGGAACTTCATGCTATGGACAAATGGTAAAAGGTATCATGGTTGACTACACTTATGGATGCCCATTGTACATCATTTAAGGAGATGGAATTGAATGCTCAAGGCAAAGGTATAACAATAGGTTTTTGTTTTAACGGTCAAAAGGTGCTTAGAGGTTGATAATTGACCGGGTTAGTAGGCTAGATAGCCGTACTATCAAGAGGGGTCAATTATCTTACTTGACATGTCTTTAGTGCCTCATTGCTCATATAGTTGGTGCATTTGCATGAGGGCTAACAACGCTTTGGTTCGTGAAAGAAACTTATTCAAAAGCGATTTCTTTAATGTGGGCTGAATTGAGGTACCGCGGACCGTCCGGGCCAGCATGGCGGACCGTCCGCAGGTCTAACTTGAGATGATGGGCAGAAACACGGAGTTTCTGTGTTTCGTGAAGTTTTTGTACTGCGGACCGTCTGGTCCCAGGTGGCGGACCGTCCGTAGTTGAAGGACTGGTGTTTGGACAGAACTCGAGTAGTTCTGTTTTGGTTTTATTTTTTGAACTGCGGACCGTCCGGGGCCTGAGTGCGGACCGTCCACACTACAAATATTTTGTATTGCGGACCATCCAGGGTCCAGGTGCGGACCGTCCACAGTACAAATATTTTGTATTGCGGACCGTCCGGGGTCCAGGTGCGGACCGTCCGTAGTACAAATTTCAGCAAATGTGCAGAGTGAGCAAAACTTCGTTTTGGCTCAGTTTTATGTATCGCGGACCGTCCGACCTTGAGGGGCAGACCGTCCGCAAGTCATTTTTGAATGCTCTGACATTTTTATAACTGTTTATAGCCGTTGGGATTCTTGTGCGGACGGTCCGGGCTTGTATTGCAGACCGTCCGCATGTGCGCAAAAAAGGTGAAATTGTCCCATAACGGCTAGTTTTGGAGAGGGGGCTATATATACTTGTGTTGCCCGAGTTGATAGGGTGAAGGAGGCCATTTGGAACACTTGTGAGCATATTGGAGCCTTTCCTCTCCCTCTCTCTCACTCATATTGGTTGGGATTGCATTCTAGTGAGATTGAGAGACATCTAGTGCATTGCATCAAGTTGTTGATCTTTGAGGCACTAGGGAGATCATCAAGTGAGGTCGTTGGCTTGTTACTCTTGGAGGTTGCCGCCTCCTAGACGGCTTGGTGGTGGTTCCCCGTGAGCTCTTCAAAGGAGACTGTGAAGAGGCCGCGGTGGTGATTGTGAGAGGCGTTGTGCTTGCCTCGCCGGAGCGGTGAAAAGCAACTCTAGTGGAATCGAGGTTTGAGGGTTCATTGACCAATCCGGCTCAAGAGATCAAGTGGAGACTTGATAGAGGAGCGGTTGGGAGCTTTGAATCTACCTCAACGTGGACTAGGGGTGACCGGCAAGTCATCGACACCACGGGAAAAAATCATTGTGCCACGTGTCATCATCTTTCCGTTGGTTTGCAACTTTCCTCACTAGCTTGTATTTACTTGTTCATATACTTATGCTAGTGAGTATTTGTTGCTCGTATATGCTCTTGTATATCTAGTCATATCTATAATAAAATAGTTGCTCACTTGTTGTTAGCTTGTGTAGCTAATCTGTTTTACTTAGCTTGTGTAGCTAAGTAGTTGTTTCTCTCTAGTAGTGCTTGTGCTTTGTGCTCTTTGCTTACTAGTATGTTTAGGAGCTATCGTTGTGCTTAAAATTACATTTGCATAATTTGTATGTCGTTGCTAACTAGATATGTATGGGAGAGCTCTTTCACTATCTTGGCACCTTAGTTGTTTCAATTAGAATCTTTTGTCAGGTGTTTGTAATAGTTAGAGGAGTGTAGTCTTGGCTAAACCAAAATAGTTTTAATTCCGTATTTATTTGTGTTAGCCATTGTAATTAGTTTTAGAAAGGACTATTCACCCCCCTCTAGTCCGCCATCTCGACCCTACAATTATGCTACAAAAGGAGGTTTCGTGCAGAAGTGAACTACACAAGAATTATGGTTTCAAAGAAAATAAGTGTACACTTCCTATTATAGTTTCAAATAAAATAAATGTTGACTTCCTGACTTCCTATTTATATGTACCAGTTAAAAGGTCCAATAAGACATTGACTCAAACCTTAATGTTCACAAGATTAGGTGTCTGTTCATGTAAATTTTAGAGATCAATCATATATATCATAATCCTAATCTAATTGCAACTTTCATGGCTGTGGAACCAGGGCAGACCAACTAAGCTCTACATGAGAAAAAACTATTGGCTTCATTCACCTCTCTCTAGTCCTTTCATTCACCACTTTCAAAACTATGATTGAATATTGATGTTATCCAAATTTTGATTGAATACTTATGTTATCCAAACTTACATGTCCAATGGTGAATTGGTGACATGTTAGTTTGATTAATACTCATATTTTGTAGAATACGGAACCCATAATGCCAAATGCCATGCTAATTTCATCTTGATGTGAACTTTGAGCAACATGTAATGAATTCTAGCATCTAAAGTTTAGCACATCAACACGTTCATCCTTGATACGAAAAGGCTATAGACAAAGAGAGGTACAACTATAGAAGAATACATGATAAAATAACCAAATAAAATAAGAGATATCGAAATAGTGAATTACCATGAAGAGTGCTGAAATGGTCGTTGACAATGAACTCTAGAGACCTTTGGTCCATGGAGTATGTGCATGGACAACCATATAAATGAATAAGGTTGCTCCTGCACATTCTTTGTCCAAAGTGTAGTGTCCAGTTCAGGGTTTAGGTGTTGATATCTGAAGCTGCAAAGGGTAGCTGCTGATATCGAAAATTGTAAAGATAGTTTATGTATGCACATTTTTGCAAGATAATTCCTTGGTTCCTCGTGTGTTCAACCAAAAAAAAACTCTAAAATGTAGAAACTTAGTCCATCGAAACATCACCTGATTGAGCATACATTCATGCTGCTCCTTCGCTTATCTCTATTCCCAAATGCCAAGGTTACTGATCAATTGTCCCAAAGGAAGCCACCAGCCGCTTCCACCGGGTCATAATTGTATTCTCCATATTCCTAGGAACAGGAGAAGGCGTGAGTTTTACTGGCAACCAAATTATGACTGAATAAATCGGGCGAGAATTGATGCTAGAAAATCTGAAAGTACATTAAGAACACCAAGGACGCAGAAATCCCTTCACCACACAAAGCTGAAGTGATGCTTTGATGATATAATGTTCTTCATGGTGTACTTTATAACCCAAATAATTTTTGAAATATAACTACTATCAGGGGGTCATAATTTGGGCACATAGAACACCTTAGACTTCAGTAGGGGCAGCAGCTCTACGGAAAATTGACACAAGCGAAAGAATAGTGCAGAGTGGAGAACTATAAACAAAAGAATACAATGAGTCTAAGGTACTCTTGCAGCACTTCTTGCAGTAGAGAACCGACAGAGGCATGTTGCACTTCTTGCAGTAGAGGATGGTCGTGGCACCACTCGAGGAGTCGAGGTTGGATGTGGACGCGCGCGCCAGGCTGGCCGACGCCACACGGGGCCGCTGCCTTGGCGTCAAGAACTGCCCCAGGGCCCTGACCTTCCGGTACAACGGCGAGAGGAATTGGAGGTATTGCAGCATCATCTTCCACGACGACGAGCGCCCGCCACCTCCGCCTCACCTTCTGGCGGCGGCCTTCCCCCGCAACACGATCTTGTGGACCGGGAGGCCGACGCATTGTGGGTCGGCGGGGAGGAGGCAAACGTCATGGACAAGCCGGCTCACGCTGACCAGCACCGAGGACGGGGGCTCACAGCCACCGCCGTCGAGAATAAGCCCGAACTCGATGTTAGTCTCCGGAGGCGCCACGACCAAGGTCGTCCACTGGTGGAGATGCAATATTAGAGACCAGATGCACTTTTACCAGTGGCGACGTTAGGGTTTTCCGGTGGAG
Source organism: Zea mays (assembly GCF_902167145.1). Lineage (NCBI taxonomy): Eukaryota > Viridiplantae > Streptophyta > Magnoliopsida > Poales > Poaceae > Zea > Zea mays. The sequence continues at coordinate 36,217,940 of NC_050099.1, read as the reverse complement.
GGAACCTGGGGCCACGAGGACGCAGGGCGCCAACGGCGTACCTTGGGAGCGGCCAATGGGTAGGACGCGGCGTGGGTAGGGTGTGGCGCGCAACGAGCAGGGGGGGTGGGGGGGGGGGGGGGGGGGGGTCCCGAACGCATGACAAAAGAGCACGGGTCGGGCGGCTTGCATGGAGGTGAGGTCGCGCGGTGGTCGCAGTCTCGCAGAACATGCCGCTAGCTAGGGCGGTTACGTCGTAGGGGCGGGCGCGATATATCGGGGGAGTGGGCATGCACAGTTAGATGGGGTGGGACAGTAGAACGGACGGAGCAGATGTGTGGACGGCAGAACAACGAGTTCATTCTAAAAGATGTAAGAGAAGTTCATTCTAAAAGATGTAAGAGACTTTTTTGCAATAAAGTAGGATGACCGTAGAGATGTGGCACCTGGTGCTACCACTGACTCGACGATGTGCCCAACGCCCTCTCAACTACTGCCATGTGGACCCCAGCGCCCTACTTTGCCTGCCCAACACCTGATCCCGCCGCGCATCTACCACACCAGATAAAAAATAGTGCAGAGTGAGCACTCGAACCCACGCCCCTTGCTCCAAAAATTTTGGTCTAACCACCAGACCACACATATCTTGATGTTTAGAAATAAACATTAATTATATTTGAATAAATATCATAATCCCTATTTATATGATATATAACAACTGTAGCAAACCACGAGCAATTGGCTAGTGATTTTTTAAGAAGCTTAAAAATATTTTTTTGGGATGGTTGACTTAAGTCAATCGCTCATAAAAACTTTTATCTACAATAGACTTAAGAAACCCTATACTAAAACTAGTATATACTTCTATACTACTCTATTAAGAATCTAATATGGACACCTAGTGCTACCACAACTTCAACCTCCACGCTGACATTCTAGGTCTACCCCACGCGTCCCAACTGGTTCTCCTGCCCCACTCACCACGCCTCGACGCCCGCGCAACTAGCTATTGCGCCTGCCCAGCACCCGATCCCGCCCGCGCAGCTACCACACCACGCAAAAAATAGTGTACAGTGAGCACTCAAACCCACGTCCTCTTACTACAGAAATTTGGGTCGAACCACCAGACCACTCGTATCTTAGTGTTTAGAAATAAACAATAATTATATTTTAATAAATATGTCACTGTCTATTTATATGATATATAAGAACTGTAGTAAAGCACGAGCAAATGGCTAGTGATTTTATAAGAAACTTAAAAATATTTTTTCTGATGCTTGACTTAAGTCAATCGCTCATTAAAAAACTTTTATCTACGGTAGACTTAAGAAAACCTATACTTAAACTAGATTTTTAAAGGCCGTTCTTTTAGGAGAACTGTCCCTAAAATTTAATTCTAGTAATGTTTTAAAATTGCTCCTGAAAATCATTTTTTTGATAGTCGATTACATAGTTATGGTTATGGTCTTTAGAATAACTAACTTTGGAGATTGTTTTTAGCAGTGTGGAAAGATCTTCTCATGACATATACGTATGTGCGACATCGACACATCGTGGATCAAACTCATGATACGGATAGAGACATATCAATAGATAAATAGAGAGACATACAGATAGGCATATATATTAAATAAATAGATAGATAGATATGCTGATAGTTAGGTAGCTGGACTAGATAAGTATGTAGCCAGATATTCTTGTTATGCGTTTCTCATTCCCATGTTCTGCCATCATTCTATGTTCTGTCATTCTCATTCCTTCCTCCCTGCAAAGCTCATTCCCATTCTCTCCGTACAGCCCACGTCTAGCTAAAATTAAAAAAAACACACATGTCCTCAAGGGGATTTGAACCCGTGACCTCTCAAGCAAAGGCCAAGAGTAGCTACTGCTACACCACATGTATGTTTATGTCTACATATATGACAGGAAACACATCTACTACATCTCTCACCAAGCTCACTTGCTACCCTTGCACAATGCGTAGTAGTAGATAAGTATCACCGAGATTCTTGAATTATATTTTTGGATGAAGGTAATATTATTTAAAGAAGAGCTTTGTGTGCAATTTCTTTTGTTTGAATAATGTTTTATATTTAAATTTCCTTTTTTGCATGCGTGACATTTATTCTCCGTAATATTTTTTCCATGGATCAGATTTGTGAGTCATTTTCATAAACCAACGCCAAACATGAATCCATGTTTCTTACTTGAAACCTCGAACAAACACCATGAGCAGGAGGCACTCGCGTTGGCGTCGCTCATCGATGACGAGAAGAAGCTTATCGAGTGTCAGTTCGACCTCTAGAAGCAGTACTACGTGGTCGCATGCGCCGCTGTGTACGACAAGCTCCCGCGAAGCCGCCGCTTGGACGCGGTCCAGAGCAGCTGCACCGCGCTGTCCATCGTTAAGCAGGGGGTCTCATGGTTGTCGCCAACGTCGACGACTCTCGGGTTGTTCTGGACACCGCATCCGACGACGACGCCATCACGCCGTCCAGCTCATCGTCCACCTGAAGCCCAACCTGCCACGTAAGTCGCTACTGACCGGACATGAATTCTTGTGCGCTGGGACGATGTACGTTGTTGACGTTGTGTGAGTGTCCTCGAACATGATGTATGTAGTGGAGTAGCGCATCCGGTGGTGCAACGGCCAGGGGTACTACCTCGCTGATGAGCTCGGGGTGCACTTCGTTTGCCAGCCCAACCAAGAGTCACCGGTACTCGTCATATCGCGCGCGTTCGACGATTACTATATCGAGGATTGTGGCGTCATCTTGGCACCGGAGGTGACGCAGAGGAGGATCGACAACATTGACCAGTTCGTCATTCTCGCCACCGTCAGGGTAGCTTTTGTGCCGGCCTGCCTTTAATTCTCTTTGCAAACACACACTTGCCTTTTTGTTTAAGCAAGAGCGTATGGTGGTACGTGTCTGATGACTAACGATGTAGAGGGAATTTCTTCCGACGTGTGTAAAATGTGCTCTCTAATGATGAGACCATACAAATTGTGGCATATATCGAAGTCTGCATGATACTGATGGTTGCAATGTAGTGGTGAAACAACTAGATTAAAATAACAAAATTTATGTATGGCTAGGATCATAAATTGATTATGAAACATTTTCTCATAACAGTATAACAAACATTTTGTATATAAATTATCTTAGTATACTAGCATTATATATTCCCGTTGCAAGCACAGACACTCAACTAGTTATAGGTTAGTTTGGTAGATAGAGAAATAAAGGGGATCCATGGAAAGAGATCTCATTGCTATTCAATTTTGAATAGATTGAATAGCATGAGAATTATTTACTATGACCCCCTTTTATTTTCTTGACCACCAAACCAATCCTAACAGCCTCTAAAACTAGTTGTCTCTAAAAATAGGTGTAACATGGTAAATTTCATAGTTTTTTTATACGAACAACTCTGTAGTTGGTGGTGTTTTTATTGAGATAATTGGATTTTTGCCACTCACGATGTTGTCTTATTGTTATAATTACTACTGTGTCTATGAATTGTAGGTCCAGCTGGGTCTATGAAACGTGTGCCTGATGACAATTTTACAAACTTGTTTCTTGCTCATGGCAAACATCAGAATCTCTCGTTTTTATTTGAAACCATTTACTACATCCCACAACTTCAATTTCAAAATTGGAATTTCATCGAGAACCGTCTCTACAAATGCATCCTTTAGTATTGTAGATAGATAAATAGATATAGATAGATAGACATCTGTTCAATACGGAGCTTAATTACACGTATGTATATGTATATATTAACCATAAGGCGCAACAGCTTAGTATATGCGACACAGACAAACAGGTCATTATTGGTAGTACCAACCATGACCGAGGAGTATTTGAAGCACACCAGCATCCATGGACGACTCACCACCATGCTGCTTTTCATGATTCTTTTGGCATCCTCCGACGTCGTCCGTGCACAAACAATAAGCGGTAATTAATCACTGGATGAGACCCATTTTACTCTTCGGAAAATAAGTGTACTTGTAGTGTTCGTTGTGATTTGGCCTTGGCCTTTATTAGGGGAAACCAAAGAGGGCGTCACCACTCCTAGGAGCATGAGGACAGCGAGCAACATAATTAGCACCGATGGAGAAGAAGCAGCTCCTAGGGGGTGGTGCTTTCATGACATTGTTTCAGGATTTTACTACTGCAGGAAGACTGATAAGTACTTTAGGAGCTTCTGTGATTGCTTGAAGCATTGCCTTTCTTGACGCAACAGGGGTTGAAATTAAGGACTAGTATTTGATTTCATTTGAGGCCGTGCTTTCTTTCTTTCTCCGGTTAATTTTGTGGAAGGAGATCACCATGCATGATGTTCTACCTTCTAATCATGGCCGCCTGGCTGGACCTAATCTGACTTATCCATGATTATGTGTTTATTGTTTCAAGAAATATCACAGCCGTTACAAAACACTTGTATTTGGATGCCCATACTACGTAACCGGGGATTTTTTTTGCGGATTCATGGTGTCCAATCTCTTTTTTGCGGACTAGATCGATCGATAGTCCTCAAGGCTAGCTAAACGGAGGCGGCTGATTCTAATCCAAATATTTAAGATGGCCTAATCCAGAAGTCCTCAAGACCAGATGGAGGCCTTGTTGAGTTTGTGATCCAAATTCTGAAGAAGGCGGCCAAGTTGGCGAGCGAAGCGGAGGCCCGTCGCCGGGAGGAGATATCTATCTCTATTGTAAATCTCCTGCGATCTGTAACCACCCAAAAATAGTGAGAAGTTGCCGGCCGGCGCCCGTGGTTTTTCCCCTTCACTTTGGAGGGGTTTTCCACGTTAAATCTGTGTCTTCTCTGTGATTGATCCTATTTGTGTCGCATTTATTTATAACAAGTGGTATCAGAGGTTTGGTTGTTTGGTGATCGGTGTGCTAGGGTTTCCTGCCGGCGCACGGATGTCGACGACAATGAAGTACGATCTTCCGCTGCTGGATCTCGACACGCGTTTCTCGCTGTGGCAGGTGAAGATGCGGGCAATTCTCTCGCAATCTGATCGCGACCTGGATGATGCCCTAGATGGATTTGGCAACAAGGATGCCAGGACATGGACTGATGAGGAGAGGCGCAAGGATCGTAAGGCGCTCGCACATATTCACCTTCATCTGTCTAACAATATTCTGCAGGAGGTTCTGGCAGAGAAAACTGCCGCTGCTCTCTGGTTGAAGCTAGAGTCGATCTGTATGTCAAAGGATCTGACCAGCAAGATGCATGTCAAAATGAAGTTGTTCTCCCACAAGTTGCAGGAAGGAGGATCCGTTCTGACGCACATATCGGTGTTTAAGGAGATCGTGGCCGATCTGACGTCTATGGAGGTAAAGTTTGATGATGAAGACCTAGCTCTTCTTCTCCTGTGTTCCCTCCCTGCATCGTTTAGCAATTTTCGAGATACCATCCTATACAGTCGTGATACTCTAACCGTGGCTGAAGTGTATGAAGCTTTGACTGCGAAAGAAAAAATGAGACAGATGGTTAACTCGGAAGATGCTGCTGGCTCGAGTGGAGAAGCTTTGTATGTCCGTGGCCGCACTGATCAGAAAAAGTCCAACTCAGGTGGCAAAGGAAAGGGAAAGAACCAGAGGGGTCGCTCCATGTCACACCCGTTTCCAAAGGCAGAGCCGGGTGCATAGCATATGTGTGCCAGGATCTATTTCCACACATATGTTGACGTCACAAGTGTAATATATCAAAAGAACAATGCATAAAAGCGTAAATAACGATTATATTAACATATTACACTTTGAACAGACATAATGTCTTAACCTTTATTCATCAAAGTACAGCAAAACAAGGACATCCATCCACAGGAAGATGACCGGGGGTATCACTAGACTAGCATCCATGGAGTTCAGCATCATATCTTCATCTGCAACTTCTGATCAAAATTAAGCAAGGGTGAGCTCACTTATGGTCGGGGCTCAGCAAGTGGGGGAAAAACTAATGCAAGTCTAACAAGGTGAGGCTGAGGTTGAGCAGTAAGCATTTTAGTTGGTCAACATTTTATTAACAACACCTGTCTTACTAATAAGTGTGAATCCCAAGTATTCCCATTAAGCAAAGGTACAAGAGTATTTCAAAAACACTTAAGTGAAAACCACTTAAGAAAACCATTGGTAGATCATCGGATCTCGATTTATTTCCATCTTCAAGTTCAATTATCATGTGAGGAGTCCAGGCCGCTCATAACCGTGAGCACGGCTGATATATCAGTTTTACACTCTGCAGAGGTGGCGCATCTTTACCCATGAGTCGCGATTCCCTTCTAGCCCGGGTTAGCTAGACCCGTATTCACTTCCGAGGTGAATGGCCAGGGTCTCACTACGAGGCTTCTCCCTAGAGTCCTCATTACGCAAATGCTGGAAATGGTCAAACTGCATAAGGCACACCTACCGTAACCAACTTATAGTCCAGACTACAGGGTAAAGCTTTGGGAACTATGCCCGTATCCAATCTGCCTGAGCCGAAACTATAAGAGCTTGCCAGATGCCCCCGTTCCTGTCGACCACGACCAGCACCCAACATAAGACTTCCCTAGTTATTTAGCCAAGACCAGAGCCATGATAGTTCTCATGGTAGCACTGTTTTCCCGGGTGGTCACTCCATGTTCCAATTAATATGCAATAATCTTGTTTAACCATCGGGTTAACAACAATAATGTAAACTTACCATTTTGGAACATTAATATCATAAGCGGGAGTGACTGCATAAAGTTAAGTTGTAGCAATAGCATAGCTACGAAGGTAAAGTATAATTCCCAGGTTTGATCAAGGAATAAGGTTGGAAAGGTTATCTAAATAGGTAACCCGTCAAATTATGCATATATATCCAAAAGAATAAACTTTATTAAATGTATTGTTTGGGATCAAACAGAGTATGCAGAGGGAGAAGTCCACTTGCCTTGCTTATTGAAAACTTGAGGTTCTTCCACAGATAGAAATAGATCTTGATTCTTAACTACTAGATCAACCACTGAATATCACACAAACAAACAAGAAGAACAAACATCACTCAATAACTTACAACATTCACCAAACATAAAGCTAAAAGAAAGCCTAACGAAAAGAGCGTTCGCTTTTCAAAAACGTTACACGCAAGGGTTATAATAAAAAAAGTTATTCTTTTCAAAAAAAAGTGTGATCTATACTTTATAAAACAAGACATGAGCTTAAAATATCTTAATTAAAATATTCAAATATTAAGTTTACCCAGTTAATCTTTTATAAAACGCCATATGTGATACGTCTCAGATTAAGGGTTTATAAGACGATAAAGCATGTTATAACAATATTAAACCTTTTTAACCTTTTAGAACACATATAAGTTATATCTAAGGTGAAACACGTTATTAATCTTAGAAGCATTATGGAACGTACTATAATTCATTGTTAAACCTTCACTTATGACAAATTAAGATATAAGTCTAAATAGGTTTTATGTGAAAAGGTCATTATTATTATTAAACACCTATTTATGGAAAGTTATTGTATATGCCTTAAATGAATTTTTATGTAAAAGACAATGAACAAACAACTATCTTTTAATTTCATTTAAAAACACATAGCCTATATTATTATTATATTTGAAGTATATATATAAAGTAACATTTTAGTTATTACTTTATTTTACCCTTTATGAAAAACTAAATGATTTATATAACATGTACTAAATGTGATAAAATAATTAATCAAACCCATATAACTAGTTATGAACAAGTTGACAATAGGTGTGACTAATAAATTATGATAAAGGATAATTAATCTATTAGTTATCTTTAATTCTATTGTAGGAACAAATGATCTAATTCATTAGAAAGGAAATTATGTATAAATATCATTTTCTTTTTATTAGAAAACACATGGCATATATTTTTGTTATGAAAACTATATTCAATACAAAATATAAACTATTATTTTAATTACCAAAAAAACATGAACACGAATTAATCCTAATTATATTTTCTTTTTTTAAATTACTATTTTTTATTTTTAATATATATACAATTAATATATTCCAAAAACATAAATTAACCAAAAATATTATTAACATGTAAAAAATATCTTTCTCAAAAAGTCGCTAGCAACTTATTATATATTTATTTAGAGAAAGAAACTCCGTCCAAGAATTAAATCCAAATAACAAATTTATACTTAATACATTTAAGGATATTATCAACACTTCAAAAATACTTATTTTAACAACTCACTATTATTTTATAACATGAGATTTTCTCACCAAATTAAATTAATGTATTAGATTTACAAATCGAGTCAAACAAAAATTGTGCTTCGGCATGAATGCATCAAATACTTGATAAAATTTTATTTACTCCAAAAAAATTGTTCAATTTATTTATATCACCATTTTTTTTGAAAACATAAATATTTTTCCTTTCTATTGGAAACCAATAAATTATTGGGTTGCTTTTGATTGATGGATTTAGGATGTTACAAAATCTACCCCCTAAAAAGAATCTCGTCCTCGAGATTAGGGATGACTAGCAAGAAAACGAAGGCGATACATGGTTATTCATAGGTTCTTGGTTCACACCGGACTCTTCCAAACTTAAGAAAGGCGACCCTTATCATCGTACTTATAGACTGGCTGATCTCCTGGATTATAGCTTTCCTCTTCTAGTATTTCAGGTGTTGTCTTGATGCTAGCTGGGGACTGCTTCGCGGCCTTCTTCTTAAGTCGGTCTAGACGCTTCTTGGGGCATTCGCGAATAATATGTCCTTCATTTTTGCAGTAGTAGCAAGCACCTCTTGCTTTGAGTTCTTTGCGAGTCAACTTTGCTTGACCAACAGGGGGTGAGGGTTGATTGGGTGCTTGTATCTCAAATGTCTGAGCCTGACTTGATTCTTCTGATTGGGTATCCATGTGTTTCGTGGCTTTTGCTTGTGGTTGAGGTGGACTAATCATGTATCCAAACATTTTTCTATTCCTTTTGTTGTTCTTCATTCCATTCATCAAATATCTCTGGGACTCATTTTTCTCGTTCATAGTTGTTAAGGTAGGAATATTGTCGTTGGCATCATTTACTTCATTTCCATTGGGGTTCATCATCTGGTTAGAGAGTAAAAGAGATAGTGAGACAAGATTACATAAGAGGCTTGTACGATATGAAGATAAAGGGCGAACACAACTTTTTGATTTCCAAGATTAGTCAGGGAACAAGGGTGGTTTCATATTTCTCCTAGCTTCATCATACTACAAGAGCGTACAAGTGTTATAATCCTTAACATAGATCCTTTTGAACCTTACAGATTTCAGAGCATGATATCCAAATCATCTTTCTGATCCAACAGTATTTCTTCGAGCACAATTTGATAGAAAAACTTGAGCGGGACTTTAGGGTAACTAGAATAGAGCATCACAATGTTTGCATACAGTAGATGACAACATACTTTATTTCCTTACAAAGAGGCAAAACACCGTAGGTGTGAAAGATTCTCCAAATTTATTCATATATCACTTAGCACTATTACAAATCTTGAAAGGGGCAACACTTTGACAATTTTTTTTGTGATACATACTCCTTCTTCTAGCTAAACGATATATTATTCTTCCTTGACAGATGTACCAATCTAAGCTGTAGGTTGATTGTCTTCAACTACAATTCTTTCTCCAGACGGGGTTTCCAAACACATGGTTCTCTCAGTATGTTGGATTACTGCTTTAGTTCTTTGTAACCAATTCTTTCCAAGAATCACATCCTTTCCCATTGATTCTATCACTAGGAGATCAGCTGAAAAATCTATCCCGTTGATTTTAATACTTACTTTCGGACATATGTAATTCACTAACATTTTTCCTTCAGGTGTACTGATGGTCTTCCTTGATCTCAAGGGACACTTAAAGATACCATACTTTGTTGCAAACTGGGCACTAATAAAAGAATGTGTTGTACGAGGATCATACAACACAGTGGCGATGGTTGTGTGAATGACCAGTGTTCCAAAAATTACTGCATCATCGTATGGAATGGTTCCTGTCACTGCATAACTTATCTTTCCTGTGGTCTCTTTCCGTTGTTTATTTTTTTGTTGATGCATGGTTTGAGGGTGTTGTCTTTTCTTTTGGACCTTATTGATCTCCACATCTTTCTTAGGGCAACCATTAACAAGATGGCCGGTATCACCACAGCCAAAGCAAGCACGACTTGATAAGTTACATGGTGGAGTTGTCTTTACGTTGTTGGTAGAAGTTTCTATGCATTTCTGTTCATATTCCATGTCTGAAGACTGAGATAGCTTCATCTCGGAGGTGATCTGTAGTGAACTCTTCTCTGGACAATTACGGAAGTAATGACCTTCACGTCCACATTGATAGCAAGCTTTTCTTGAAGTTATCTCTTGACTTTTTCCATGTTTCCCTTTTCGTTTCTTGGACCTGATGCGACGACGAGGCTGAAACTGTGTGCAAGTAATAGTCCATCCATCAATGTAACACTCATGTGTTTCTTCTTGGGGCTGGGCATCCTTGTGATGTTTCCGCTTTGGAAAACCTGGCAATGCATCGTCTGACAGTGCATCTGCTATTAGTTGTTCTTGGGGAGACCATTGACTTTTTATACGAGAAAACAAAATTTGGTTCTTCTGTTTTGTAGTTTCACTTTCGTTCGTACTGATCTGGTGACAAGGAATTCCATAGTACTCACAACAACAACATGTTCCAAGTTCACTTGTCTGTTGGTTTGGTTGTGCATCCTTTTGGGTCTTGAATGTCTGTTCGTCAGTTGTTTTATTTATAGTGTTGTTTTGACTTGCCAACACACCGCATTCTTTGCACTTAGTGACATCACTTGTCGTTGACATTCCAAGGTCTGACATCTGTATGGGTATGGAAGAATGGAAGGGACGAAAAGGTTGAGCAAAGACAGATTATAGAGAGCAGAGAAAACCCATCTATCTAAGGTTTTTCCTAGCTAACTGATGTCATTGTGGACAAAAGTCACACAATACAACAACAATCATTACAAAAAAAGCAAATCAAACATAGTCACAAAGGACAATGAACTCAAGCATACCAGCACAACACAATCCAATTCTACTCATTCAACCAAAACAAAAGGTGAGACAAGGTTTGGAATAAGAAAGATATTATAAAGTCAAGGAGTTGGGTAAGAATTATCAATGAGTTATACAAGACATATTTGTCGGTGGCCAAGAGTGAAATAAGATAACCATGAACAATGAAAGTGAGGATAATTGATATAATCAAGGATACGAAGTGAGTTAGGGAGAAAGCATTATCAAGGTGAAAAGTAGAGAGGCAAAAGTTTAATATATCAAGGTAGATATTGCCTAAGGATGGCAATACAATGGCAAGGAAACAAAAGTATAAGAAGTCAAGGGTTATATAGCAATATTAGGGATTAGAAAACCACTTATAATAAAATGTCGCCATTACCGATCTAGTCGAAAATTTAGCACTATAGAACTATCCTATCAACCTAACCAAGAAGAATGGTAATAGATCCAAGAGATCTATAACGAAACTTCTTGCGGGGCGGGGACAAGACAGAGAATGGGGCATCTTCCATAGCTTCTAAAGGGTTCCTTTCGGTAGACTTCACTTCAAGTTCCTCAATCCTAACTTGATCATCTTGTAGTACTTCTGAGTAGAGTCTTCTGATAGACCAAAGTCAGACTAGAAGAGTTGAAAATAAAAGAGACAAGTTTTGATATAAAGTAGGTTTTTATGGAGGAAAATATATCAAGCTTTGAAAGATTGACTGGGCTTTCCATTTCTAACTAATCTAGCGACCTACGGTCACATTGCTTTGATACCACTTCTGTCACACCCGTTTCCAAAGGCAGAGCCGGGTGCATAGCATATGTGTGCCAGGATCTATTTCCACACATATGTTGATGTCACAAGTGTAATATATCAAAAGAACAATGCATAAAAGCGTAAATAACGATTATATTAACATATTACACTTTGAACAGACATAATGTCTTAACCTTTATTCATCAAAGTACAGCAAAACAAGGACATCCATCCACAGGAAGATGACCGGGGGTATCACTAGACTAGCATCCATGGAGTTCAGCATCATATCTTCATCTGCAACTTCTGATCAAAATTAAGCAAGGGTGAGCTCACTTATGGTCGGGGCTCAGCAAGTGGGGGAAAAACTAATGCAAGTCTAACAAGGTGAGGCTGAGGTTGAGCAGTAAGCATTTTAGTTGGTCAACATTTTATTAACAACACCTGTCTTACTAATAAGTGTGAATCCCAAGTATTCCCATTAAGCAAAGGTACAAGAGTATTTCAAAAACACTTAAGTGAAAACCACTTAAGAAAACCATTGGTAGATCATCGGATCTCGATTTATTTCCATCTTCAAGTTCAATTATCATGTGAGGAGTCCAGGCCGCTCATAATCGTGAGCACGGCTGATATATCAGTTTTACACTCTGCAGAGGTGGCACATCTTTACCCATGAGTCGCGATTCCCTTCTAGCCCGGGTTAGCTAGACCCGTATTCACTTCCGAGGTGAATGGCCAGGGTCTCACTACGAGGCTTCTCCCTAGAGTCCTCATTACGCAAATGCTGGAAATGGTCAAACTGCATAAGGCACACCTACCGTAACCAACTTATAGTCCAGACTACAGGGTAAAGCTTTGGGAACTATGCCCGTATCCAATCTGCCTGAGCCGGAACTATAAGAGCTTGCCAGATGCCCCCGTTCCTGTCGACCACGACCAGCACCCAACATAAGACTTCCCTAGTTATTTAGCCAAGACCAGAGCCATGATAGTTCTCATGGTAGCACTGTTTTCCCGGGTGGTCACTCCATGTTCCAATTAATATGCAATAATCTTGTTTAACCATCGGGTTAAAAACAATAATGTAAACTTACCATTTTGGAACATTAATATCATAAGCGGGAGTGACTGCATAAAGTTAAGTTGTAGCAATAGCATAGCTACGAAGGTAAAGTATAATTCCCAGGTTTGATCAAGGAATAAGGTTGGAAAGGTTATCTAAATAGGTAACCCGTCAAATTATGCATATATATCCAAAAGAATAAACTTTATTAAATGTATTGTTTGGGATCAAACAGAGTATGCAGAGGGAGAAGTCCACTTGCCTTGCTTATTGAAAACTTGAGGTTCTTCCACGGATAGAAATAGATCTTGATTCTTAACTACTAGATCAACCACTGAATATCACACAAACAAACAAGAAGAACAAACATCACTCAATAACTTACAACATTCACCAAACATAAAGCTAAAAGAAAGCCTAACGAAAAGAGCGTTCGCTTTTCAAAAACGTTACACGCAAGGGTTATAATAAAAAAAGTTATTCTTTTCAAAAAAAAGTGTGATCTATACTTTATAAAACAAGACATGAGCTTAAAATATCTTAATTAAAATATTCAAATATTAAGTTTACCCAGTTAATCTTTTATAAAACGCCATATGTGATACGTCTCAGATTAAGGGTTTATAAGACGATAAAGCATGTTATAACAATATTAAACCTTTTTAACCTTTTAGAACACATATAAGTTATATCTAAGGTGAAACACGTTATTAATCTTAGAAGCATTATGGAACGTACTATAATTCATTGTTAAACCTTCACTTATGACAAATTAAGATATAAGTCTAAATAGGTTTTATGTGAAAAGGTCATTATTATTATTAAACACCTATTTATGGAAAGTTATTGTATATGCCTTAAATGAATTTTTATGTAAAAGACAATGAACAAACAACTATCTTTTAATTTCATTTAAAAACACATAGCCTATATTATTATTATATTTGAAGTATATATATAAAGTAACATTTTAGTTATTACTTTATTTTACCCTTTATGAAAAACTAAATGATTTATATAACATGTACTAAATGTGATAAAATAATTAATCAAACCCATATAACTAGTTATGAACAAGTTGACAATAGGTGTGACTAATAAATTATGATAAAGGATAATTAATCTATTAGTTATCTTTAATTCTATTGTAGGAACAAATGATCTAATTCATTAGAAAGGAAATTATGTATAAATATCATTTTCTTTTTATTAGAAAACACATGGCATATATTTTTGTTATGAAAACTATATTCAATACAAAATATAAACTATTATTTTAATTACCAAAAAAACATGAACACGAATTAATCCTAATTATATTTTCTTTTTTTAAATTACTATTTTTTATTTTTAATATATATACAATTAATATATTCCAAAAACATAAATTAACCAAAAATATTATTAACATGTAAAAAATATCTTTCTCAAAAAGTCGCTAGCAACTTATTATATATTTATTTAGAGAAAGAAACTCCGTCCAAGAATTAAATCCAAATAACAAATTTATACTTAATACATTTAAGGATATTATCAACACTTCAAAAATACTTATTTTAACAACTCACTATTATTTTATAACATGAGATTTTCTCACCAAATTAAATTAATGTATTAGATTTACAAATCGAGTCAAACAAAAATTGTGCTTCGGCATGAATGCATCAAATACTTGATAAAATTTTATTTACTCCAAAAAAATTGTTCAATTTATTTATATCACCATTTTTTTTGAAAACATAAATATTTTTCCTTTCTATTGGAAACCAATAAATTATTGGGTTGCTTTTGATTGATGGATTTAGGATGTTACAAAATCTACCCCCTAAAAAGAATCTCGTCCTCGAGATTAGGGATGACTAGCAAGAAAACGAAGGCGATACATGGTTATTCATAGGTTCTTGGTTCACACCGGACTCTTCCAAACTTAAGAAAGGCGACCCTTATCATCGTACTTATAGACTGGCTGATCTCCTGGATTATAGCTTTCCTCTTCTAGTATTTCAGGTGTTGTCTTGATGCTAGCTGGGGACTGCTTCGCGGCCTTCTTCTTAAGTCGGTCTAGACGCTTCTTGGGGCATTCGCGAATAATATGTCCTTCATTTTTGCAGTAGTAGCAAGCACCTCTTGCTTTGAGTTCTTTGCGAGTCAACTTTGCTTGACCAACAGGGGGTGAGGGTTGATTGGGTGCTTGTATCTCAAATGTCTGAGCCTGACTTGATTCTTCTGATTGGGTATCCATGTGTTTCGTGGCTTTTGCTTGTGGTTGAGGTGGACTAATCATGTATCCAAACATTTTTCTATTCCTTTTGTTGTTCTTCATTCCATTCATCAAATATCTCTGGGACTCATTTTTCTCGTTCATAGTTGTTAAGGTAGGAATATTGTCGTTGGCATCATTTACTTCATTTCCATTGGGGTTCATCATCTGGTTAGAGAGTAAAAGAGATAGTGAGACAAGATTACATAAGAGGCTTGTACGATATGAAGATAAAGGGCGAACACAACTTTTTGATTTCCAAGATTAGTCAGGGAACAAGGGTGGTTTCATATTTCTCCTAGCTTCATCATACTACAAGAGCGTACAAGTGTTATAATCCTTAACATAGATCCTTTTGAACCTTACAGATTTCAGAGCATGATATCCAAATCATCTTTCTGATCCAACAGTATTTCTTCGAGCACAATTTGATAGAAAAACTTGAGCGGGACTTTAGGGTAACTAGAATAGAGCATCACAATGTTTGCATACAGTAGATGACAACATACTTTATTTCCTTACAAAGAGGCAAAACACCGTAGGTGTGAAAGATTCTCCAAATTTATTCATATATCACTTAGCACTATTACAAATCTTGAAAGGGGCAACACTTTGACAATTTTTTTTGTGATACATACTCCTTCTTCTAGCTAAACGATATATTATTCTTCCTTGACAGATGTACCAATCTAAGCTGTAGGTTGATTGTCTTCAACTACAATTCTTTCTCCAGACGGGGTTTCCAAACACATGGTTCTCTCAGTATGTTGGATTACTGCTTTAGTTCTTTGTAACCAATTCTTTCCAAGAATCACATCCTTTCCCATTGATTCTATCACTAGGAGATCAGCTGAAAAATCTATCCCGTTGATTTTAATACTTACTTTCGGACATATGTAATTCACTAACATTTTTCCTTCAGGTGTACTGATGGTCTTCCTTGATCTCAAGGGACACTAAAAGATACCATACTTTGTTATATCTAAGGTGAAACACGTTATTAATCTTAGAAGCATTATGGAACGTACTATAATTCATTGTTAAACCTTCACTTATGACAAATTAAGATATAAGTCTAAATAGGTTTTATGTGAAAAGGTCATTATTATTATTAAACACCTATTTATGGAAAGTTATTGTATATGCCTTAAATGAATTTTTATGTAAAAGACAATGAACAAACAACTATCTTTTAATTTCATTTAAAAACACATAGCCTATATTATTATTATATTTGAAGTATATATATAAAGTAACATTTTAGTTATTACTTTATTTTACCCTTTATGAAAAACTAAATGATTTATATAACATGTACTAAATGTGATAAAATAATTAATCAAACCCATATAACTAGTTATGAACAAGTTGACAATAGGTGTGACTAATAAATTATGATAAAGGATAATTAATCTATTAGTTATCTTTAATTCTATTGTAGGAACAAATGATCTAATTCATTAGAAAGGAAATTATGTATAAATATCATTTTCTTTTTATTAGAAAACACATGGCATATATTTTTGTTATGAAAACTATATTCAATACAAAATATAAACTATTATTTTAATTACCAAAAAAACATGAACACGAATTAATCCTAATTATATTTTCTTTTTTTAAATTACTATTTTTTATTTTTAATATATATACAATTAATATATTCCAAAAACATAAATTAACCAAAAATATTATTAACATGTAAAAAATATCTTTCTCAAAAAGTCGCTAGCAACTTATTATATATTTATTTAGAGAAAGAAACTCCGTCCAAGAATTAAATCCAAATAACAAATTTATACTTAATACATTTAAGGATATTATCAACACTTCAAAAATACTTATTTTAACAACTCACTATTATTTTATAACATGAGATTTTCTCACCAAATTAAATTAATGTATTAGATTTACAAATCGAGTCAAACAAAAATTGTGCTTCGGCATGAATGCATCAAATACTTGATAAAATTTTATTTACTCCAAAAAAATTGTTCAATTTATTTATATCACCATTTTTTTTGAAAACATAAATATTTTTCCTTTCTATTGGAAACCAATAAATTATTGGGTTGCTTTTGATTGATGGATTTAGGATGTTACACTCCAAGTCAAGGGGGCCATCCGATGAATTATTTTGCAAATACTGCAAGAAGACGAACCATGTAATTGAGAACTGTTACAAACTGCAGAACAAGGAGAAGAGGAACAAGGAGAAGGGTAAGACTGGAGGTACTGCCTCTGTTGCATCCGAAAATAATTCTGATAATGGTGATGTTCTTATTGCCTTTGCTGGTTGTGCTGTTGATGATGCCCAATGGATCCTCGATTCTGCTTGCTCATATCATGTTTGCACTAAAAAATCTCTGTTTAGTACCTATGAAGCTGTGCAGAACGGAGGTACTCTTCGGATGGGTGATAATTCCCCTTGCACTGTTGTTGGCATGGGCACCGTGCAGATCAAGATGTTCGATGGGATTGTACGCACATTGACTGAAGTACGACATGTTCCATCCATGTCCAGGAACCTCATCTCTCTGAGTACTCTGGACACAAAGGGCTACAAGTATACCGCCGGTGACGGTGTCATGAAGGTAACAAAAGGCTCTCTTGTGGTTATTAAAGGTGATTTGAAAGCTGAAAACTTATATGTGCTTCGAGGCAGTTCTGGCTCTGCTAATGCTGTTGTTGCATCTGATTCTGAGACTACTAAAATTTGGCATATGCGCCTTGGCCATATGAGTGCACCTGGTTTGGCAGAATTGAGCAAGAGAGGCCTTCTTGATGGTTGCCATGCTGATACTCTTGATTTCTGTGAGCACTGTGTTTTCGGTAAGCATAAAAGGGTAAAATTCAGTTCTGCTGTTCATAATACCGAAAATATTCTTGATTATGTTCATGCTGATTTGTGGGGGCCGTCACGTATACCTTCACATGGTGGTGCTCGTTACATGTTGACTATCATTGATGATAATTCACGCAGAGTTTGGCCTTATTTTCTTAAGCAAAAATCAGATGCCTTTGAGTCTTTCAAGGTTTGGAAGACTATGGTTGAGAAGCAGACTGAGAGGAAGCTGAAGGTTCTGAGAACTGACAATGGTATGGAGTTTTGTTCTGGTGATTTTAACTCTTTCTGCAGGAAGGAGGGCATTGTGAGGCACCACACTATACCATATACACCTCAGCAGAACGGTGTGGCAGAGCGTATGAATAGAACAATAATCTCCAAGGCTCGGTGTATGCTGTCCAACTCAGGTTTGAGCCGCAAGTTTTGGGCTGAGGCTGCTTCCACTGCTTGTCATTTGATCAATTGTTCACCATCCACTGCTATCGATAAGAAAACTCCAATTGAGGTTTGGTCTGGTTCCCCCTATGATTATTCTCAGTTGAGAGTGTTTGGTTGTACTGCATATGCACATGTTGATAATGGTAAACTTGAGCCTAGAGCAATTAAGTGTGTTTTCTTGGGTTATGGATCTGGTGTTAAAGCATATAAATTGTGGAATCCTGATACACAGAAGGCATTTTTTAGTAGAAACGTTGTGTTCAATGAATCTGCTATGTTTCCTTCGGTTGAATCTACCAGTGCTACTAACCAGAATTCTGAGTCTATCAGTGTGCAGGTGGAGCACGGGGGGGATGTTGATGATCATGCTCCACCATCTGCTGAACCTGCTGAAAATTCTGTTTCTGAAATTTCATCACCTGTTGTGGAGTCTCATCCCCAGTCTCTTGCTGAAGGCCGAACTAGGAGGCAGATAGTTCGGCCCCAAAGACTGATTCAAGAGTGCAATGTTGCTTTTGCTTTAGCTGTTGCTGAAGAAGTTGATAATGTTCAGGAACCATTGAATTATTCAGAAGCTATATTGTGTACTGATAGTGAAAAGTGGATGGGTGCTATGCATGAAGAAATGGAGTCTCTTGATAAGAATGGCACTTGGGAACTAGCTCGGCTGCCTTCTGGTAAAAAGGCAATTAAGTGCAAATGGATCTTCAAAAGAAAAGAAGGTATGACTCCAAAAGAGCCTCCGCGCTTTAAAGCAAGGCTAGTTGCAAAAGGTTTTAGTCAGATTCCAGGAATTGATTACTCTGATGTCTATTCTCCTGTTGTCAAGCATAGTTCAATTCGTACCTTTCTTAGTCTTGTTGCTGTACATGACTATGAGCTTGAACAGTTAGATGTGAAAACTGCTTTCTTACATGGTGATTTGGAGGAGGACATTTATATGGACCAGCCAGAGGGGTTCATTGTTCCTGGAAAAGAAGACTATGTGTGCAGGTTGAAGAAGTCCTTATATGGTCTGAAACAATCTCCCAGACAATGGTATAAGAGGTTTGATTCATTTATGCTTTCTAAGGGCTTTCAGAGGTCTCAATATGATAGTTGTGTTTATCTAAAATTTGTTAATGGATCACCTACATATTTGCTGCTATATGTTGATGATATGTTGATTGCTGCCAAGAGCATGAAGGAAATCACTGCTTTAAAGGCACAGCTTAGTAGCGAATTTGATATGAAGGATCTGGGTGCTGCAAAGAAAATCCTTGGCATAGAGATAGTCAGGGATAGGAAGTCTGGACTGCTGTACTTGAGCCAGAAGAATTATATTGAGAAGGTCCTTCGTCGTTTCAACATGCAAAATACTAAACCTGTGAGTACTCCGTTGGCTCCTCATTTTAAACTGTCTGCTAAACAGTGTGCTGAAACTGATGCTGAGCTTGAATATATGTCAAAAGTTCCATACTCTAGTGCTGTTGGGTCACTCATGTATGCTATGGTTTGTTCTCGTCCTGATTTGTCTCATGCTATGAGCGTTGTTGCTAGATACATGTCTAATCCTGGTAAAGAGCATTGGAAAGCTGTTCAGTGGATTTTCAGATATCTACGTGGTTCTTCTAGTGCTTGTTTATGTTTTGGTAAATCTGGAGATGGTCTGATTGGCTATGTTGATTCAGATTATGGTGGTGATTTAGACAGGAGGAGATCTCTTTCAGGTTATGTCTTTACTATTGGAGATTGTGCTGTGAGTTGGAAAGCTCGTTTACAGGATACTGTTGCTTTGTCTACCACAGAAGCTGAGTATATGGCAATTGCAGAAGTTACTAAGGAAGCCTTATGGTTGAAAGGTATATATTCAGAGCTATGTGGAATTAAGTCTTGCATTACCATCTATTGTGATAGCCAGAGTGCCATTCATCTCACCAAAGATCAGATGATTACTGAGAAATCCAAACATATTGATATTCGTTATCACTTCATTCGTGATATCATTGATAAAGGGTTGGTGAAGGTATGCAAGATCAGTACTGATAATAATCCAGCTGATATGATGACGAAGCATGTTTCTGTTGCTAAGTTTGAGCTATGCTCGAACTTAGTTGGTATTATAAATTAGCCCTTAGTGGCTGTTGGCGCCGGCAAGATGATGATGCATTTGTTTAAGGTGGAGGTTGCTATTATGATGCTACAAGGAATTTGTCTCAAGGTGGAGTTTGTTGAGTTTGTGATCCAAATTCTGAAGAAGGCGGCCAAGTTGGCGAGCGAAGCGGAGGCCCGTCGCCGGGAGGAGATATCTATCTCTATTGTAAATCTCCTGCGATCTGTAACCACCCAAAAATAGTGAGAAGTTGCCGGCCGGCGCCCGTGGTTTTTTCCCCTTCACTTTGGAGGGGTTTTCCACGTTAAATCTGTGTCTTCTCTGTGATTGATCCTATTTGTGTCGCATTTATTTATAACAGGCCTCAAGGAGGTAGTTCATGAATCATGAGCCATATACGGCTGGCCAATTAGAGCCACATGAAAGTAATTCACCATTACTTCTTCGTCGCCCTTGGCAAGAACGGCAACTACGTAGATCTAGAAAAACTCAGATGTGGGCATAATTTTTATAGCCATGATATATACCTGGTGTAATAAGGGGAAGGGGCCATACACCCGACATCAAAATGATGCTCCCTAGGGCCATCGCGTAGCACAAGGGGCACTAGGGGTAAGGAATCAAGACCGCCCCCTCCTCATTTCAGGGGGTAAGGAATCATGGCCGGCTGGCTGGACCTAATTTGACTTATCCATGATTATGTATTTATTTTTTCAAGAAATATCACAACTATTACAAAACACTTGTATTTGGATGCCCATACTACGTAACCGAGGTTTTTTTTGCGGATTCATGGTGTCCAATCTCCTTTTTTGCGGACTAGATCGATCGATAGTCCTCAAGGCTAGCTAAACAGAGGCGGCTTATTCTAATCCAAATATTTAAGATGGCATAATCCAGAAGTTCTCAAGACCAGATGAAGGCCTCAAGGAGGAAGTTCATGAATCATGAGCCATATACGGCTGGCCAATTATAGCCACATGAAAGTAATTCACCATTACTTCTTCGTCGCCCCTTGGCAAGAACGACAACGACGTAGATCTAGAAAAACTCAGCGGGGTTGCCCCACCATATTTCTCGAAGAGACGTGAGCATAATTTTTATAGCCATGATATCTACCTGGTGTAATAAGAGGCAAGGGGCCATACACCCGACATCAAAATGATGCTCCCTAGGGCCATCGCGTGGCACAAGGGGCACTAGGGGTAAGGAATCAAGACCGGGCCCCCTTTTTCCTCATTTCAGGGGGTAGCATGTGCACCATGTATCATGATGTTGTTCCACATGTTGCTTGGTGATGGCGCCAAGGTTGGACCTTACACCGTGGTTCTAGGGGCTAAGATGAAGCCCTAGCTAGGGATACCATGGTCAGGGGATAATAATGCACTAAAGGTGCGCCCCGCATCTATTACGGTCGTCTCTAAGTCATAGTATGCAGGAAAGGACCATGGTTGACCTTGACTGCTGCTATGAACCTATTGACATCTTGTCATCACTATTTATTCAATAGATCACTAACACCTAGAGTTGGTGGCTTGCGGAGAAGGGCTTCCAAGGTGTAGAGAGGGCCAAAAAACACCATTAGCACTAAATTCGAGGCACCAACAGGCCCATCAAGTGGGCCAAGGTAGGGAGGATACTTCATGAGGTCACCTTGTCCTAGCCATGTCATGGTGCTAGGGAAGTGAAACTTAAAGAATGATCAGGCATGGTACTAGGGAAGTGACACATGTAGAATGGTCATACAGGTAAACGATGTGACGCCCCTAGGGCATTACACATCCCGGTCGGGCTGTACGCAAAATACTGGCCTATGGGGACCACGTGTGCTGTGTAGGCCTATAGAGCCAATGCCATCTGGCGGAGGCCGTAGCAGGTGGACTACTTGAGATTCCTGTCTCCTATGGCATGGCTCACGATTCAAGATGTTGGACTAGGTCTCAAAGACAACTACTCAAACTAGCAAACTTGTTGCAATAGTCATGCTGCACTGCAAAACACAACAAACCTCATAAGAGAATGCACCCTTACCCTATCTAGCATGCCTAGGGGTGGGCACTTTTTTACCATAAACTGAAAACCGAACCGAACCGAAATTTCGGTTTTTTCGGTAGTTCGTTTCGGTTTTTGTATCTAAGAAGTTCAGTTTTTGGTATCGTAATCGGTTTTCCCCGTATACCGAATCGAAATACCAAAAAAATCGAATACCAAATTTTATCAATTCTCAAATTTGACTATTCGATTATGTGAACTAAATGTGTGATACAATCATATTGTTATTCACTTTTTTGTATGTGATGTATGATGTATCTCTAAATATTTGTACCTATATAATTTTTACTTTTTAAAATTATGTGTAATCTATCATGTAAACTTGTTGTATGTATTGTCTTGAGTATAAATTTGGTATTCGGTTTTTACCGAAAAACCAAAGTAAAAAACTGAAACCAAACTTCTCGGTTTTTCATTTTCTATAAAACCGAAGTTTTTTAAAACCGAAAAACCGAACCGAAGCTTAGAAAAAACCAAATGCCCAGCACTAAGCATGCCAAATGTCATTACATAACAAAACCATGGTACACAAAATACCTGAGAGAGATTGGAGGGAGAACGACACAATTCGATGGTCGTGTTGGACCTAGGCATGACTAGAGACAATAGGTAGCTAGAGAGGTTCAAGCCTTAATAGCTAGGTTTCCGGATCGATGGGATCGAGGAATGGGAACGTGGTACACGGTACACTGCTAAAAATAGGTTTTAACACTACGGGAACGAGATTGTTCCCACGTTCCCGGAACGGAACGAACGTTCTCGGAACGAGGAACGTGGACACATTCCTAGTTCCCGGTTACTAAGGTTCAAGCCACAAAATGTGTAATACACTATATCTTTTGGATGATTATTGATTGATGAATACAATAGAGGAAAAGATTACATGCTCAAGCACCTATGAGCATCATTACCTTCTAGCTTCCCCTAACCTCAAGGCTATGGTGGGAGATCTAGCCTACTCATCCTAATGCACCTTTATGCTTGCCTTGTAGATGAAGAATGTTTGTGGTAAGCTTACCTCTAGCTAGAACTACCGAAGAAGTATTGAATTGAATATCCTAAGTCGTGACCCCCTTATATGCATGTCACCCCTATTTCTAGTGCAAGGGGGGAGATAGTTTACATGAACCTTGGATTCCACCAGATAAGATTCAACTACCCATTCTTATCTTGTTCCTAGAGCTGTACTGAGGTGCATGCCTCTGGCTGTGGTGCAACTTAGAGATATTCTTCCCGAGGCAGTTGCCTGACATGTTGCGCCTACTGTCGTCGGTTCTTATGTCATTTGGTACGATATAGGCAATAGTTGGTGTAGCCTTGTGTACTTCATGACACTTCATAGTGCACTTTGCATGCGCATGTGTGATTGTAGGATTGATGCACATAACACAGTGATCTTGAGTGTCATGCAACCTAAATCATGGAACCAACATATTTGTCAGACCTATTAATATCATCCATCATGCATTTAATGTGTTGTACTCGAGACTTATCTATTAAGCTATCACTCTGGACTTGTCCTCAGGACCCTAGATGTGGGGTCCATCTCCTACCAACATACTGCCTTTGGTGGGCCCCCAACACATCCTCACATCATTGTAATAGAATTACACTTAGGTGTCCTAAGTCCTTTTTCTTCTTCAAGGGCCTTGTGGCCTTAAGGTCCTAGGTCTTAACCGCAATTAGAATATGAGGTTGGTGACTCTTTAGGTATCCTAGGGCTAGCAGATGGACTTAAGTCGTTAAGTGTTGTTAGTGCTCGAGGGATGGACTGACCCAAGCACATGTTACCTTATTATCATAGGCCATGGGAGACCCCTGAGGACTTAGGTTTAGGCAATATCCAGTAGAGAGTGGACACAAATGCGCATTTTGAGCAGCTACATGTCGAATGTGAGCGCGCAAATGAGAGGGGGCTCTGTGGATGCGCATATAGACCCATAGAGGAGATAAAACCATTGATTTTCCACGTCCTTATCTGCGCTTTGCTAGAAGGGTGAACATTTGAATGAAAAAATGAGTGTTGGGGACTTGTTCTCAAATGCTATGAATTAAGAACAAGGCAACACAAAATGTTAATGGTTAAGGCCCTTCGTCCTTCGAAGCATTATCTCCCTTATGATATAATGATCTTCGGACGAAGGTCATGAAGGACGTACCTTCATCATCACAGTATATATTAATGAAAGAAGAAACATATGAAACATAAAAAATAACATGAATAATCATATGACATTATTAATATATCTTTATTATGTCATCATGAATGAACATGAACAATATCGAATTACATTTGTACCTTCGGCTTGACAGAAGGCAAAAGTCCAAGTGTGACGCGCGAGTGAATACAAGTCAGCGTGAACAGTAGGATGTCACTGTTCATCTATTTATAGGCACAGGACGCAGCCTGTGTGAAATTACATTCATGCCCTTGACATTTACTATTGACCTAGGGATAATCTATCGAGGACTAGACAACCTTTTCCCTTTTAAGTCGGTTTTATTTTCCACTGCCGAGCCAAAGCTTTTCCATGGGTAGCTTCGGCATTGGTTCATCCCTCTCCTGAACTGCGCCCTTCATCTCATGTACAACTTTATCCCATGTCCGAAGGTTCCTGTACATATATTATACTTGGGAAACATGTTAGTCGTGTTTTTGAGGACCTTCAGAAGACGAAGGCCCCCAACAATGAGTATGTGCGACCATTTGGGGCATCTATTGGAGATAGCCTAATTTTCATGAGGCACGAGGAGCTCCAAGGACTTAAGCTTATAAGTTCCTCAAAACATGAAGAGCCGCGAGGGATTATGCTTATAAGTCGCTCAAGACATGGGATATCCCATGGATTTAGTCACAAGGGTGCCTTGGGGTTTGTGGGTCTAGAGACCTAGTATCTAGTCAGTGTGTTGTGGCATAAGATGCCTTAATGACTTAGAATATTTTACCCTTAGAGGTCCTAGGGCACTAGAGGCTCCGGGCTTCATAGCACCTAGACGACTCAGAGGGCCACCAAACATTCTGGTAGCTAAGCCATTTCACTTGGACAATTTTATAATATTTTCTATTGTAAAGCCTCTTCCTTGGCTAGTGATAGAGAAGGTCCTTAGGACTTCGGTTCTAGGAGAGGTGGTCCAATTGTGGTGGACCTGAAGTCAATCTTCCGAGCTATCATCCTTGTAGCAATAGTATGGGGTATGATCTTTCACAACTACCCCTAGAAATGCTTTTCCATGGATAGTTAAATGCTCGATGCTATAAATGTGCTTTATTTACAATCAATGACATAGTGACAGTTTTTTTAACTGGCCATAAAGATTGATTTTACCGTTGCTTAGCTAATATTTTTTTATAAACTTAGACAATGTTTGGAACTACTCCAGGTTCTAACTCCAGCATGGAGCTGTAGTTTATTATAGAAATTTAAATAGTTTAAAAAATATTTTTAATCTAAATAATAAATAAAAATGACTTATCTAAATATCTTCTAAATGTTCATAACTCTAGCTCCATGATTTTTTGGAGCATCTCCTCCAAATTTTGTAGAGTTGGAACAGTCCCAAAAAACCCCCTTAATCAAATTTAACTTGGTTTGACTTAGAAAAAGTTATAATGGTTTATTTCTTGGGGGAGTATGATATATTTCTTAGAGGTCGAGAGTAATTATTTATGTTAAACTTATATATCCAATATGGAAAATAGTATAGCCTCGCCCATAAAGAAGGTACTATTGCAATTCTAGAAACATTGCAAATAGGACTTAAAAATAAATCATTGTGGATAAACCATTTTGTAATAGTGCCCGTGAGTTGCAGCGGGAGTATAAAAAATTGTATGAAACATAAATATGGAATGACAAACATCACTATGATATGCAAAATCTGTGTGACAAACATTATCAATATCGTAAAACAACTCCATGTATGGCTACTCATGCCCGAGGTCGGCCTCCGGCGAGTCGTGACTGTGTTTCCCACCTAGGGTCGGCCTCGGGGGAGTCGTGGATGTGTCTCCCGCCCAAGGTCGACCTCGGGCGAGCCGTGACTGTGTCTCTCGCCTGGTGTTGGCCTCGGGCGAGTCGTGACGACAACATCGCGCCTGACATCGCAGCGTGGCTAGGCCGGCATACGCTATTGCTATTGCTCAGCAGGGTCGTCGTGTTGGGATCCAGGTTCCGGGAGGTATACTACTAGGACTACTGGGTCATCAGGTACCTCTTCTCCTGTCGCGCACCAGGACAATGAGCCACCAAACGTGGATCCGACCTGACCTAGGCGGTGGCAGTGGCTGGTGGGGGCGAGTGGGGTTCCCGGGGGTGGGGGGAGACAACGCGGAGGCGGAGGTCGCGGGAGGGGAGCGGGGTTCTCTTGGGGAATGACGACGCGGAGGCGGAGGACATGGGGCGGGGCGCGTGCGCAGTCGAGCGCGAAGGGGAGGCGGAGGCATGGTAGATGTTCGTACGAATATAGGGTGGGGGAGACGATCGTACGGTCGGGAGGGGGCGTAGCAATGGTATCATCAGGCGCAGAGTAGTATGGACATCGAACGTGACTATGAGCGACATTTAATGACAATTATAGCTTTTGAAACAATACGAAGTTATTAATTATGGATGGGCTAATTAGCTTATATTTCTCCTCCGGTCTATGCATGATTAGGTCTAACGTAACATCTTTATGATCTCCATCTACGAGTTGGAGAAAGCATAGCCTCTTGTTAGACATTTTTACGGCAGTTCCTCAAGCATTGCGCTATGTCCTGATAGCACTGTATAGTCCTTTTGCAGCAATACAATGCGGCTTTTATATAGCAAATTGCATCTTTCTCATCTCCAATTATCATGCTTGCTTCCCCCGTCGTGGTCATAGTGAGGCTCCCGGTGTTGCTTTGCCGCCCTAATATATAAAGATCAATCAAATTGTATGCAATATGGTCAGAATAAAACTTCATGTATATTTATTTAACTGAAGGGAAAATGGGTCGAATTCATTCATTACCATTAATAATGTGAGCATGAACGACACACGATGCAAGAAGGATCATGGAGAGCAGCCAGAGTCCATGTACACTGCAGGACTTGAGGCATCTCGCCATGATGGATGACCGATAAGAGCTAACACCAACAATGAGTTTATGTCAAATGGTGTGTCATATGGCCAATATATATACACACCATAGTATATCTATCTATCTATCTATCTATCTATCTATCTATCTATCTATCTATCTTCATAATCCCTATTTATCTATATCTATGTGTGAATGTGTCTATCGATCTTTCCTATCTCTATCTATCTTTATCTATATGCCTATTTCTCACTGTCGATCTTCATCTATCCTTCTAAACTATGGATCGATCTATCTATCCACCCATCTATCTGTCACGGGCTCCTAGAAATTCTCACATTAATTAAATAAAAGATTTCTTAACCATCAATATACTGTAAGACCAAGTACAATGATTTAGAAAAGATTGCAAGGAGAAAATTAGATGCTTAAGTGTTTATGCCCCGTATTGTATCGAAAATATGGTTTCCTTTTATTGTTTTTGGACTTCATAATTTTACCGCTGTGGTTTTAAAATCCAGGGTGAGTTTATCCTATTGCATGTAGTCTACTACTCTACTCCTATAGGTGTTACTTTTGGACAAAAGAATAAATTTGCCAATGTGATTTTATTTTCTGTTTTATTTTGCTCCCTATGTTTTTAACCCTTTTTTATATCAACAATTTGCTCTTTATTTTAATCCCATAAAAATAGTCTACCACATACGCGTCTCGACAACATTTTAAATGGATAATTTAAATTCTGAATTCAAATTCAAAATCAAAACTGAAACAAAATATAAATCTGAGTACATCAAAATTTCCACATAAAAATCGCAGTGAGGGTAGCGCCACCAATTCATTGTACTGCAAGTTTTAACCATCAGCCTAGGTTACTTAATTATTTGTATAGAGGGTTGCAAGCACACCTACATCTATCTATATCTATATCTATACTATATTAAAGCACTAATTTCAACGGTCGTTCCACACCATTTTTTTACAAATAACCCCTTACATCTATTTCAAATTAACCAGCTGTATGTTCGTCCCCTCCGCGCAACTAACCTTCACATCTCAAACCACACCTCCGCATATTAATAGCCAAACGACGGCCCGCTAGGCCTGACGCCCGCGGGCCGCAGCTCCGGCCTATTGACCGTGTCAGGCCGGTCCGTTAGCCCGTCGGATCATTTGGTTAAATCAGCGTAAAATGTTAAAAAGCGGTGCATGAGGTGGGGTCACCAGTTTCAACGATTGTTCCACATCATTTTCAACCAACCTCCACGTCTCAATCCACACCTCAGCATATTGATGGCCAAACGACGACTCGACATGAGCCCGCTAGGCCTGACGCCTGCGGGCTGCAGCTCCGGCCTATAAATAACGGTACATGAGGTGGGATTTGAACCCACGCCCTGATGGAAGAAGGACGGGAGACATTGGGTGAAGCCATCTAACCAGTAGAACATTATACTCAAGTGTTTTTAATATTGAATATAAATTATACATATGTATATGTGATTTTTTTGTAAAATAAAAATATATGACCGTGTCGGCCGGGCCAGCATTACGGGTCGAGGCTACGGTCCAAGCACGACACGATACTGGTCCTCACCTCAGTTGCCGACACCTCATTCGCCATCCTGCTTCTTTTCTCTCTCCCCTCATGCCTCCGCCTCCGCGCCACCCATTCTCGGCAGAGGGCGTGGGAGCAGGCGCGTCCTCTCCGTATTCGTCTGACACCAGCCCCGACACCGACCCGCATAGTGGCTATTGCACGTCCACGAGAATGTTTCACAGCATGCGCGCACCATTGTTTTTATCGTTGGACGTCGTTTGTCTTCCCGCCCTTCACCCTATTCTTCCTCCCCAACCTGTTGCTCCCGCCCATGGTCGCAGCCACGAGCCGACCGACGCTCGTCGACGTGGGTACGGGGCGAGTCGGTCTTGCTCTTGGCCTTTCTCCGTTCGTGCCGCCGAGGAGGACACAGTGGCGCCTGCCACACTTAGGTTATCTTGGAGATGAGGAATCTAGGTTTGAGATATTGGACAACCAAGGCCCGTAGCACGCAGCAGTTGGCATATGCTACAGAGTTGGTGGTGGTGTTGTGTCGCCTCGGCGGGTCTAGGGCTAGGAAGGCACTTGCATTCTCTCGCCCTTCTCGGACTGATGCCTAGTGCGGGTGCCTCTCAGTTTATAGCTGCTCCAGTTGGGCTTCTTTCTCCGCTTGCGTGCTCTCTCCCTATATATATCTAGCGGTATATTGCCTTTGTCGCCTCCAGATGTCCAAGTCTTCATCGTGTCCTTCTCCGACAACGAACAGGTATGCTCGCCTCTTCCCTTCCCTTCCTGCTCTACGAAACCTTGGAAGTGTGGGAGGCGAGGGATGGGGGTCCCTGATTTGCTACCTATGGCACCCGTTCGATGGCTCAACATCGCATGTCTACATGGTCTTTCCTTTACCACGGTGTCGACTCTTTATGCTTCTACCACTTCTATGTACCTATCACCCATCCTTCCGTCATTGCAAAAAATATTATGTTGTTCTTCTATCGTTTTGGGTGTTAGTTTTTTATTGCGCTAAGGACTAAACATAGATTGGGTGTGTTAATACTTTATTTATTGTTTGCACATGGTTTGTGTTCTTTTGATGATGGCTCATGGTTTTTATTGATGCCTAACTTTAGCATCGACTCCATATTTTGATCTATCTTTTTTATAAGTTTGAGTTCATGTGACTTATTTTAGAAAATTGAGCTGACAAACTTCCTCTTATTTGGTCTCAGTATGGTGGAATTATGTTATTCTATAATCTTTGTTCGTTCAGTCAGTCGTTGTGAACTTTCTTCTAATCGCTCACTTCATTGGTCGTGTTGTACCAAGACATATTGGATGGAGTAAACAACAACATCTTAGTCAAATCAAAAAAATATTACACGGAGAGTGGAGACAATCAATAAAAAAAGCTTGAGATCTTTTTGGTGGATAGTTTAAGTGGGTATTGTTGTGAGCCGTCGCAACGCACGGACAACCGACTAGTACCACTATATAATTCACCATTTTAAACTTTGCAAAGCTCACCCAACCAAATCATCCCACACCCATAACCTTCACTAAATCCACCAAACAAATTGTACTCTACCTAAACACACCATCAAAACCAACGGTTCAAATCGTTGGATAACTCCCTTTCTCTTACTCATTCAAATCTAATAAATAATATTATTTGAATCAACCGGCCTCATCCCCCTATCCCTCCCCCTCAACCCTACCACCCCTGACCTCCCCCTCCTCCCTCCCCTGTGTCCCCGCTGCCCCTCCCCCGGCCTAACTCGTGTCGCTGCCGTCAACCTCTCTCCTCCTTGGGATCGTAGCGTTAGCGCAGACTATATGCTAGTAGTAGGAAAGGCTTCAAGAATGCAAAAAACACAAAATCCACAAAAAAGATAAGAGAGGGGAAACCAGAGAAGGAAACACTAAAGACCAAAAAAGTGATCAAGACACCATGAATTTAGGGTGAAATTTTATTTATTATCAAAGATCAACATGCATAGGCTCTAGCTCTTACATAAATGATAGGATTATAGAGGTGAAAGTAGCCTAGAGGGGGGGTGAATTGGCTACACCTGAAAATTTTCACTAAAAACTTCGAGATAGGTTAAATTAAAGTTGCACTGGTGCAAACCGGTTCAGTCGATTTTAATTACAACTGAACAAGTTTGAACCTGCTCAACTTAAATTAGGTAATCTGTTAAACAAATACGAAGTAGTGAAGAATATAGCTAAAGACTTGCCCTACACAAAATCTTACTCGAATGAATAATATGAACCAACCAATGAATTTAAAGCGCTTAACAAGAACACACAAGAACACGCGATATAACCCGAGGTTCGGCAACCACCACAAAGGTGTCCTACTCCTCGTTGAGGAACCCACAAAGGGTCGGGTCTTTTCCAACCCTAATCCTCCACAAGCCGACCACAAAGGTCAAGGCAATCTCTTCTCAAATCAGCTCAAAGAGCGGGTGATACAAACTTCTTGGGGTCGTCCACAAATTTGGAGACTCCCAAGCAACCTCTAACCGTCAAGGAACACGAGGTTCCAAGAGTAACAAATCCGCACAAGGTTAAGTTTGCAACGAGCTCAAGAACAAAGAGAATGGGAGAATCGAGATGAAATTGACAGCGTGTTCGATCGAGTTCACCTCACACCAAGGGTCCTTCAAATGATTGAAGGAGATGCGATTGCGGGTGTGAAAGGTGAAATGAATGCGCTTGTTTGAAGGTTGGTCAGCCAAGAATTCGTGGGAGAGGCAGGAGTAAATGAGAGAGAGTGTGTGAGGGGGTATATAAAGGATCCCCCAAAAACTGGCAGCCGTTGGGAGAAAAGAAGTAAAAACCGGTTGAACCGATTTTCAGACCGGTTGAACCGGTTTCTACCAGGGGGATCCCGGTCCACTGAGCTACTCAGCCGGAGACTCAACCGGTTTCAAAATCGGCTGAGTAAGGAAAAATTTCGGCTCAACCGGTTTTCAAAAAATATCTGCAGCGACTTTACTGACAGCTCTGACTGTCAGACAGGTCAGAGCAGAGATGGCAGGTGAACAGTCCCAAAACCGGTTGAATCGGTTTTAGGACCGGTTTTCAGGGCTGAAACCAAATTTTTGAGTATTTTGAAGAGAACAAAAGTGGAGTCTTTGTGGGAAGTAAAATTTGTTTTTCTCAAGCGCATTCATGATCTAGAAAAATGTTCTCCAAGATGTTTTCAAAGGATTTTGAACTTGGCTCATTGCACAACTTACTTAACCGTCGCGGATCCCTCTTAATTGCACGGCGATTCCTATGACTCAAGAATTATAAATTTAGCACCGTCGTTGTTTCTAAGCACTTGGACCACGCCATTTGATGTGGAATTTTAAATCCGCTGTGCTTTCTACTTTTATGCTCGTAAGATCTGTGCTTCTCCTGTCTGTAGAATTACTTTGTATATGCTAGGAGCAAACTTGTTAGAATCTCAGTTTGTTTTGTCATTAATCACCAAAACCTTTAATTAGGGTTGATTGCACTTACAATCTCCCCCTTTTTGGTGATTGATGCCAAAACAAACTGGAGTAGAAATAAAAATTAAAAGTTACAAGTACTTGCGAGATAAAATCCTTTGTGTATGTGTAGCTCCCCCTAAATATGTGCATGAGTTTTGCGATATTATCATTGACTTGATATGTCAATTTGCAACATATTTAGAGAGAGAGAACAATTAACACCATACACAAAACAATGAGGAATGAAACATAATTAGATAGAAAGAGTAAAAATTACACATTCAAGCTCATTATTGCATAGCATATGATATGAAAAATTCTACTGCTATTACAATAATGAGAACTCATCTCATCACATCATAAAAATGTTTATGGCTTTAGAGCCATGCATGCATCATACGATAGACCAAATAGTTATTACAAACCGATTGTTCATTACAAAAATAAAAGGTACTGCCAGTCTAATAAACCTTCTCCCCCTTTTTGGCAACAAGAACCAAAAAGAGAGAGAGAGATGCCAATCCAAATCACCAGTTGGGAAGAGGCTGATGAGGAGCAAAGAGGTGGTGCGCCAGGTGAGAGGCAAAGTGTTCTTCCCCAGACTGATCCGGGGGAGGAGCACTGCCAGAAGGATCCTGGGGCGGAGGGTGAGAGGATGATTGGCCCGGATCCCCGTGATATGGAGGCGGGACAAACTGCTCACGATCATCAAAATAAGCTTCTTCTTCTTCGTCGACGTCGTCTGCTGTCATAAAAGGCACCCCGTATGCCTGCTGGTACCACTCGTTGATCTCCGGAGGAGGAGGATGGAGAGGCACGTCAGGCGAGCGGGGGCGAAGGGAGTACCCAAAGAGGAAGCTTGACGACGTAGGTTGTCGTCAGTCTCCCGCTGACGTCTTGCCACCTCATGGACATCCGCAGCAATGTTCCGGCACATGGAGAAAAATGCCGCAAACCCGTGGGCCAAGCGGGCACCCATCCCTCGGCCACGACCTCGACCACGACCACGTGGCGTGGGAGATCCGCGGCCAGGGGAGGGACGCGAGGCACCGGCAGCAGCAGCAGGACCAGCAGACGGACCCGCAGATGTATGTGCACGAGAGCTGGAGGGGGATTTCCTTAGGGGCCCTGCTGGATTGTTGGGATCAATCCAGAAAGGGGTATATGATTGATGTCTTGTACCTTTGTCAAATTTAAACTGGGTCACAACCTCAATCATCTTCATGATAAAAGGAGCATGAAGACATCCCTTTAATGGAAAGCAGGCAGCATGAATGATTTTCTGCCAAATCATATCAAAGACATTTATACTCTCTGAGCTGCTGGGTTTCATGAATGAGAGCAAGACCTTGCTCTCTCCAAGAATGTTCATCTGATTACCCCCTTTTGGAATGAGGGTCATCCTGCAGAGGGAGTTGATGTATCGATAATACTTATGCATGTTTGTAGACTCCCAATACTTCCCAGACTCAGAAAGATGAAGATCTTTGGCTTCATCTCTAGTAGGCTGGCGGAAATCATGTATCTTGATCTTATCGCCAGAGATATCATTGTCAGAAAAACCAAGAATGTGAGCAAACCGACGGTAGCTCACCTTATACCAACTACCTTCAATGTAGAAGTTCAGATAAGGATAGTTGTATGGACTCTCCTCGTCAGCTGGCTTGATCCACAAAGTTGAGTAGAATTGGGCAATAACTTCATCATTCCAATCATATTGGAATGTCATGATACTCTTCATCTTTTTCCTTTCACAGGCCCTCAATGCCTGTGTCATCTCTAGGTCCCCAATGGCCTCACAACCTTCCCAGTTGATATAGCGTTGAAGCAGAATAGGTTGATGCTTCTTGGGGAGGATCACGGAATTATAAAAATCCACATGATGAAGCGTCCAAAAGCGGTTTCCATCAATCCTGGCATCGCGAATGCGCAATGCAGGATTTTGGAAACGGAGATCCTGAAGGAGAGCAGAACCTCCACTGGCAGTGAAATCAGTTACTGGCTCATTGCCAGCACGCCGAGCCTCCGCCCGGTGGAGGACCAACCCATGAATCACAGGGGTGTGGGCCAGGGGAAGATCAATTTCATCATCCTTCCCGCCTTCATCATCACTCGTAGCCTCCCACGCCTGCGGATTTGTCGCGGGTCGGGACCGACCGGAAGGATTCCGGGTTGTCCGACCGCGAGCTCCTTGAGACCCGGAGGCCTCAGCACCTTGCATGACGTTTCCGCTTCCTCGCCCACGCTTGGATCTAGAGCGTGGGGGAGTATCTCCATGTATTTCTTGGTCATCAGAGGAGTCGGATTCAACCACGGACGGGTTCCTTCGACACACCATTCTAAGAAAAAAATAGAACCTATGATGAGCAAGGATCAAACACGTTTGAGTAGAGACGCATAAGATATTGAGCATGCACTTCAACCGTTCATATGAGCGGTTCAACTACAACGAACAATATCAAATCGCTAAACTCTAACAATGTTCGTGACAAATGAAGATAATCTAAGTGTTGCAAGCATTTAAACTAAAATGTACCCAACGAATGATACAGTAGATAATCAAGAACGCGTAGGATCGAGTAAAAAGAAATGAAATAGGGCAATACCTCGATCCGGAGATTTAGTCAAGAAATCCCAACGAGATTGAGGAAGATGATGGAGAACGCCGGGATGAACGGATCTCCAACAAATCTTCCAAAGATGAGAGGGCACAAGTGGGTTTTTGGAGTGGAGAAGGTGTGAAGGAGAGAGAGGAAAGAGTGGGCGGCGACGGCTGGAAAGTGAAACTGAGAAGAAGAGAAGAGGAGAGAGGGAGAGAAATAAGGGGGGAGTCGGCCGGTCAGAACACAGAAAACTGGTTCAACCGGTTCTAAAACCGGTTCAACCGGTTTCTGGTCAAACTGCGCAGTAAAAGCGCGCAGAAAAAGGTATTGACTGCGCGAAATTTCTGGCAGTCTGACAGCGCAGACTGCAAAACTGACAGCGCAGACTGCGGCGCAGACTGACGGCGCGGATGCGGAGGAGGTCAAAACCGGTTCAACCGGTTTTTATACCGATTCAACCGGTTTCCACCAGGGGAAAACCGGTTGAGTGGCCTACTCAGCCGGTTTACTCAACCAGTTTCCAGATATTGCCCAGAAGGGCTATAATAGCACTTATCAAATATGACATGAGTGATTTTAATGTAAAAATGTTATTTCTCATTTCATATTGCTCAAACAATCAATTTACATCCATCAAATTTGATAAAAAATTTAGTTATTAAGACACGTTTCAAGAATCCAAAATATTTAGCTCACTCCTAAGAAAACAAAACCTAGTCTCATCAAGGGGTTTTGTGAAGATATCGGCTAGTTGATTTTCGGTGCTCACATGAAACAATTCGATATCTCCTTTGGCTTAGTGGTCTCTCAAGAAATGGTGTCTGATGTCAATATGTTTAGTTCTAGAGTGTTGCACCGGATTGTTTGCAAGTTTTATGGCACTTTCATTGTCACACAAAAGTGGAATTTTGTTAAACTCACAACCAAAATCTCTAAGGGTTTGCTTCATCCATAACAACTGTGCACAACATGCCCCAGCTGCTATGTACTCAGCTTCTGCAGTGGAAAGTGCAACACAATTTTGTTTCTTGGAACTCCATGACACTAAGGACCGCCCAAGGAATTGGCAAGTCCCAGTAGTGCTTTTTCGATCTACTTTGCAACCGGCGTAATCTGAGTCAGAGTAGCCAAGAAAATCGAAAAGGGAGCCTTTGGGATACCATAATCCTAGGTTTTGGGTGTGGACTAAGTATCTTAGAATTCTCTTAACAGCTACAAGATGGCAATCTTTAGGGTTTGCTTGAAAACGTGCACACATGCAAACACTCAACATTATATCAGGTCTAGATGCACATAAGTAAAGCAGTGATCCTATCATTGATCTATATAATTTTTGATCTACAGGTTTACCTTCCTCATTTAGGTAGAGATGTCCATTTGATGACATTGGAGTCTTGGCGTGTTTTGCTTTTTCCATGCCAAACTTCTTGAGCATATCTTGTGTATATTTGGTTTGGCATAGAAAAGTACCTTCCTTGAGCTGTTTGACTTGAAATCCCAAGAAGTATTTAAGCTCGCCCATCATAGACATCTCAAACCTGTTCGTCATTACTTTGCTAAACTCTTCACAAAAATTTTAATTAGTACTACCAAATATAATGTCATCAACATATATTTGGCACACAAATAATTCATTCCCAACTTTGCGAGTAAATAATGTAGAGTCAGCTTTTCCTATTGTAAACCCATTCTTAATTAAAAAATCTTTAAGACAGTCATACCAAGCTCTAGGGGCTTGTTTAAGCCCGTAGAGTGCCTTGTGAAGTAGATAAACATGATTTGGCTTCTTTGGATCTTCAAAACCCGGTGGTTGCTCCACGTATACCCTCTCTTGTAGTGGTCCATTTAGAAATGCGCTCTTGACATCCATTTGATATAGCTTGAAATCATGGTTAGTAGCATAGGCAATTAATATTCTAATTGATTCTAGCCTTGCTACCGGCGCATATGTTTCACCAAAATCAAGTCCTTCCACTTGAGTGTAGCCTTGGGCAACCAACCGTGCTTTGTTTCTTGTAACCACGCCATGTTCATCTTGTTTGTTCCTAAAGACCCATTTAGTCCCAATCACATTTTGTTTGGGTCTTTGGACTAAGGACCAGACTTCATTCCGGGTGAAGTTGTTCAACTCCTCTTGCATGGCAATTATCCAATCTGGATCACCCAATGCTTCTTCAACCTTAAGTGGCTCAAGAGAGGAAACAAACGAGTAAAATTCACAAAAATTAGCTAAACGAGATCGAGTTGTTACCCCTCTCCTGATGCTACCCAGGATGTTGTCCATCGGATGATCCCTTTGAATTGTATGATGGACTCTAGGATGAGGCATTGATGGTTGTGTTTGTATTTGCTCCTCCTCATCATTCACTTGATCAAGAGGCACTTCACCATCAATACTTTCGTGTTCATCTTCTACCACTGTTGGCATCCTTTGATGATTTTCTTCATGGCTTGGATGACTTGAGGTTGATGGGTTTGCTTGGGTGGAGACTTTGTCACTCACCACCTTTGCACCCACATCAACAACCTCATTGGTCATCCAGAAAGTTCCTTCCTCATCATCCTTTTCTTGAGGTCTCACTTCACCTATTGCAAGTTTCTTTTTGGCCTCACAAGGTAGTTCTTCATTTCCTGCAGTGTCATTAGAAACATGCCCTTGCGAGCCATTAGACTCATCAAATGTCACGTCTACCGCTATTTCAACAAGACCGGTGGTATTGTTGAAAACACGATATCCATGCGCATTTGATGCATAACCAAGCAAGAAGCCCTCGTCCACTCTAGGAGCAAACTTTGAGCTCTTGACTTTCTTGTTAAGAATAAAACACTTACAACCAAATACTCTAAAATAATCAACTTTAGGTTTGTTACCAGTGAGAAGCTCATAAGCAGTCTTTTTGTAGATCTTGTGAAGATAGAGACGGTTGATTGCATGATAGGCGGTGTTGACCGCCTCTACCCAAAAGTTGTCAGGTGTCTTGTACTCATCCAACATGGTTCTAGCTGCTTCAATTAAAGTTCGGTTCTTTCTTTCCACAACACCATTTTGTTGTGGAGTGTAAGGAACCGAGAACTCATGTTTGATTCCTTCTTCGCCTAAGAATTCTTCGACACCTGTGTTCTTGAATTCCGTCCCATTATCACTTCTCACTTTCTTGATTTTGAGCTCAAACTCATTTTGAGCTCTCCTCATGAATTTCTTCAATATTTCTTGAGTTTCACCTTTATCACTCAAAAAGAAAACCCAGGTGAATCGAGAAAAATCATCAACAATGACTAAACCATACTTACTACCACCAATGCTAATGTAAGCCACAGGTCCGAAGAGATCCATGTGAAGGAGCTCCAATGGCCTCTTTGTTGTGACCACATTCTTTGATTGATGTGGGACTCCATGTTGCTTTCCTGCTTGGCATGCGCCACAGACCCTATCTTTCTCAAATACAACATTTGTTAGTCCAATGATGTGATTATCCTTTTGAAGTTTGGCCAAAGTCCGCATACCGACATGGGCTAACCGGCGATGCCATAGCCAACCCTTGTCAGATTTTGCCACTAAACAAGTCTCAGGCGTTACTTTACTTGTTGTGAAATCAACAAGATAAAGTTTGCCCTTCAAGCGACCCGTAAAGGCAACTGAGGAGTCCTCCCTTCTAAGGATCTTTACATCCACATCAGAGAATAAACAATTATAACCCATTCCACAAAGTTGTGAAACGGACAACAAATTATAGCTTAAAGAATCTACCAATAAAACATTTGAAAGTGATTGTTGGTCAGAGATAGGAATTTTACCAATACCAATCACCTTACTCTTGCCACTATCTCCAAACACAATTTCTTGTGCTTCTTGAGTTAGTTGCAATGAATGAAACATGTCTTCCTCCCCGGTCATGTGATTTGTACATCCACTGTCAAGCACCCAACTTGACCCACCAGAGGAGTAGACCTGCAAAACAAGTTTAGGCTATGCTTTTAGGTACCCAAATTGAATTGGGTCCTACAGTGTTAGTTATAGCCTTGGGTACCCACACACTTCTTTTCATGACTTTTCTTTTAGTGTAGGCACCCACATATTTGACAACCAATTTCCCTAAATCCCAAGTCAACATATAATCACAAAGATAAGAATGAGAAATGGGAGCATTAAATTGTTGTCCACCTGAGGATCCCACTTCCTTCATCTTACTCTTTGTGGAACTCAAGTTTACCTTTACTTGAGGTGACTTGTCATTTCAGGAGTGAATCCTCCCCAAGGCATCATATAGGGTGGTTCCCTCTATGAACTTGGGGGATCTCCACCCCTTATGCACTGTGCTAGGGTTTTCCTTGGATGAGTTGAACCCAAGCCCCCTTCTTCCATTGTTGGGCTTTAGGGACTTGTACTTGGGTTCAACTTTCTTTAACCCATCAT
This sequence comes from Zea mays, assembly GCF_902167145.1. Classification (NCBI taxonomy): domain Eukaryota; kingdom Viridiplantae; phylum Streptophyta; class Magnoliopsida; order Poales; family Poaceae; genus Zea; species Zea mays. The sequence continues at coordinate 36,178,290 of NC_050099.1, read as the reverse complement.
TGCTAGAGCATCTTTTCAAAATTCCTTTGACCTTCACCTGTGGGCTATTCTTCCTTGCATGGTTAGTTAGACAACAAGAAGCATGATATTTGGCACAATGTTTGCAAGAATTATCATTTGAGGGCCTAGATTTAGATTCAATTACTAAAGATGAGGCATTGATGTTCTTGCAATTTTAAAGTTGCACTTGAAGTTCTTGATTTTGAACATTCAAGCTTAACATGCTTGTTTCAAGTGCATTCTTTTCATTTGCAAGATTAGCTATAGAGGTTTTCATATTAATTACTTCTTTATCTTTATTCTCTATAGTTATCTTGACTAAAGAGACTTCCTTAGTCAAGACATCTAGCATTTCATCTTTATTGTGAATCAACTCTTGAAGCTCTAGGTTTCTTTCCTTTTCAAGGATAAGCAAGTCTTCTTGAGCATCAAGAGTTGCTTTTCTTTTATCTAGCTTCTCCATTAATTTGGTGATAACATTGTATCCATTCAAGCCAAATTCTTTAATCATTTTATTTTTCATGGCAATTTGTTCATCATCATCATCATTTGGAAAATCATTACTAAATAAGGTTACCTTATCTCCCTTTGCCATGAGGTAAGTTGGAGTGTAGGAGTCGTCTTGTAGGTTGGTGAAGAGTTGCGCGCTTGATGTAGATTGGATGGCCACATTTGCCACCACTTCCTCTTCCTCGGAGCTAGAACTCTCTTCATCGGAGTTCCATTCTTCACCAATATGGGCTTGACCATATTTCTTCTTCTTGAAGTATCCCTTGGTCTTGCCTCCCTTTTTAAACTTGTCCTTCTTGTATTCCTTCTTGGCTTCTTGTTCCTTCTTGTTAGGCAATCCGCTATGAAATGACCGGTTTGGCCACATTCATAGCATGCCCTCTTCTTTCCTTTCCTTTGGAACTTGTCATTCTTCCTTACAAATTTCTTGAATGTTTTGATGAACATAGTTGTGTCTCCATCACTTGAGCTATCTTCATCACTTGAGGTCTCGACCACTTTCTTTGCTTTGTGGTCTTTGTTCTTCTTGGGGTTGTCTTGTTCATTTGTGATCAAGGCATGAGAGTCTCTTGTCTTGATGGGGGCTTCTTCGGACTCGTGTTGTTGAATTTTTGCAAATAATTGATGAGACATCATATCCTCATAGTCATCACGATCCCTTATCATCCTTGCAAGACTCTTATCCTTTTCTTTATATGCTCTCATGAATAATCTTGTGACCTTGGAGTCACTCCAATCTTCACTCCCAAGTACTCTTATTTTGTTGACCAACACCATCAACCGATCAAAGAGTGATTGAAGCGACTCACCCTTTGTCCAATCATATCTTGCAAGCTCACTTTCCAAAGCTTCAACTCTATGTCTCTTAGCTTTGGGATCTCCTTCATGTGACATTTTAAGAATATTCCAAATGTCACGGGCATCTTCTCTTCCTTGAACTTTCCGGTATTCTTCTGGACAAAGACTTCCTTTAATTATGCTCACTGCTTGAGCATTGCGATGAACCTCTTGCATCATTTCCGGAGTCATCTCTTCTCCTTGGGCGGGCTTATACATACCTACATTAACAATCTCCCAAAGACTAGGATGCACACCGATTAAATGCGACTTCATCTTGTTGGCCCACTCGTCATAGTTCAACTCACTAAGAGTTGGTAACTTTCCAAGTGGGGCAGAAGAGAAGTTGGGAATATAATTTCTAGAGTAATCGAATTGAACTTTGCTAAATTCGTTACCTTTGCTTTTGGTAGATGATCCTTCGGTGTTGAGACTTACCTTGCTCGATACCTTAGACACCAAAAGGTCCACTAGATCGTCATTGTAATCAAATGTTCTCTTACCTTTATCTTCTTCGGCCTTTCTTCTTGATTCTTCTTCTTCGGCCTTTTTCTTAGCATCTTCCTCTTTCATTTTGAGGAACATTCTCTCGGCAATCTTCATGGCGAGGTCGAGGACCTTGGGGTCCACTTCCTCACCGGAAGATGTGATGGGGATTTCCTCGAGGAGAGGTTCCACATGGTCCCGTTGTGTAGACATGATCGTTTCCTCACGCGGTTAAGCGTAAAACGAGGTATGTAGCTCCAATACCAATTGAAAGTAGCCTAGAGGGGGGGGTGAATAGGCTACACCTGAAAATTTTCACTAAAAACTTCGAGATAGGTTAAATTAAAGTTGCACTGGTGCAAACCGGTTCAGTCGATTTTAATTACAACTGAACAAGTTTGAACCTGCTCAACTTAAATTAGGTAATCTGTTAAACAAATACGAAGTAGTGAAGAATATAGCTAAAGACTTGCCCTACACAAAATCTTACTCGAATGAATAATATGAACCAACCAATGAATTTAAAGCGCTTAACAAGAACACACAAGAACACGCGATATAACCCGAGGTTCGGCAACCACCACAAAGGTGTCCTACTCCTCGTTGAGGAACCCACAAAGGGCCGGGTCTTTTCCAACCCTAATCCTCCACAAGCCGACCACAAAGGTCAAGGCAATCTCTTCTCAAATCAGCTCAAAGAGCGGGTGATACAAACTTCTTGGGGTCGTCCACAAATTTGGAGACTCCCAAGCAACCTCTAACCGTCAAGGAACACGAGGTTCCAAGAGTAACAAATCCGCACAAGGTTAAGTTTGCAACGAGCTCAAGAACAAAGAGAATGGGAGAATCGAGATGAAATTGACAGCGTGTTCGATCGAGTTCACCTCACACCAAGGGTCCTTCAAATGATTGAAGGAGATGCGATTGCGGGTGTGAAAGGTGAAATGAATGCGCTTGTTTGAAGGTTGGTCAGCCAAGAATTCGTGGGAGAGGCAGGAGTAAATGAGAGAGAGTGTGTGAGGGGGTATATAAAGGATCCCCCAAAAACTGGCAGCCGTTGGGAGAAAAGAAGTAAAAACCGGTTGAACCGATTTTCAGACCGGTTGAACCGGTTTCTACCAGGGGGATCCCGGTCCACTGAGCTACTCAGCCGGAGACTCAACCGGTTTCAAAATCGGCTGAGTAAGGAAAAATTTCGGCTCAACCGGTTTTCAAAAAATATCTGCAGCGACTTTACTGACAGCTCTGACTGTCAGACAGGTCAGAGCAGAGATGGCAGGTGAACAGTCCCAAAACCGGTTGAATCGGTTTTAGGACCGGTTGAACCGGTTTTCAGGGCTGAAACCAAATTTTTGAGTATTTTGAAGAGAACAAAAGTGGAGTCTTTGTGGGAAGTAAAATTTGTTTTTCTCAAGCGCATTCATGATCTAGAAAAATGTTCTCCAAGATGTTTTCAAAGGATTTTGAACTTGGCTCATTGCACAACTTACTTAACCGTCGCGGATCCCTCTTAATTGCACGGCGATTCCTATGACTCAAGAATTATAAATTTAGCACCGTCGTTGTTTCTAAGCACTTGGACCATGCCATTTGATGTGGAATTTTAAATCCGCTGTGCTTTCTACTTTTATGCTCGTAAGATCTGTGCTTCTCCTGTCTGTAGAATTACTTTGTACATGCTAGGAGCAAACTTGTTAGAATCTCAGTTTGTTTTGTCATTAATCACCAAAACCTTTAATTAGGGTTGATTGCACTTACAAGAGGCCAGGTTTCCATCTATGAATCTCTCTCAGTCAAGAAAAAACTAGAACTACATCTACTACTAGGCAAACACTTGAACTAGAGTGCGCAAAAAATAAAAGCTAGGAAGAGTTAAGTTGGTTTGGAGCATTGGTCCTCTTAATTAAAACACTATTACATAGTTCCTAACATATCCCTATATATTTTATGCTAAACCACTTAATCCTAGGTGTAAAATGCTCCAATTCTTCATCGCTAACGACACGTGAATTCTTCTGACCTTCACCATCGCCATTGATAGTCTCCAAGCTCCACACATGTGCACCATAAGCCAGGAGACATGTTTCATAACACTAACTCACTAACACCATGGTTAGTCTCAAGCTCAACCAAAGTTGATTATCTTCTTGATAATCAATCATCACAGTAAACACCATATGCACATATCAACCATGTGCTCACAGAAACAACAAGAAAATGAGAGTTTTTACCACTAAAAATGGCAAGCAAAAGTTGACATCATGTTTCCCATTCTCCCTTGCATCAAACTTTGACACTACACTACTACATAAAAGGACTGTAGAGACAAGAGGTCTTATAGTCCAAGGAGACAGACAATTACAAGGTTTAATATGAGTAGGTTACATGATAGATCTAATCTGCTAACCTAGTCGTATAAAAATCCAACTCCCTATAATTATAAGTGTGCCTTCCTTATTCGCTAGGATCCTGTCCTATCTGTTTAGGACTCTATCTTGTATGTTGGGACATTGTCATATCTGTTTAGAACTCTAACTTGTCTCTCCTATTCAAATAATTTATTTGCCATATTTGTACTTCTAGAGTTTTACTCATATTAGACATCTCAATAATCATGACGTTTGAGTCCAGGACTCTAGCTAGGAGATGAATCTGACGAGCCGGCCATATGCGTCAATCACTGCGATTGAGAGTCCAAGCACATGGCTTAGCAAAATTTTAAAATTATGCAAAAAATCGTTACATTAATTTATCTTCCTATTCACATCCTAAAATTTTGGGAATTCAGAGTGTGACATGATCCTTTTAACCTCCATGTGCCACATGTGTCACTCGTGCTGCTCTCATCATCGCAACCATAGCCAAGGTTTTGTCACCTGATCATCTATTCACATCCTTGACAACTTGCAAAGGCCCTATATCTTGTTTGTGCTCTTCCTTGCATACGAACCACATTCCTCCCAAGGTTAGTACCATCCCCACACAAAAGGTGCTTGACATTTTTCCTCAGCCAAATTTACCTTTTGTTTGACCCTTTCTTGCGATATTATTTATAGTTTCTTGACTTAATTCACTATAATGTCCCCCATGATCGAATCTTTCATACTCATAAGTGTCTCTAGTGCCCAAAGTAGGAAGTCCTCACTTCTAATCTTATCTATTTGTTTGCTCTAATAGGTTTCTCACCTCTATAACTATATATTGATCAATTATACTTCTCCCTATTCTTTCATAAAGTGTGTTGATCTATTGAGACAAAGCTTGGCATTGTGTTTGGGTAGTAAATTCGAGGCAAAGCCTCTAGAAGTTCAGTGCTTAGAGCTTAGGGGTCCTTTGGAACGCAGGAATTTCATAGGAATGATATAGGAATTTTATAGGAATTAGTTGAAAACACAGCAAAACGCAGGATTCAGGAAATTTTCCTTTGTTCCAAAAGAGGCCTTAGTGTTTGACAGGGTCAATGGGAGTCTCGGTCGATGGCATTCTCTTATTCCTAATGACATGGCTCAAAACAAGAATGTCGGAGGAGGTGCTAGTGATGATGACCATGACAAATGACCACTAGGCAAGACAATATAGATAGATATTGCTAGGAAACGCAAGCTAGCAGACCATGAGGTAGAGGGTACTGTAGGTTACCTAGGCTATAGAGAGAGGTGGCACGAGTGGTTCCCTTCATATTAGTGGATCTTTAGTTAGACTTGAGGAGTTGCCACAATTTATTGATCTACATGTGCTTGTGTAAAGGTGATACCATGACCTAAGGGTAAAAATGCGTAGCACACATACGTTCTCCACTCTTAGAGTAGCTAGTCTAGACCATCCATTAGTGATACACCTTTACCTATGGATAACCAGTGATTTAGAGTTCAAGAGCTCTATTTCATCACCTTAGAGCAGTGGTTTCCAACAAAGAGGGATCCTAGAGCTGCATATGATTTCTACATTGTACTTCATGAGGAATTTTACTCAGATATGACTCAAAGTGGTACCATACTACAACCTCATAGAGTCTGTCCCCTAAAGGCCATTATAGTTGCTAGAAGAGAACACATACATCCCCACCTAACTTACATACAAGGGTTGATAGATCTTTTGGAGCGTTCTGGTCTATATGTTGAGACATGGGTCTGTTGGAGCACAACACATGGTCGAAGCTACAGAAGGCAAAGGTCGGGGGATAATACCAAAGGCATGAAATCATGACCCTCTTGTTGATGACGAAGTCAGTCATGCGAACCGGTCTGTGAAGGGGGCTGACCGCTGGCGAAAGCACGAAGACTTAACAAGGTTGGGAGCTGGCTTACAACAACGATGGCAGACGAATTTCGCAATGAGTAATCTTCATGTAAGTAGCGTCTATCTTCTACAGGCCCACTTGTAAATGACTTAGGAGGGTATTAAGTCTAGTGTAATTAGGAGACCTGTAATCGACCCTACAATTAGCCTGTTGTACAGTGCATGGCGGGAATATAGTTGGTAGACGAGGGGAATTATAGTAATTAAGTTACCAACCTCCGACTACCCATATAAATACCATGGTCCTATAGCACCCAGGACACGCTGGACAATACAAGTGAGCTCACACCCTGTTGTTTTGTCGTGCAACTTGCTTCCTTCCTTTTGAGTGTTCGTTTTACCGGTTTTCGTACCAACATTTGGCAAGGTGTTTTCCGTGAGGACTGCCTTGCCTTTCTTTTCTGTGAGGGCTGCTTTGGAGGCTTCATCCAGAGAGGAGGTGGCCCGGGTGATCACTTTCTTAGGAGCCAAAGCGGGGATTTGGCCACTTCTTGAGATCCGTTGCGGCTCTGCGTTGGCCCAACGCATGGTCGCGAAAAGCCGTGCTAGAAGTTGTCTGTTTGTTGTTGCTTCCCGGCTTCTGCCGACCATAAGCTGCCCAAAAGCTCCCCCAAATAGGCCCTAATCTGTTTGCCTGATCTTTTTTCAGGTATGTCCTACATACCCGAACCTGATATTTATGCTACCTAAATTTACGGTACCTTAAAAATTTTGGGTCGAGTTCGGGTTCCCCTTCAGAGTACCAAAAATAATTAAAACCCAAACAACCTGGCCCGATATTTTGGGTATACCTGAATGCCCAATCCTATTGACACCCGGCACTATCGCACCGCGACACTGCCGAAAAATTGTCGGCACTGCCTCATAGGCTAACTTGGTATGATTGATTTGAATATTACTGAATAACAACTATAACAGGTAAGCACTAGTTTCTTTGAATATGATGCTCAATCTAAAACTTCAACAGAAACAATAACAACATTCTAGGATAACAAATTATGTATATGAATACCAAACCCTAGATGGTATGAACTGAACTGAGCAAAGTACACTGAATACTAGGGACACAACGGAATATGTATGTTTAAGTGAAACTCAAACCTGCTGTCAGGAACTTGCCCGGTACTGCCGCTTGGCGGGCAACACTATTGCTCCAAACAGAATGCTCAAAAACAGCTACGCCTGCAAGCAACACTTAGATATGGACTTGGTGATGTCCTGTGTCAAGTCCACTAAGTACCTACACTCATAAATATGCACAACCAAGTATATCTAATGGACAACAAGTAATGCAATTCAAAATGAAAAATAAACAATACACAAGGATTTATCCCATGGTTCAGCTCACCACAAAGGCTTGCCTACCTCCATGTCATTGTTGAGGAAGCTAAATCGACTTTGGACTCTGTTTCAACTCACTCCTCATCTCTAACTCACCACCAAAGTTATGTGTTGAGATTTCCACTAAGAAATCAGGTAATTATATACCTTTGCGCGGCTCAACACAAGCACAGGAGCTCACCAGGCGACGCCTAGCCGTCTAGAAGGCTTCACCTGCAAGAGTAATAAATGCACAATGAATGTTGATGAAGCCCGATAAGTGCTCAAGGTTGTCTTGCTCTATATATGCTCTCTAGTTCTTAATAACATAGTAACCACTCTCTAACGCTTGATCAAACACTAATCACACACTCACAAAGAGGGGAGTTAGAGAGGGCTCAAATATGGCTTAGGATGTGTTAGGAGCAATCTGGGCACCAGCAGGACCCCCTAGGGGCATGGGAAGGGTATATATACACCCCAACTCAAAACTAGCCGTTGGGGGTCAAAAATAGCTGTTAGGGGTTGTACAGGTTCGGCACTGCCGCTCTACGCGCGGCACTCTCGCCCTGGCAGTGCGGGGCCTCCTAGCAGTAGTGTTAGGACTCCAATTTTGGTGATCTTAGACTTTTCGGAAAGCTTGTTTTGAGGGATATCCATCCCAACAAATAACAAGCCCAAAGATCAGAAACTTAAAATGGAGTTCTTTGTGTTTCTCTCATGTTAGCACTCGGGGTTCGGTTAGTTTGAGCACTTAAGACTTGTCTTTGATTCGTATAGCATCCCTCTTAATAGTACAATATACCTATACTCAAGATAAAGAGAATATAAACAATTTGATCACTTGAGTCTTCAATGTCTTCATATGCCTTTTCTTCTCAATATCACTTCATAAGAGGTTGCAAACATCTTTGTCCCATCTCTTCAAGCAAATATACCTTGATCATGTGACTTGAACCATTTCACCACATATGAGTTCAATTCATGGCTTCAAGTAACTTCCACTGATGATTTCATCTGCAACACAATATGACTCTTCATAGCTTGATTAGTTCATCGACTCAATGCAAATACTCTCTTCTTCACCTTAGCCTTGTTACATGTAACATACTGAATTTGGGCGTATAAAATTTCTTTGCTCATATCCACAAATTCATGTGTTACTCCTCTTTTGCCTTCCCTCTCAAACCCCCTTTTTTCTCTTTTCTCTAGAATAAGGAATATTACTTCATTGGAAAATGTAATTATACTCTAGTAGGAAAAATTCAAAGGAAGTATGAAATGTTGCATCATGCTGAACCCCAAGTTTTGTCTCTGTTTGATGCATATGCTTGAGATGGTTATATTTAAATTTGTGGCATATTTGCATTTGAATTCAATATAGAAAAACAAAAGTGAAAATAAAAGAAAAAGGGAAAGAAGGCTGCAGCCCACCCCCTTGCCCTTTCGACCCAGCTGGCCCCACTCGTCAGCCCCGTCTCCCTTCCCGCAACCGCCCGCTCCATCCTGGCCACGCCAACGTCACGTGTTCCTCGCGAATAAACCTCCGCTCGCACCCCATTATCCCATCCCACGTGTCTCTCCCAGGCTTCAAGTGAAGACCCCAGATCTTGAAAATCCCAAAATCGATAGAAGAAAAAAATGATAATAATGAAATAAAATAAATAAATAAATTTAAGATTGTGCTTTAGGGATTTTTTAAAAACCCTTTTTGGATTTCTCATGCTGTTGAATGCTCAATTAAAAGGAAGTAAGCTAACCAAGTAACAAAATAAATAAATATAGAAATATGCATATCATGCTGGAGGTCTTGTGTTGTTGCAATCGTACTCAAATTTTGAGACAAGTTAGGTTTGAAAAGTAGAATTTGAAAATAGAAAGGGAAATAAGAAAAGAGAAGAAAAGGAAAAAAAGAATATACACTATATATATATATAAATGAATATATCATTTCAGGCTAATACTTTTATTTGAGTATTTGAAACCTGTATGAAACTCATAAACAAATTTGAAATTCAAATTATGAATTGAAGTGGGAAAAAGAAAACTGGAATAAAAAAGGGATTTCCTAGCGCTTGGGCCGCTCCCCTCTCCCACTCGGCCCATCTACCTATTACCACACTCCCACGTGGCCCATCTTTTCTCCACTCGCTGCACACGCCGCCCAGCCAAACACCCCCCTCACACCGACACATGGGCCCTAGTGGCCAGCGGCTCCACACTCTAACCCACCCGTCATAGATCGTTTCCCCACTTCCACCCACGCGCGCACCGTGACATTGGCATGTGGGGCCTACGATTCAGCCACCTCACACACGCGCTCCCCTTAGCCACTGCCGTGTGGGACCCCGAAGTCAGATTTGTCTCTATCCTCTAACGGATTCCGCGTAGCTACCGCTCTGTGGCCTGCACTGGCGGGAGGTGTTGCGGATCCTTGTGATTTTTGAGCTCGGGCTCACCCCGCCCCTATATAACCCTACCTCTCCTCTGTGGATACGCCAAACCGAAGCAAGTTGCCCTTGTGCCGTGTGTATGTGCAGAGAGAAATCGAGAAGAGAGATGAGAGGGCGACCGCCACCACAAACCTGTGCCTGTGTCGTCTATCGAGCCACGAATGAGATCCTAGACGATTCATTGGGTAGCGCTGGGCATACCGCCAGATTTTTGGGCGGGCATGTCGATCGGTGCTCCGGCGATTGGTCGTCGGAGGAGAAGATCCGCCGTGGGCCGCACGATGCCGTGGCCGGGGCTGTCCGTGCGGCAATCAACGATGAGATCCCTCCCGTCTGTTACTATGTGACCAGAATTTTGTTCTTACGCAATAATATTCAGGGTCCATGCTCGGGCGCGAGCTCTGCATGGTGGTCGTCCATGGCGCCGCTGCGGCAGGTCACCGCGCGGTCGGGTTTGGGGGTAGCTCGGGGAAAGGGATTATTGTGCTAGCCGTCGGATGTTAAGCGAAAGGTCAAGATTTGATGGAGGATGCAGTGTAGCCGGATGTGTTATGAACCATTCGATCTGATCAAAGGGTGGAGATGAAGTGTGCCTTCATTTAATCATGATCGTAGAACTTGGATCGGGCGGACGCCAAAACATACCGGTTCGTGTCTTTGATCTTCATCGTCGGATTCATATCGTACGCATAGGGATCCATTTCAGTATTTAAAATCTAAGTCATTGGATTGGGATCCAACAGCCGTGATAACATACCCCTTCCAGATTTAATCTGGACCATTGCTATCTGATCTTGTGGCCCAGAGGTTAAGGTACCCCTTTGACCGGGGATAATCGCAAAAGAACCCCTCCGTTTTCCCTTATTCAACACGCCATTCATGCTCGGGTAAATACCATCACAACCAGGCCCTGTTATTTATGGAATCAACCCTGTCTTTTCTTGGATTGATAACCGCAGACAAGCAGGAGTTAGGAATTTTAGAATAAATAGGGAAAATTAAATTGTAGCGCATAAATAAATATAGAAACCCTATAAAATCCCTATCTTCTTTGTTTTAGCTCCGATTTAACTCATTCAAATTGTGTTAGCTTCATAATAAAATTATCTACACACTAGTAACCCGACTTTATCATGTAACATGGTTTTAAATAATTAATTTGGTTACCCTATGTTCATCCAATTAACTTCGCCAATTAAAATTTAAGTAATATTTTCAGTCCCTAATTATGATTTGGCTACAATGTGTTTTCTAATAAAGTTATAACTTGGAGAAAATTTAAATTAATGGTTCCTTAGGAATACCTTTCTCACATGATTTATAATAATCAACCTAGAACCTAGTTTTACTGTTTAATCACACAAACCTTCGAAAAGTCACAACTCTTTAACCGTAACCCCGAAATTAGTGATTCTCGAACCTACGATCTCATAGCAACGCGTAGATTATTATTACGCAGTTTATGCTTATGTTAGGTGTGATGTTAATTTTGTCTATACCATGTTTGTTTGGATGGCTACGTTTAGCAGTGAGGTCACGAGTCACCTAAAGATCATCCTGGTACATGGAATCTCAAGTCCTAGGCAAGTTGTGCCCTTGATCACTTCTTTTTACCCAGTCATGTTCTGATTAATCATAATGATTTGGATAGGTTAATTTTGATGGGACCCAATAAGTTACCCTAGTTTGAATATCTTTATACCTTACCACTGAATTTTTGGGTAGTACCTGCTATTGCTTTATGTGGTTTTGGGTATAGAGACACACACTATTCATGATTATACTTTTATTTTCAATTGTTATTTACTGTTCATGTTAAGATCATTATGTTAATTGGAACATGGAGAACCACCCAGGAAAATAGTGCTACCACAAGGGTGGTATGGGACGCCCTTGGCTGACTAATTAGGAAAGCTAGTGGAGGACTATCTTACCCGAAAGGGGCAAGGGCAGTAGGGGAGTGGTCAGTGTAGGGAGGTTCTTGGGTTGATTTGTTGCGATAGCCGTCAGGCGAGGGATCCATGCATTGGAGCTTCCTATAAACTGTAGCGGGTTTTCTGAAGCTAGTGGACTTTATAAAGGCCTTGTAGTGTTACCCTGCCTCCCTCCTCGGTAGAGGTGTATGGGAGTGGCCTTCTCTTGGCAGATGGGTAACTTGACTTGTGGGTAAAGATGTGCAACCTCTGCAGAGTGTAAAACTGGTATATCAGCCGTGCTCACGATCATGAGTAGCTCGGACACTCACATGATTAATTTATGGAACTAAATTCAATATGTCACATGCATCGCATTGAGGGTGTTGTTATTACTTTTGTTCTACTACATAATTGGGCTGGTATTTACTTATACTTAGTAATTGCTAAAAAATTATGACCAACTTTAAAAGCAATGCTCAGCTTCAACCATCCTCTTTGGTAAGTCTTACACTTCACATGAACTCCCACCTTTGGCGAGTTCATGCACATTATTCCCCACAACTTGTTGAGCGATGAACGTATTTTGAGCTCACTGTTGCTGTCTCACACCCCCACAGGTCAAGAACATGTACCATAGGATGAGGCGCATAGAGGATGTTGTGATGAGTTCGTGAGAGGTCTAGGCCATCGTCTCCCAGTCAACTTTGGGTTGCTAGATCGTTGTCTCCTTATGATGTAATTATTTATTTATTTTGTACAAAACTCCTAATATATAGTAAAGATGTGACATTCGTTTTTGTACCACTATTCATCATATGTGTGAGACTTGGTCCCAGCACACCTGGTGATTATTTCGCGCCTGGGTCTTGGTGCCTCTAAACCCGGGTGTGATAGAAGTGGTATCAGAGGAATGTTGACTGTAGGACGAAACCTAGATAGAACATGACAACCCTTATCTACTTACCTTGCTACTATGTTTGTTTCTAAACTTTTCTTAATCTTTTCTCATCTAATTCTGCTTTACTCTGATTATTCTTGCCTTTTCACTTCTAAAAGACAAATGTGGATTTCACACTTTGAAATCCTGTACCTAAAGTGACTTTTAAGAATAGGAGACCTAATCTGTCACACCCGATTTTGGAAGGCAAACCGAATGCGAACCATGTACGTGTCAGGATCAGAAACTCACGTACACAGCGATTACATAATTGGACATCATCACACAATGCTCGAAATAAATAGCGGAAAGGTACTTTATTACATCAAGGTGTCCAAGACATCCATAGAGTCTATTACATAACCATTGTTCAACATAATCATCAAAGTATGGAAATACGAAATGTAGATGTTAAGCCTACATAGGCAGCTGACTGGGGGTTTGCCACTAAGAAAGAACTAGAACTTGTCGTATTCCTGGAACTCCTCGAAGTCATCCATGTTGTTAGCATCACCTCCTGAGCATTGAGTACAATGGGGACAACCTGGGGTGGGGTGGTGTGTAAAGCAAGGGTGAGTACACATCAATGTACTCAGCAAATGTCCCGTTTGGCTAAAGTGGACTAGCTGTATATGGAGTTGAGGTTAAGCAGTTGCTTTTAGTTGGTCAAGTATTTATTATTATTAGTAGAGCCAAGTTTAAGTAATAAACCTGGTTATTACCCAGAAGTACCTCCTCAAAAGAGGAAATACCAGAGATTAGATTTTATAACATCATTGTTAATCATCAACATAAAATTATCCAAAGTTCTTCTCATCAAAGAGGATCCCAAGGCAGCTCTTAACCATGAGCTCGGCTGATATACCAGTTTTTAACACTCTGCAGAGGTTGTACATTTACCCACAAGTCGTGATCCCTTTCCAGCCTGGGTTGTACAGACCCTGATGAGGACATCACTTCTATGCATACAATGAATGGCCCGATAACACGATCGCGTGCACGACAACTAATTCTCCAGGTACGTTCTACCCTAGTCAATTGTGTTTCAGAGCTTACACTTGGGGTCATGGATGTTTTGATGATTAGGAACCTTGGAGAGGACCAGGAAGGACTTGGGAAAGGCCTAGGTGTTGAGGAGGAGGAGCAAGGGCGCCCACAACAGGAAGGAGATCAAGTCTGACTCGGCTGCGACTCCATCTCGGGTTTCAGGACTAGTCTGCACTAAAATGGATGCCCAAGATGCAACCGGACTCCGATTGCGACGGGCTTGATATGGTTGGAAAGATAAAGATATTATCTAACCAACCCAATTGGTCCCACCCTAAAATTCATCTGGAGTCAACGGGAATCGTTGAATCAATTCAGCATTCAGATTCTGTTTTGGTGTTGCGACACTGTCTATTGGGCTGTTGGGTCGTGTATCGCGTCGCAGCCCATTAGGGGCGAGTCCAGGGGTCACGCACGCCCTAATACTCTATTTATTCAGCAGCCGCCACCACAATTAGGGTTGGGTTTTGCTTAAGTTTAGATCTGTCATGAACAGTCACCGTAGATCGGTTTGTGAGACCCCAACTTGTGAGCTTAATCATTGATCCGCAATATTCTAGATTGTGTTTTCTCTTGTTCTTGCTTATGTCTTCGATTCTCAGGCAGGAATTAGCCCTCGTGGCGAGGTCAATCACGCAGTGCACGGTTGATAACCAGAGGAGAAGTGGTGCTACGATTGCGGGGTTCTAGTCGTGTTGATTGGAAGCCGGATCGTCTGTGTGACATCTCCACCAAATCGATAGTTACCTTCACCTGACGGAAGATCAGGCACCCCCATTCCTATCAGACCTGATTTTCACTACCAAGGTGAATGGCCAGGGATACACTACATAGCCTTCACAAAGACTCCCCTGGTGCATAGCTGCTCGTTAGGTTTCGCCAGTCGTACAAACGCAGTACACCTCCCCAAGGTGGGTGACTAACAAAACCAAATTGAAAGAACCTCTACACCCCAACCTTGGCAGAGCGAGCACTACGCCCCGACCCCCATTGACGGCCCTCCTGCAAAGCCAACTACACCCCTAGGTTCATCTAATTAATCAGCTAAGGGCGTCCCATTCCACCCTCATGGTTGTACTGTTATCCAGGGTGGTCACTCCATGAACAGGTCCTTACGGAGAGGTACTCGGGAAAAAGGCCTGAGCCCCCTAAGGTATCACAAGATCATCCACATAATCAGGATAACAGTGTCGTATCATAAATATTCACATCATGTTCATTGATTAAGTTAAGGCAATTTCAACATGCTAACCATGGTAACCCAAAAGGTAAACAAGGATAAGTGAATACAGATTAGTCAATCCTTAGGTTTCACAAAGTAATGCGGGACAGTGAATCATAAAGTATGTAGGACATAATGGGTCAGAGGATACTTGCCTTCACCAGGTTGTTGCTCAGGGAGGTCTCCAACAACACACTTAGGAACCTCGGACTACTCATTGTCTAAATAAAGCGAGCATGCATTCAATACATTTGGAAAGTACAAATGAACATCACACCAAACATGTACAAACATTGGAACACATCTTAAAAGGACACAATACTACATAAGGGATAATGGATTCAAAGTATAACATAAACTATAACATACATTAACTTTATTTGAAAATAGATTAATATTTCCCCTAAGTGTTACTTACAAGTACATAAATATAGTTCAACTTGTTTTATTGTGACCTGAAATTTAGAACAGGGGTGAACTCATGTAATACACATTATTAATCTCACAAGCTTACACTTGTTTAAATCTCTAAGGTTCTCCTTTTATTTATTTTATTAAATAAAATAAAAATGCATCTACATTAGTTCATATTCAATCCTAAAAAATTAGAGTGTGCAGACAGTAAGTGAAATCATTTTATTTAGATAGAGAATAATTCTATGAACATTTGCAATTTGAATCACTAAATTTGGAGTTCATATGCAAAAGTTATGAAATAAACAAGTTTGGGAATTCAAAATATGAAATTAGGTCTAATTCTGTGAATATTTAAAAGTCTAGGGCTAAATCTGCAAGATTACAGGGGCCTGCGCGCGAAAACCAGGGACGGCGGGTTGATTTCCAATAAACCGAGGGTCTCTTTAAGAAAACTACCGCGCGAAGGGGTATCGGGTGAATCTAACCGTTAGATCAGAAACCGACGGCCGAGATTAGATCTATGGCCGAGGGCGCGCGGGCGAGCGCTGACAGGCGGGCCAGGGAGTGTCAGCGACAGAGGGGGACAACGCGCTGACCGAGCGGGCCCAGCGCCAGAGGGGAAACGGATGGCAGCAGGGGTCCAAGGGGGTCTGATGGGGTCCGAGGGGATCCGAGGGGGTATGAGCCATTCGATCAAGATCGGACGGGGGGAATCAGACCGGGAAGGATGAGCGGCTGCGGGCGGCGCTGATAGACGGGACAGGGCGTCAGGCGCGCGTGCGCAAAGCGATACCCGCGGTCCGAGCCGTTCGATTAAGATCGGACGGGGGGATCAGACCGGGGAAACAGACGCCTGCGGGCGGTGCCGCTCCTCTCCGCGGCGGTGAAGTCGCCGGAGTTGAGGCTGGCGCAAGCTAGGGTGGCTCCAGGGTCGCCGGGGTTGGGTAGAGGGGAAGAGGGCACCACGACGAACTCAATGGCGGGGAAGAGACCATGAATCCATGGGCAGAGAGGGGAAAACGGCGGTGAGAGAGTCTCAGGCGGGCCGGAGAAACTCCGATGAGCGATTCCGGCCACGGGGAGGGGACTTAAGGCGCGCTAAGGCCTTGGCTAACTTCAGCAGAGGCAGGGGCGACACAGGGACCTACTCTAGTGAACTAGACCGGGCTAAATCGGCTGACCACCACGCGAGCACGGCGGACCGCCGCTGTCGAGCACCGGCAAAGGCGAAATTGGACGAACATAGCGCGCAATAAGGGAAATTGGGCACGGGGACGGGTGTCTCACCTCGGGGCGGAGCTCGGGGAGGCTTGGAGCGGTCTCCGGCGAGCTGGATGGCCGGGAACATGGGCGCGGGTCTCCGATGGCGGTCGGCGGCATGGGCAGAGCGCGAGAGAGGGTGAAGTTGAGTGAAATGAGGCAAGGGGTGTGCGCGGGGCATGGGCGGGGCTCTAAAAAGGGAGCTAGGCGCGTGGGCGAGCGTCGTGGCCGAGAAAACCGGCGACGTGCGCGAGTGCGCACTCGCCGGTCCACGGCGAGAGCGGGGAAGGCGGAACTAACAAGGCAGGCCCACGGCGTAGAGAGAGAAAAGGGGACGCGCGGGGGCAACGGCTCGGCACTGGCGAACTGGGCCCACGAGACAAAGAGAGAGAGAGCGAACGGGCGAAGAAAACTGGCGCCGACAGGTTGGCCCCACTGGGCAGCGAGCGAGAGAGGGAGGGCGCGCGCGAGCGAGAACTGCCGCTGACAGGCGGGGTCCGCCTGTTAGGCGACGCGAACGTCTGGCCTGGCTGGGCCGAGCTAGGCCGGCTGGGCTGCTTTCCCCTTTTTCTTTTTCTTTTTCTCTAGATTTTCTAATTCCTTTTCTATTTCTTTTTCTATAGGGTTTTCAAATCCAAATTCAAACTAGGTTTCAAATTCAAATAAATTCAAACTTGTGCAATACTTCAAAGAATATTTTAAGCTCAGCATGATGCAACATGTCATGACTCATAAGGTTTTGACAAAAATAAATAATTAACCTCCACTAGTTTAAGCTATTTCTAATCAAAAAGGAAAAAAGGGAGAGAGAATCTAGAGAGAGAAAGCTTAGAGTGAGAAAAGGAAGAGTAACACATGATTTTGGGTGATAATTAGAAAGAAATTTTATACCCCCAAAATCAGGGTGTTACAGACCTACCCCCCTTAAAAGAATCTCGCCCTCGAGATTCAGGGCTGGCTATAAAAGAGCTCAGGGTACTTGGCTTTCAAATCATCTTCTCTTTCCCAGGTTGCTTCTTCTTCTGAGTGGTGACCCCATTTGACTTTGCACATCCTGATGGTACTTCTCCGAGTAACCCGATCTGATGTCTCCAGAATTTGAGTTGGCTTCTCAATATAAGTCAGATCTTCTTGAACTTCAAGATCCTCTGCTGGCAACTGCTCTTCTGACACTCTCAAGCATTTCTTCAACTGTGACACATGGAACACATCGTGCACAGTGGACAGATTCTCCGGTAAGCTGAGTTGATAAGCCACCTCTCCACGTCTTGCTTGAATCTGATACGGCCCAATATAACGAGGTGCTAGCTTGCCTTTGACTCCAAACCTTTTGGTTCCTCTAATGGGTGACACCTTTAAGTACACATAGTTTCCCACTTCAAAACTGAGTTCCCTTCTTTTGGTGTCAGCATAGCTTCGCTATCTGGACTGCTCTGCCTTTAAATTCTCTTAGACCATTCTGATGTTCTCTTCGGCTTCAAGCAAAATATCTGGACCGAACACCTGTCTTTCACCAGGTTAGTCCCAATGCAATGGAGTTCTGCAATTCCTCCCATAGAGCGCTTCAAATGGTGACATCTTCAGACTGGCTTGGTAGCTGTTGTTGTAAGAGAATTCTGCATATGGTAATCTCTTGTCCCAACCTATTTTGTGTTGCAAAGCACAAGCCCTCAACATGTCCTCCAGAATCTGATTTGTTCTCTCTGTTTGACCATCTGTCTGTGGGTAGTAAGCTGAGCTGAACTTCAAGTGTGTGCCCAAAGCTTCATGCAACTGCTGCCAAAAATGAGAGGTGAATTGGGTGCCTCTATCTGATACTATCTTCTTCGGAACGCCATGCAAGCACACAATCCGAGCCATGTATAGTTCGGCTAACACCGCACTGTTGTAGGTGGTCTTGACTGCTATGAAATGGGCCACCTTTGTCAAACGGTCCACTACTACCCAGATGGAGTCATAACCAGTACGAGTGCGGGGCAAACCGACTATAAAGTCCATTCCGATCTCATCCCATTTCCACTGAGGAATCTGCAACGGTTGCAACAAACCTGCAGGTCTTTGATGTTCTGCTTTAATCCTCTAACAACTATCACATACAACCACATACTCTGCTATTTCTCTTTTCATACCGTACCACCAGAATCTTTTCTTCAGGTCTTGGTACATCTTCTCACTACCAGGGTGTATAGAGTATGCTGTCTCATGAGCTTCCTTGAGAATCAGTTCCCGGATCGATTTGATATCGGGAACACACAATCTATCCTTGAACCATACCACTCCTTCTGCATCTTCATGGAAATCCTTGCCTTTTCCATCTATGATCAACTGCTAGATCTCGTGGATCTTCTCATCATCCTTCTGACCTTTTCTGATATCTTGCTCTAGAGTGGGTTCCAACTCAATTGCCACTCCTTGGGTGTTGTTCAGAAATCCGAGACTCAATCTGTCGAACTCCTTCGCTAGCTCATACGGCATCAGGTGGGCTACCAACATATTGACTTGACTCTTTCTACTCAGAGCATCTGCAACCACATTTGCTTTGCCTGGGTGATAATGAATCTCCAGCTCATAATCTTTGATCAACTCTAGCCATCTTTGCTGCCTCATGTTTAACTCTAACTGAGTGAATATGTACTTGAGGCTCTTGTGGTCCGTGTAGATATCACACTTCTGCCCATAAAGATAATGCCTCCAAGTCTTCAATGCATGAACCACTGCTGCTAATTCCAGATCATGAGTAGGATAATTTTTCTCATGAATCTTCAACTGTCGGGACGAGTATGCCACTACTCTCCCTTCCTGCATTAACACACATCCCAATCCAGTGTACGAAGCATCACAATACACTGAGAATGGCTTGTGAACATCTGGTAGAATCAGTACTGGTGCCGTTGTCAACTTCTCCTTCAATGTCTCAAAGAACTTCTGGCATGCTGGGGTCCACTTGAACTCAACCTTCTTTGCCAACAATGTTGTCATTGATCTGGCAATCTTGGAGAAACCTTCAATGAAACGCCGATAATAACCGGCCATTCTGATGAAACTCTTGATTCCTCGGACATCTTTTGGTGCTTTCCAGTCCAAGATAGTTGTTACCTTCTTCGGATCTACAGCCAATCCCTCTTGGTTTATAATGTGACCCAAGAATAGGACTTCACTGATCCAGAACTCGCACTTGCTAAGCTTAACTCGCACTTGCTAAGCTTGGCATATAGCTGACAATCTCGTAGTCTCTGAAGTACTTTCCTCAAATGCTCCTCATGTTCTTGTTCATTCTGGGAATATATAAGAATGTCATCAATGAACACTACTACGAACTTGTCAAGATAGTCCATGAACACACTGTTCATCAGGTACATGAAGTAGGCTGGCGGATTCGTCAAACCGAATGACATGACTGTGAACTCATATAGTCCATACTTGGTGATGAATGTTGTCTTCGGTATATCCAAGGGTTGGATTCTGAGCTGATGGTAGCCTAACCTCAGATCTATCTTTGAGAACACACTGGCTCCTCTCAACTGATCGAATAAATCTTCAATTCTGGGCAGGGGGTACTTATTCTTGATAGTAACCTCATTCAAGGATCTGTAGTCAATGCACATCCTCTTTGTTCCATCCTTTTTCTCCACAAATAGCACTGGGGCTGCCCAAGGCAAGGTACTCGGTCTGATGTAACCTTTCTCCAACAACTCATCAATCTGCTTCTTGAGTTCCACAGACTCTGGTCCGGACACTCGATAGGCTCTCTTGGAAATAGGGGCGGTGCCTGGAATAAGCTCTATGGCAAATTCAACCTTCCTTTCAGGTGGCATACCTGGTAACTCCTTGGGAAACACATCTGGGAAATCTGATACTACAGTGATAGCCTCTGATGGTTTAATCTCCTCAATATGAGCAGTGACTTGGTGACAACTCCCTTTCCTTGGTCCTGACAAGACCAATTCCACTAACACTTCTTCTCCTGATAGGGACACTAACTTCACTGTTCTCTTATCACAACTAAGACTGGCTTGATACTTGGTTAACCAATTCATCCCTAGGATGACATCTATAGTTGTATCCTGGTTACCCATAACTATTAAATCAGCGGGGAACTCTATCGCTCTTATTTGAACCTTTGCACTAGGGCAAAATCTATCAGTTTGGGTCCTTCCACCAACTGAACTAACTCTCATAGGTGGATACATGGATGCTACTGGTATATTATGTGATTCTACCCATGATGCAGTCACAAAAGAATGTGTGGCTCCAGTATCAAATAAGACATTTGCAGAATGGTACTCGACTGAAAACATACCTAGTGCCACTCCTGGAGTCTCCTGGACTGTGTCGGCCTCCAAGTGGTTCACCTTTCCATACTGGGCACGAGGTTGCCCAAGGTTGTTGCCTCCTTGCTGCATTTCATTCTGTCTGACTGGGGCATTGGGAGCTGGATGCTGTTGGGTTGCTTTCTTTGGGCAATGATTTGCCCAATGGCCTTGTTCCCCATCGTGGAAACATGCACGACTTCCTCCTTGAGATGGCGCTGCTTGATTCCTCTGGTTGGTTGCTGAGGTAGGAAGATGGGCTTCCTGGTTGCTCTGACGCTGGTATTGATTTTCTCCTTGCTGGTTGTTCTGACGGTACTGCTGCTGCTGAGGAAACTACCTCTGGTACTGCTGCGGTTGGTTCTGACGATGATGCTGGTGCTGGTGACCTTACTTGAATTGCTAAGGTGGGTTGCTTGAGTAGTGAGGACGGCTGCTACTCCCAACCTGAGGTCCACCAATCTTGTGTTTCCTATCCTCCATCTCCCACCGCTTCCTTTCTGTCATGATTGCTCTATTGATCAGATGTTGGAAGGTAGGGAAGGTGTGGTTCATCAGCTGATAATGGGGGGGATCGACCAATCCTCTCAAGAAGCGGTACTATCTCTTGGCATCCGTGTTGACATCCTCTGGGGCATAATGCGACAGCTGCAGAAACTTGTCCCTGTACTCGGTGATGGACAGGGGTCCTTGCTTCAAGGTGAGCAACTCCTCCTTCCTCACTATCATCAGTCCCTCGGGCACATGGTAGCGACGGAAGTTGTCCCTGAACTCCTCCCAAGTGATAGCTTCAGGGTTGGCATGGGTGGCGAGGTAGGACTCCCACCAAGACTGTGCTGCTTCCCTCAACTGTCGGGACCATACAACACCTTCTCACGATCGTTGCACTGGGCAGTGTGCATCTCACGCTCCACGGTACGCAGCCAATCTTCGGCGTCCATGGGATCAATAGAGTGGGCAAAGACTGGGGGATGGCCCCTCATGAACTCTGCCCGCTTGTCTTTGAGCACTTGTGGCATCTGGACTTGCACTGGAGGCTAAGGCGGTGGTGGCTGCTGCTGCACCTGCTGCATGGCTGCTATGACCAATTGCCTGGACTGCTTGGGTCTGCATCAAGAACATTTTCTCAATGGTCATCTGGGGTGGCGGTGGCAAATGCTGCTGCGGAGCTGCTTCCTCTTGGGGTGCCTGCTGTTTTGGCTGAGCACGCCTCGCACCTCTGCGCCTGTTCTCAGACATCTGTAGAAATCACACACATATTTCAAATCTGACTCTGCAGTCTTTCAGCATAAGAAAAGATGTATAGAAAATCTTCGTAGCACTGAACAATTGACCATCTTCACTGGCAGCTTCTCAGATAAGGATAAAAATCGAAATAGATGGATTACCCAACTAAATAGCTGAATTTATTAATAACTACACCAAGTTGCAGGGGATACCCACACCCTGGTGACAAACATTACAAAGATCCAACTTTAGTACATGTCCATCATAACAAGCATCCAACATAAGATAAGCAAACTAACTCAAACTAAGACTAATTAGATTGAGACACTGAACTAAGAATTATTACAGACTCCGACTCTGTCGATCTAAGGATCCAAATCTATCCGAGTCCTGCAGTCTGGGGTACCATAGTCGAAGCGACCACGGGGCGGTGAACAGTAAGGGTGCTGAATCTCGACAGGGGCGGGAGAACCACCATCAAGATAGTGGCGTGCTGCGCACTCAGCACGCAATTCCACAACCTCCGCCCGAACCTTGCCCAACTCGTCAAGGGCGTAGTCCAACTCTGTGTTGAGCATGATGACCAAGTTGACCATGCTGCTTAGCCTGGGATTGCCCTCACCAACTAGCGAGACAATCACACCTCCAGCACTGCTGGTCGAACAGCGAGGGTAGTACTTCAGGTCAAGGCCATCAACTACCCCGCTGAACAATGAGCAATACTGAGAAAGTGCCCGTCATGCTGCATCTTGCATGGCTGCCTCGGAAGTATCCCTCTCAGTAATAGAATAGTGCTCTGAGAAGGCTTCTGCACCCCGGAGATCATCGTCCGGACGGCGCACCAAACATGTAGCCTCCCACGGGTCCGGGTATAGCCCGTGACGATGCTGGTAGACTACACAACGGTACTCGATAGACCATGTGTGTCGGTCGAAGGCCCGACGCAACAGGGTATCGAGAGCGTCGTGGAAGTGACACCCACGAGCGGTGTCACGAGTGATGGGTCTAGCAATCTATCCCTCCGACTCCGGCTCCTCCAAAAGCTCCGTGCCGTGGCTCGAACTGCCACCAACGTTGTCGTCGTCTCCGTCTTCGTCAGGGTCTCCTCCAGCAGCCAGGATGCCCTGAGGTGGTACAGGGGGCATCTCTGGCTGAGGTGCAGGGGAAGGCGGCCTCTCAGACTCCACCTCCTGTTGAGGCGAGGGGGAAGAGTCCTGCTGCTCCTGCTCCTGCTCCTAGCGTCGAAGCTCCTGCTCCTCGTGCAGGCGACGATGCAGTCTCTCCAACTGGCTGGACTGACCTGACACCGTGCGACGTAGGGGACGCTCCGCCAGGCGAGAAGGCAAAAAGGGGATCACAGACTTACGTGCAGTGCACCTGATACGAGCCATCTATAGAAGACATCATAAGCACAAGAGTAAGAGTAGAACTAGGAGACCAGAAAATAAACAGAAAGAAAAGTGAGACAAACCTTTCGAGATAAGTAGATAACATAGAGTTGGTCAAGATGACCAACTTTTGAAAAGACACTAAGGTCAAGGTAAGTAGAGGTCTATAGTCCTTAGGTCGACCATTCTAGTCTAGGTTAGCGGTCCTACAGTCAGCAAGGCTTTGATACCACTTATGTCACACCCTGTTTTGGAAGGCAAACCGAATGCGAACCATGTACGTGCCAGGATTAGAAACTCACGTACACAGCGATTACATAATTGGACATCATCACACAATGCTCAAAATAAATAGCGGAAAGGTACTTTATTACATCAAGGTGTCCAAGACATCCATAGAGTCTATTACATAACCATTGTTCAACATAATCATCAAAGTGTGGAAATACGAAACGTAGATGTTAAGCCTACACAGGCAGCTGACTTGGGGTTTGCCACTAAGAAAGAACTAGAACTCGTCGTATTCCTGGAACTCCTTGAAGTCATCCATGTTGTTAGCATCACCTCCTGAGCATTGAGTACAATGGGGACAACCTGGGGTGGGGGTGGTGTGTAAAGCAAGGGTGAGTACACATCAACGTACTCAGCAAATGTCCCGTTTGGCTAAAGTGGACTAGCTGTATATGGAGTTGAGGTTAAGCTGTTGCTTTTAGTTGGTCAAGTATTTATTATTATTAGTAGAGCCAAGTTTTAGTAATAAACCTGGTTATTACCCAGAAGTACCTCCTCAAAAGAGGAAATACCAGAGATCAGATTTTATAACATCATTGTTATCATCAACATAAAAGTATCCAAAGTTCTTCTGATCAAAGAGCATCCCAAGGCTGCTCTTAACCGTGAGCTCAGCTGATATACCAGTTTTTAACACTCTGCAGAGGTTGTACACTTTACCCACAAGTCGTGATCCCTTTCTAGCCTGGGTTGTACAGACCCGATCTTCACTACCAAGGTGAATGGCTAGGGATACACTATGTAGCCTTTACAAAGACTCCCCTGGTGCATAGCTGCTCGTTAGGTTTCGCCAGTCATACAAACGCAGTACACCTCTCCAAGGTGGGTGGCTAACAAAACCAAATCGAAAGAACCTCTGCACCCCAACCTTGGCAGAGCGAGCACTACGCCCCGGCCCCCATTGACAGCCCTCTGGCAAAGCCAACTACACCCCCAGGTTCATCTAATTAATCAGCTAAGGGCATCCCATTCCACCCTCATGGTTGTACTGTTATCCCGGGTGGTCACTCCACGAACAAGTCCTTACGGAGAGGTACTCAGGAAAAAGGCCTGAGCCCCCTAAGGTATCACAAGATCATCCACATAATCAGGATAACAGTGTCATATCATAAATGTTCACATCATGTTCATTGATTAAGTTAAGGCAATAGCAACATGCTAACCATGGTAACCCAAAAGGTAAACAAGGATAAGTGAATACAGACTAGTCAATCCTTAGGTTTCACAAAGTAATGCGGGACAGTGAATCATAAAGTATGTAGGACATAATGGGTCAGAGGACACTTGCCTTCACCAGGTTGTTGCTCAGGGAGGTCTCCAACAACACACTCACGAACCTCAGACTGCTCGTTGTCTAAATAAAGCGAGCATGCATTCAATACATTTGGAAAGTACAAATGAACATCACACCAAGCATGCAGACAGTAAGTGAAATCATTTTATTTAGACATAGAATAATTCTATGAACATTTTGCAATTTGAATCACTAAATTTGGAGTTCATATGCAAAATTTATGAAATAAACAAGTTTGGGAATTCAAAATATGAAATTAGGTCTAATTCTGTGAATATTTAAAAGTCCAGGGCTAAATCTGCAAGATTACATGGGCCTGCACACAAAAACTAGGGACGGCGGGTTGATTTCCAATAAACCGAGGGTCTCTTTAAGAAAACTACCGAGCGAAGGGGTATCAGGTGAATCTAAGTGTTAGATCAGAAACCGACGGCCGAGATTAGATCTGCGGCCGAGGGCGCGCGCGCGTGCGAGCGCACGCTGACAGGCGGGCTAGGGAGTGTCAGCGACAAAGGGGGAGAGCGCGCTGACCGAGCGGGCCCAGCGCTAGAGGGGAAACGGATGGCTGCAGGGGTCCGAGGGGGTCCGAGCCGTTTGATCAAGATCGGACGGGGGGTCCGAGGGGGTCCGAGTGGATCCGAGGGGGTCCGAGTCGTTCGATCAAGATCGGACGGGGGAAATCAGACCAGGAAGGATGAGCGGCTACGGGCGGCGCTGACAGGCGGGACAGGGCGTCAGGCGTGCATGCGCGAAGCGGTACCCGCGGTCCGAGCTGTTCGATCAAGATCGGACGGGGGGTATCAGACCGGGGAAATAGACAGTTGCGGGCGGCGGCGCTCCTCTCCGTGGCGGTGAAGTCGCCGGAGTTGAGGCTGGCGCAAGCTAGGGTGGCTCCGGGGTCGCCGGAGTTGGGTAGAGGGGAAGAGGGCGCCACGACGAACTCAATGGCGGGGAAGAGACCATGAATCCACGGGCAGAGAGGGGAGAACAGCGGTGAGAGAGTCTCGGGCGAGCTAGAGAAACTCCGGTGTACGATTCCGGCCACGGGGAGGGGACTTAAGGCGCGCTAAGGCCTTGGCTAACTTCAGAAGAGGCAGGGGTGACACAGGGACCTACTCAAGTGAACTAGACCGGGCTAAATCGGCCGGCCACCACGCGAGCACGGCGGACCGCCGCGGTCGAGCACCGGCGAAGGCGAAATTGGACAAACACAGGGCACAATAAGGAAAATTGGGCACGGGGACGGATGTCTCACCTCGGGGCGGAGCTCGGGGAGGCTTGGAGCGGTCTCCGATGAGCTGGATGGCTGGGAACGCGGGCACGGGTCTCCGGCGGCGACTGGCGGCGTGGGCAGAGCACGAGAGAGGGTGAAGCCAAGCGAAATGAGGCGAGGGGTGTGCGCGGGGCACGGGCGGGGCTCTAAAAAGGGAGCTGGGCGCGTGGGCGGGCGTCGTGGCCGAGAAACCCGGCAACGTGCGCGAGTGCGCACTCGCCGGTCCACGATGAGAGCGGGGAAGGTGGAACTGACAAGGCAGGCCCATGGCGCAGAGAGAGAAAAGGGGACGCGCGGGGGCACCGGCTAGGCACTGGCGAACCGGGCCCGCGAGACAGAGAGAGAAAGCGAACGGGCAAGGAAACTGGCGTTGACAGGTTGGCCCCACTGGGCAGCGAGTGAGAGAGGGAGGGCGCACGCGAGCGAGAACTGTCGTTGGCAGGCGGGGTCCGCCTGTCAGGCGGCGCGGGAGCGCGGCCTGGCTGGGCCGGCTGGGCTGCTTTCCCCTTTTGTTTTTCTCTGGATTTTCTAATTCCTTTTCTATTTCTTTTTCTATAGGGTTTTCAAATCCAAATTCAAACTAGGTTTCAAATTCAAATAAATTCAAACTTGTGCAACACTTTAAAGAATATTTTAAGCTCAGCATGATGCAACATATCATGACTCATAAGGTTTTGACAAAAATAAATAATTAACCTCCACTAGTTTAAGCTATTTCTAATCAAAAAGGAAAAAGGGAGAGAGAATCTAGAGAGAGAAAGCCTAGAGTGAGAAAAGGAAGAGCAACACATGATTTTGAGTGATAATTAGAAAGAAATTTTATACCCCCAAAATCAGAGTGTTACATAATCGTAAAAAACTAAACTATTTTTATAGATATCTATGTTCTTTAATGCTTGTTCTTATGATACTTGTCTGATTTGGATCTTTGATTGAGTGTGATGAGTTGTGGAGTTGTGTCTATAATTGCATCTACATATACTTAGGCATAAATATATATATATATATATATATATATATATATATATATATATATATATATATATATATATATATATATCTTAGATTGTCCCTCATTAAAAAAATGTATCTAGCTTAACAGACCCACCTTATCTTAAAAGATTCTCTCTTATCTTAATATATTCATCTTATCTTGAAAGATTCATCTTATCCTAACCACCTTGATTTTCTCATCCAAGGGTAACAACCATGAGCTAATCCCAAAATTTATTTAGATCTTATCTAGTCTAAAATAGTCATACCAATTTATTCTAGATCTCATCCATTCTAATAGGTTAATCCAACCTAACGAAGTCTAACCTTAGGTTGAGCTAACCTAAGGTCAGCCACTTAACCAGTTAATAGTGGTAAAATAAATGAGACTCTACTCCTATAGAACATGTTTTAACTTAGTTCACTCTGCACTAAATTAAGAACGACAGACCAACTCGGCTATGGACAACAACTTGACCTGCATAATTGGTTACATAACCTATCCAACGAATCTAGATGCAAACAACCAAACCAGATTCTGACTAATTTCATTTAACTTATAAGCCACCTACTAAACTGCATGCTCTACCTACTTGTCACCAACCATGAGCAGAAGATCTAACCCAACCAGTAGAGTCATGATGGATTGCATAATCTGTCTATCCCCACCTAACATCAAACAAGTTTTTGATCTACATCATGTAGACTACCTCATCCATATCTATCTTAACCACATTCCCCAACCCCGATGATATGCACTCACCGCGAATCAATGAAACAAGACCGGAGAAGAAAATATCAACCTCGTCAAGGAAGGAGAGAAGTCAAACTCAACCTTCAGCTGCATTGCCACTCAACACGGAGTTCTTTCTCACCATAAACTTTCTTACCCCAGGCTATCCTTGCCCTGACCTATCCATCTCTTATATCCTACCTAATAAGTAGCTAGATACCTATGGCTGGATACCTATGCCCTCCTAATCACCCACTGTTAATATAAAAAAAGTAAGACTCTGGATTCTTGAACCAACTAAAGACTAAAAGCTAAAATTACAAACCAATCCTTTAGTATCCCTTTTCTTACAAATCTTGAGGATGAGATTTCTGCTAAGGAGGGTAGGATTTGTAAAGCTCAAAATCGATAGAAGAAAAAATGATAATAATGAAATAAAATAAATAAATAAATTTAAGATTGTGCTATAGGGATTTTTTTAAAAACCCTTTTTGGATTTCTCATGCTGTTGAATGCTCAATTAAAAGGATGTAAGCTAGCCAAGTAACAAAATAAATAAAAATAGAAATATGCATATCATGTTGGAGGTCTTGTATTGTTGCAGTCGTACTCAATTTTTGAGACAAGTTAGGTTAGAAAAGTAGAATTTGAAAATAGAAAGGGAAATAAGAAAAGAGAAGAAAAGGAAAAAAGAATATACACTATAAATATATATATATATATAAATGAATATATCATTTCAAGCTAATACTTTTATTTGATTACTTGAACCTTGTATGAAACTCAAAAACAAATTTGAAATTCAAATATTGAATTGAAGTGGGAAAAAGAAAACTGGAATAAAAAAAGGGATTTCCTGGCGCTTGGGCGCTCCCCTCTCCCACTCGGCCCATCTACCTGTTACCACACTCCCGCGTGGCCCATCTTCTTTTCTCCACTCGCTGCACGCGCCGCCCAGCCAAACACCCCCCCTCACACCGACACATGGGCCCTGGTGGCCAGCGGCTCCACACTCTAGCCCACCTGTCATAGACCGTTTCCCCACTTCCACCCACGCACGCACCGTGACATTGTCATGTGGGGCCTACGATTCAGCCACCTCACGCACGCGCTCCCCTCAGCCACAGTCGTGTGGGACCCCAGAGTCAGATTCGTCTCTATCCTCTAACGGATTCCGCGCAGCTACCGCTTCATGGCCTGCGCTGGCAGGAGTTGTTGCGGATCCTTGTGATTTTTGAGCCCGGGCTCGCCCCGCCCCTATATAACCCTGCCACTCCTCTGTGGATACGCCAAGCCGAAGCAAGTTGCCCTTGTGCCATGTGTATGTGCAGAGAGAAATCGAGAAGAGAGATGAGAGGGCGACTGCCACCACAAACATGTGCCTGTGTCGTCTATCGAGCCACGAATGAGATCCTAGACGATTCATTGGGTAGCGCTGGGATACCACCAGATTTTTGGGTGGGCATGTCGATCGGTGCTCCGGCGATTGCTCGTCGGAGGAGAAGATCTGCCGCGGGTCGCGCGATGCCGTGGCCGGGTCTGTCCGTGCGGCAATCAACGGTGAGATCCCTCCCGTCTGTTACTACGTGACCCGAATTTTGTTCTTATGCAATAATATTCGGGGTTCGTGCTCGAGCGTGAGCTCCGCACGGTGGTCGTCCATGGCGCCGCTACGGCGGGTCACCGTGGCGTCGGGTTTGGGCATAGCTCGGGGAAAGGGATTATTGTGCTAGCCGTCGGATGTTAAGTGAAAGGTCGAGATTAGATGGAGGATGCAGCGTGGCCGGATGTGTTATGAACCGTTCGATCTGATCAGAGGGTGGAACTTGGATCGGGCGGACACCAAAACATACTGGTTCGTGTCTTTAATCTCGATCATCGGATTAATATCGTACGCATAGGGATCCATTTCGATATTTAAAATCTGAGTCATTGTTGGGATCCAACAGCCGTGATAACATACCC
This sequence comes from Zea mays, assembly GCF_902167145.1. Lineage (NCBI taxonomy): Eukaryota > Viridiplantae > Streptophyta > Magnoliopsida > Poales > Poaceae > Zea > Zea mays. The sequence continues at coordinate 36,148,112 of NC_050099.1, read as the reverse complement.
CTTCAAGATTTAATCTGGACCGTTGCTATCTGATCTTGCGCCCCAGAGGTTAAGGTACCCCTTCCGAGGATAATCGCAAAAGAACCCCCTCAGTTTTCCCTTATTCAACCCGCCATCCATGCTCGGGTAAATACCATCACAACGAGGCCTTGTTATTTATGGAATCAACCCTGTCTTTTCTTGGATTGATAACCGTAGACAAGCAGGAGTTAGGAATTTTATAATAAATAAGGAAAATTAAATTGTAGCGCATAAATAAATATAGAAACCCTATAAAATCCCTATCTTCTTTGTTTTAGCTCTGATTTGACTCATTCAAATTGCGTTACCTTCGTAATAAAATTATCTACACACTAGTAACCCGAGTTTATCATGTAACATGTTTTTAAATAATTAATTTGGTTACCCTATGTTCATCCAATTAACTTCGCTAATTAAAACTTAAGTAATATTTTCAGTCCCTAATTATGATTTGACTACAATGTGTTTTCTAATAAAGTTATAGCTTGGAGAAAAATTAAATTAATGGTTCCTTAGGAATACCTTTCACACATGATTTATAATAATCAACCTAGAACCTAGTTTTCCTGTTTAATCACACAAACCTTCGAAAAGTCACAACTCTTTAACCGTAACCCCAAAATTAGTGATTCTCGAACCTACGATCTCGTAGCAACGCGTAGATTATTATTACACAGTTTATTCTTATGTTTGGTGCGATGTTAATTTTGTCTATACCATGTTTGTTTGGATGGCTACGTTTAGCAGTGAGGTCACGATTCACCTGAAGATCATCCTGGTACCTGGAATCTCAAGTCCCAAGCAAGTTGTGCCTTTGATCACTTCTTTTTACCCAGTCATGTTTTGATTAATCATAATGATCTGCATAGGTTAATTTTGATGGAACCCAATAGGTTACCCTTGTTTGACTATCTTTATACCTTGTTTACCACTAAATTTTTGGGTAGTACCTGCTATTGCTTTATGTGGTTTTGGGTATACAGATACACACTATTCATGATTATACTTTTATTAGCAGTTGTTATTTACTGTTCATGTTAAGATCATTATGTTAATTGGAACATGGAGAACCACCCGGGAAAACAGTGCTACCACAAGGGTGGTATGGGACGCCCTTGGCTGACTAATTAGGAAAGCTAGTGGAGGACTACCTTACCCGAAAGGGTCAAGGGCAGTAGGGGAGTGGTCAGTGTACGGAGGTCCTTGGGTTGATTTTGCTACGATGGTCGTCAGGTGAGGGATCCCTGCACTGGAGCTTCCTATAAACTGTAGCGGGTTTTCTGAAGCTAGTGGAACTTTGGAAAGGCCTCGTAGTGTTACCCTGCCTCACCTCCTCTGTAGAGGTGTATGGGAGTGGCCTTCTCTTGGCAGATGGGTAACATGACTTGTGGGTAAAGATGCGCAATCTCTGCAGAGTGTAAAACTGGTATATCAGTCATGCTCACGGTCATGAGCAGCTCGGACACTCACATGATTAATTTATGGAACTAAATTCAATATATCATATGCATCGCATTGAGGGTGTTGTTATTACTTTTGTTCTACTACTTAATTGGGTTGGTATTTACTTATACTTAGTAATTGCTAATAAAATTTTGACCAACTTTAAAAGCAATGCTCAACTTCAACCATCCTCTTTGGTAAGCCTTATACTTCACATGAACTCCCACCTTTGGCGAGTTCATGCATATTATTCCCCACAACTTGTTGAGCGATGAACGTATGTGAGCTCACTCTTGCTGTCTCACACCCCCCATAGGTCAAGAACAGGTACTGCAGGATGAGGCGCATGGAGGATGCTGTGATGAGTTCGTGAGACGTCTAGGCCGTCGTCTCCCAATCAACTTTAGGTTGCTGGATCGCTGTCTCCTTATGATGTAATTATTTATTTATTTTGTATAGAACTCCTAATATATAGTAAAGATGTGACATTCGTTTCTGTACCACTATTCATTATATGTGTGATACTTGGTCCCAGCACACCTGGTGATTATTTCGCGCCGGGTCTTGGTGCCCCGAAACCCGGGCGTGACAGATCTCCAGCGCCACCGCTCCTCATTTGCACTCTCCCTGTCTGTTTTCCCCCACCCAGCACACAGCAGTGCGGCCACCATCACAAAGGTTGTGTCGTCATCGTCTCTGGGCCCCTATCGTTGCCTTTGCCACAGTGACCTCCGCCTAAGTGCGATGCATCGGGAACCCGCCTCGGTTTCCCCTTTTATCGGCCTCTCCGCCATGTCCTCGCTTAACCTCTTCCTAGTGTAGTCCTGGAGCCGTCTCCATCGTTCTAAGCCACCGTCGTGTCGTTACTGCCTCCGAGGAGATCCCGAGTCTCGCCTTGAGGTAAGGAACTTCCTCTATCCCCTCTGGTCCCTTCCCTTGCTCTTGGTCCTGTGCAATTGCTCGTCGGAGCAGCTAGCGCCACCGCCTTATCGCCTCACCATGGATCTCTGACCTTTGGAACTCCCACCGCAGTTTGGCCCTCACCACTAAATTCCCCGAAACCTCCCCAACCTCCCTAGACCACCCCGACCGCCCAAGGACCCCTTGAACCCCCTTCCTTTGTCTCCGGCGAGTTCCTCGCCACGGTCGCGGGCGCCACCACCTCGGGTGGTCGTGGGAGAACGTCAGAGCTGGCCGCCTCGATCCCCATCGTTCACCCCAGATCCAACAATCAGATTTTTAACCCAAGCCTAACCCTAACCGTCTGCCCAAAATCTGACGACCGAGCCACCACGCCCGCGTCAACACTCACGCCTCTGCCCATGGGCCCCGCTTTTCAGCCGTCCGAGCCCCGCGCCCTCGGCCGAGGCAGAGAATCTGGTAGTCATCCGAGCCCGCCTCGTGCCTTCGGCCGAGGCGGAGAATCCGTCAGTCATCCGAGCCCACCTCGTGCCCTCGGATGAGGCGGAGAATCCATTAGCCATCTGAGCTTGCCCCATGCCTTAGACCGAGGCAGAGAATGTGTCAACCGTCCGAGCCCGCATCGCGCCCTTGGCCGAGGCAGACAACTCGTCATCTATCCGAGCCTGCGTCGCGCCCTCGGTCGAGACGAGAATCCATGTCGTCTAACCCTCATCTCCCTTTCTTCTCTAAGCCAGCATGGCCATGGTGTCCACCCTCAGCGCGCTGTGCCCACCCTCGGCATGGCGGTGTCGGCCCTCAGCGAGCTATGTCCGCCCTCGACGTGGCCTTGTGCCCGTGTCTACCCTTGGTGCACTGTGCCCACCCTCGACGCGTTGTGCCCGTCCCAGCGCGGCCGAGCCACCTAGCTTGATCTCGTCGACGCGCCTGTAGCCCCTGATAACTAATTTTATATAATTATGTTAAGATACAGACTTTGTTAATGAACATAGGAAACCCCTTAGCTACCGTTACTTCAGGTGAACCTGTGATTGCTCTGTTGCATATGTTTGGTGTATTATTCATTTGCTATTCCCTAAGTGTATTTAATGAATGATTGTTTCGCGTAGACAACGAGCGGCCTGTGTTTCCCAAGGGACTTGCAGGAGAAGTCCCTGATCTATAGCTTGGTGAAGACAAGTGTCCTATGACCTATTATATCTTATCTACTTTATATTTTCCTCTCCCACATACCATGATCAACCTAAGGATTGACTAATTTTCTATTTATCTTGTCCTTGAATTACATTTTTGGGTTGAGCTATTATGATCAAAATCATGCTAATGTCTTACCTTAATCAATGAACATGATGAGAAATACTTTACGATACGATGATTTTTATTATAGATATGATGATGAATTTGTGAAACTAAAGGGGGCTCAGGCTGTTTCCCGAGTACCTCTCCGTAAGGACCTGTTCATTGAGAGACCACCCGGGAAAATAGTGTAGCCATAAGGGTGGTTTGAGACGTCATTAGCTAATTAATTAGAGAAGCTAGAGGTGTAGCCGCTTCACAGTCGTTGTCGTCAATGGGGTCTGCAACACAATAATGTCTTGTTACACCCAAAATCCTGATTTTTGGGATTAGTAAAAGAAATCAAAGTAAAGTGTCCCTAACAAAAAGTTATACTTTAGAATCCACCCTTTTCTAAAATAAATAGTAATATTAAAACCATGTTAGTTCAGACAAAATAGAAGAAAAAAATTCAGTTTGTAAATTTCAAGAAATAATGAAAAGAGTTTCAAATTATTAGAATGGAGTATTCCCTTCTAAGACTATATATAAAATGTTCTTTGATGTGTTAATAACTCACGATAAAAAATATACATTGCTTTCTCTTAAAATAATCAAGTAATAAATATTCACTTTTAAATGAAATTTTAACTACAATACTCAAAACCATATTTCCTTAAAAAATAAACAATACATGTGTGTATTGCATATTTGAAACAATTTCCCAAATAAAGTGGTAAGATAATTAGTAAAACAATACTTGCATCTCATGCTGGATATTTTGTTTTTATTTATTGTGAATTTTATCAAAGTCTAAAACCCAGAATAAAAATTTTAAGTTAGGAATTTAAAATTGAAATCTAAAAATGAGAAACAGAAAAAGGGGAAAAAAGAAGAGCTAGACCGCGCGTGGGTCAAATCTCCTGTGTCTCGGCCTAGCTATTATGCACCGGCCCAGTACCACCCCTCTCTGCACAGCCCAACCGCGCACACTAGCACCGACATGTGGTCCTTTTTTCAGTCTCTCCTCTTGCTAAACGTTTGGCCGGCCTTCGCCAGGCGGGTACTGTTTCGCACAGCTGCTACTTGTTAAAAAAGCAGCTATTTAATAAGTTGGTGAAAAGCAGCCTCTGTTTATTGGCTGCTTTTAGTTTATTCTGAGAAGCAGCTGAACTGATAAGCTGCTAGAGAAGCTGTCTGTTTGGCAGAACTTCTGATTAAATTTGTGAAGAAGCTGAAAATAAGCTAGCGCTCGTATCAGAGGAGATCTCATCCTCGTTCCGTCGGTGTAGCCGCGAGCAGCGGAGCTGCCCAGGCTCTCCCCGCCCCTATATAACACCGATTTTTTTTTCATTTTAGCCCTTCCTTGAAAAAAATCACGTTTAGACCCTAAAAAAATTTAATGTCATTTTTAGACTCTTTGCTCGGCGCCATAGGCGCAGAGGTAACACAGCTCGGCGCCGTGGTACGTGCTGCACTGGCACAAACGGACGTCGTGGCATCGACGTGGCACCAAGCTCTTAAACTTAGTTGGTAGTGGGTCAGTTGGTAGAGCACAAGTTTCTTAATTTTGTGGTCGTGGGTTCAAGCCCCACGATGGATGTTTAATTTTTTTATCTTTGTCAATAATTTATTTTTTATTGTCGGATTTTTCGTTTATGTCGCTGATTTGTCCTGCTCCCGCTCCCTCATCTATCTCACTGAACCGTAAGCCGCATAGGCTCAACTCAGACATAGGTGAAGGCAAGAAATCGCTACCACCATGGTACTCCGTACGCATCGTCGTTCCTCCCCAGGAAGCGTGCGTGGAGTCTTGCCTGAGCTCATAGAACGCATGGGAGGGAGCGTCCGGATGCAAAAGTCGTCTGCCGGCATGGAATTGCTCGACGTACGTCATTGTCGCCGCGAAGCTGGTATCCTCCGTAAACTACGTGCACCGGCATCTTGATCTTCGGTAAGAACCCACCCATGCCGTTCGCCCGACCTTCCTCTCCGAGTAGAGCCTGTCAGAATGAAGTTGTGCGCCGGGGTAGCCGATCTGCTTGAAGCCGGGCATGGCGCCGCCGTATCGGGGCAGGGCGCGGCGCCTCCATCCAGTTGACCGGAGATGAAAGAATGGGAGAGAAGGTCTATTGACCGTTGATCCGGATCCGGGCGGTCAGGATTAAACGTAGCGTACCCGTTCGCCTTATCAATCAGAGCCATAGATCTTCTATCCGATGGTGCGGAGTGAATCAAGCAATCAAAATATCTAGTTCGTAGATCCCGGATCTGAGGGCCAGAATCGCGTACCGGTTCAACAGATTGTAGATCTAATCTGATTTATTGGATGGGAATCGGACGACTGCAGTATATAGGTACCCCTTGAGCCGAACAAACTTGTTAAAGAGTCCCTGTGTTATTACACAATCAACCCGCCGTCCATGGTCTGTGTAAAATAAATGCATCAGGGTCCCTGGTATTTGCAATTTAGCCCTGGAATATATGTTAAGTGCAAAAATAAATATTAAAATGACCCAAATCTTATTTAACACATAACTTTTACATCTTAACTCCGTTTTAATCCATTCAAGTTGCGTTAAGTTTATATTAATATTGCCTATGCAGTAACACTATTAGTTGTAACATGTAACATATTTTTATTGGAAGATTCCTATAATTCGTGGATTAATCATGTTAATCAAAGATAAATCTGCCCATAATTATGAGCTGACTAAAATATAATATATAATCAGGTTATAACTTAGAATAAAATGAATTAGTCATCATATGAAGTGTATTAATTAACATAGAATATATTTTACTAATTTATTACCTAAACCTTTAGAAAACCTTATCTTTTTTGCCATAAGTTCGATTGTAGTGGTTCTCGAACCTACGGTCTCGTAGCGACGTATAGAATATCCTACGCAGTCGTTTTGTCATGTTTGGTGTACTTCTATGTTTATGTACTCCTTGTCTATTTGTATGTATTGCTACGAGTAGCAGTGAGGTCACGGGAAATCCGAAGACCAACATGGTGAAGTATCTGGAATCTCAAGTCACAGGCAAGTTGTGTCCATGATCACTCTTCTTTACCTAATAATGTTTCGGTTAATCACTGTGACATGCTCAGGTTAATTTGATGGGACCTAATATGTTTCCCTAGTTTTGTTTACCCCACACCTTGCAAACAAATGAACTATTGGGTAGACTTTGAAGCGCCCCAATCCTCTGGGACTCAAATGTGATACAATTACTAGTCTCAGGAGGCTAGTAAACACATTTATACATCAGATGATTTCAAATCTGCTTAAACGAGACAAACCTATAAAGGTGGCGATCAACTTTAAGAGTTGGTCCACAACTCGGGACATATCATCAGAGTGGGGCTGAAGCAGCCCGATATACGCAGCGAAGCAAATCAGCGGTCCAACAGCCACAGGCAAGGTCGGGAACAGTCGTAACTCTTACCCAATCTCCTTTTTCTGAAAAATAACAAATAAGCAAGGGTGAGTACAAACGTACTCAGCAGCCCACCTTCACCCGCGGAATGGGGAAATCAGATATAATGCATGGAATATGTGGAGCTCAGGATATTTTGCTGAAACAGCAATATTTTATGCAGGGTTGTTTTGTAAAACATTTTGTATTTTGCAAAGCGCATCCTCTCCCAAAGGAGCAGGAAGTTTTTCAATATTAGAACAAAATCCCCTGGACTAAACCATCCAGGTATCTCAGCAGTTTCCTACTGGTTTTCATTTTCAAAAACAGCTACTGGACTTCCCGTCCACCATAGCTCACGGCTCAACCGCCGGACCTTTTAAAACAACCACTTTTCTCAAACGCACCCCTTTTTTTGAAAACAAAACATTAATTGCCATACCATACTAGACTCGTCCATTCCTGTGGACACGGACTATTCGAATAGGTTTTCAAACTCTGCGCAGAGGTGTACACTGTACCCACTAGTCCGGTTTCTGCGATCTCACCGTCGTGAGACCCGAATGCCGAATCTCTTTATTTCCTCGCACGTCCTAACCTTAACGGTTATACCAGAAGGAGTCAGGCCACCGCCATGTCCAAACCAGACAAAACATTCCCCCTCCTTATCCTCCCGGTGCTCCCCAGCCTTCATAACCCTGGGGTTGGACCGTATGAGTTCAGATTGAGTGACTGCCCACACAGTCTCGAGTGGTTGTACTTATCATGAGTACAGGTAGTGAAGGATGACAAACCGGTCCTTATGTGAGGGGACAATCTTTCTGCTCACACCTAAACCAGCTGAGCCATCACCTTAGGCCCTCCCCTAAACCAGGGAGTCCCTGATCATCCCTACTCAAAGGTGATAAGGGTGAAAACCCTTCATCATACACGTTTTGAAAAGCATTTTCTTTTGAAAACTCACACCTTTTCTCAAATCATTTGTAACAAATATATCAAGGATTGATTGCGGCAAGCGGCTGGGTGGTCATAATAACTTGTCTCAAAATCATATTATGCATAAAATAACAAGCTAAGGGTTGTGGTTGAAAAATCATAGGTAATTTATGCATCAAAGGGATCCAGTGAGCTTGTCGTGCTTATCCGGCGAAGGGGGAAGAGGAGCTCGCGGAACTGGCTTCTAGCTCCACTGCCTGGAGTAGACTTGCAGATCTGGCCTCCACGAGACGGCACGAACGCTCCAATAACTATGCAACATAAACAAACAAACATACAAACCAACAAGTATACCAACAAATATTTAGTATAGTGGTCAGAATAGCGATATATGAATGGGTAGAGTCTTGAGTAGAATCTGTCATGTGGTGTTGAGATACTACTAGTGGTGGAGCGAAGGTGCTTACCAGGAGGGTGGACTGGAGACGAAGCGACACTATGCGTGTAGCCGGCAGAGCGGAGTAACTGAGTGGGTGGGGTGTTTGCCTTGGCTGAGGGTGTTGAGTGTGTGTGGAGAGGGAGAGGGTAGCTAGGTGTATTTATAGCTGGGTGTATGTGGTGTAGCACAGTGAAGTTCACTGTTGGTGAGAATAGTGACGAATGAATCGTCTGACTTAATATGAACAGGAAAGTTATAGGCAGAATATGGGACAAGAGTATTTTGGGAGTTTTCTGGAATATGAACCATGCTTAAGGGATGACATGGTTGGATAGGGAATAGTTTGACAAGAATTTTAGAAACAAGAATGACTGAAATCTGAGTTTGGATGGAGGAGTTTTGGATTTTATAATCATAGGGAGAAAAAGAAAAGGAAAGGAATATTCTTGGAATATTCTAGAATTTGAATATTTAGAGATATTTGGAAAATAAATGTATTTTTGAGCGGGGTGCGAGGAATTATTTTTGGTCTTTTCTTGGGCAGAGGTTTATGTTGGTGGAAACTGTTCCTACCTACTGTGTCACATCAGACAGTAGTGAGGCGGGACCCAAATAGCTAGAATGTTGTGGTATTCTGGTCCGAGTGGGATGTGGTATCTTAGGCCAGGTTTTATAGGATTGAAGACTATCCATACAAACATGGTTTGCCTTTCTTTTTGGAAGTCTGGCTTGAAAGAATCCCAAAGTTAAGCGTGCTCAACTTGGATAAATCTAGAATGGGTGACCAGATGGGAAGTTCCATACTGGAATGAAAATCACAGTCACTGGAGTTCGTATGACTGGAATATGGGTCTGGCTAGTCTTAGGTGGACTGGACAGCATGATGGATGAGTAGTTGAAATTTGGGGTTGTTGGGGGCCTTCGGCTTCCGAAGGTCCTCAAAAACATAATTTGACAATGTTTTCCAAGTATGTGAGAAGGTATCTTCGGAATCAGGTTGCGGATATACAAAAGCATGGTCAAGACGAAGCCTGACTGAAATAGAAGACGATCGTGACGAAGGATGAAACGATCACGAAGCTATGTGCAGAAAAGCTTCGGCATGACAGCAGAAAAGGGGAACCGACTTAAAGATGAAAAGCCAAGTTAGACCTTGGAGAATTACTATAGAGTTATTGATAAAAGCAAAGGGCATTAATGTAATTTTACATGGGCTGCGTCCCGTGCCTATAAATAGATGAACAGTACTCTTGTACTGTTCACGCTGACTTGGCATTGGCATTTCGTTTGTACCCTTACTTTCCTTCAAGCCGAAGCATTTGAGAACAAGTCCCCAACATTGGCGCCCACCTCTGGTGAACTCACTTCCATTTTTTGAGCTTTGAACACCTTCGGCAAGCATCACCTTCGTCATGCCACCGAAAAAAGCTTCAGCGATAGGGGCTGCCACTCTGCAACCGTTGGACCCCAATCAGGACGTCCTTTCTCTTAGGGAGGCCCGAAGCCAGAAGAGGAAGGCCACTAGTCCAACGCCTCCGGAGGATGACTTGGATCAAGAGATCCAAAACCTGGATGTTGGGTCTATGCTTCGTCGCCGAAGGTCTTCAAGGGAGAAGCGGCTTTATAATGTGTGAGCAGGTATCTTCGGACTTGTATCAGAAAGGGAGAAGCTCAAAAGATACAAAGGTTGACACAGCGCCGAAGCTGTGAAGCAGGAAAGCTTCGGCATGTTCGCAGAAAAGGGAACCGACTTAAAGATGAAAAGGCCATTTAGACCTCGATAGAGTGCTATAGAATTATCACCAAATGTAAAGGGCATGTATGTAATTTTGTATGGGTTGTACCCCGTGCCTATAAATAGGTGAACAGTACCCCCGTACTGTTCACGCGGACTTGGCATTTTGCTTTTGCGTCATCCTTGTATTTTCATCTCCTTCCAAGCCGAAGGTACATTTATAATTTGATATTGTTCCTATTTCTCTATGATATAATAAAGTTAAATGAATAATGTTATATAATTGTTCATGCTATCTTTTATGTTTCATATGCTTCGTCTTTCATTAATATATACTGTGATGATGAAGGTTCGTCCTTCATGACCTTCGTCCGAGGATCGTTATATCCTAAGGGAAATAATGCTTCAAAGGACGAAGGACTTTATCGTTTAACATTCTCTGTGTTGCCTTGTTCTTAACTCATAGCATTTGAGAACAAGTCCCCAACATTGGCGCCCACCTCCGGTGAACTCACTTCCACTTTTTGAACTGATGGCTTCGTTCAACGACCAAGCTGGAGCTGCTTCGGACCCGAAGCTGGTGCTACCGATCACAGGTGGCTCGTCCTTAGAGCCAGCTAACAAGAAACAGAAGAAGGAAGCACAGAGAAGGGTACAGCATGTTGGGGTGCAAGGACCCTTCATCAAGACAAGATGGTCTCACATTCCTATTACCTTCTCCCAAGAGGACCTTCAGCTCAAAGATTACCCACACAACGATGCTATGGTTATCTCTTGTGTTATCAAAGGATTTCTGGTCCACAATGTCTTGGTTGACACAGGCAGTGCAGCTGACATCATATTTGCTAAAGCCTTCAGACAAATGCAAGAGCCAGAAGATAAGATTCATGATGCTACACATCCTCTCTGTGGTTTCGGAGGAAGACAGATTGTAGCACTGGGCAAGATCACCATGTCAGTGACCTTCGGATTCATCAACAACACTAGAACTGAGCAAGTTGTGTTTGACATTGTTGACATGGAATATCCTTACAATGCAATTATTGGTCGTGGTACTCTTAATGCCTTCGAAGCAATCCTTCATCCTGCTTATCTTTGCATGAAGATACCTTCGGATCAGGGACCCATTGCTATCCATGGAAGTCAGGAAGCCGCAAGAAGGGCCGAAGGTAATTGGACTGACTCAAAAGCAATCCATAATATAGATGGAGCCGAAGCTTGTGAACAGTACAAATTCAGAAGGGAGAAAGCAGCTTCAGCAGATCAGCCGAAACCTATGCTCTTATGTGAGGACATAGCAGAGCAGAAGGTGCTGTTAGGCTCTCAACTATCAGAAGAGCAGGAAAAAACCTTGATAAGGTTTTTGTTCAATAACAAAGATGTTTTTGCATGGTCAGCCAATGATCTATGCGGAGTTAATAGGGATGTTATTGAGCACTCGCTCAATGTCGATCCATCCTTCAGACCCAGAAAGCAAAGGCTTCGGAAAATGTCAGATGATAAGGCCGAAGGTGCTCGCAACGAAGTCAAAAGACTCCTCAGTGCAGGCGTTATCAGAGAAGTGAAGTACCCAGAATGGCTGGCTAACACTGTTATGGTAAAAAAGGCCAATGGCAAGTGGCGAATGTGCATCGATTTTACAGATCTTAACAAGGCTTGTCCGAAGGATGAATTCCCACTACCAAGGATAGACTCTTTAGTTGATGCAGCAGCTTCGTCAGAGCTCATGAGTCTGTTAGACTGCTATTCAGGCTATCACCAAATTTGGATGAAGAAGGAAGATGAGCCGAAGACTAGCTTCATCACTCCAAGTGGCACATATTGCTATCTTCGGATGCCTGAGGGGCTCAAAAACGCTGGAGGAAGTTTCAGCCGAATGACTGCGAAGGTTCTTCAATCTCAAATAGGCAGAAATGTGTTAACTTATGTTGATGACATCATTGTCAAAAGCACGAAGCAGGAGAATCATATTGCTGATCTGCAGGAGACCTTCGCCAGTTTCAGGCAAGCTGGCTTAAAGTTAAATCCAGAAAAATGTGTCTTCGGAGTGAAGAAGGGAAAATTTCTTGGATGCTTGGTTTCAACAAAGGGCATTGAAGCCAATCCAAGTAAAATTGAAGCTATACTTCGGATGGAGCCACCAACTACAAAGAAGGGGGCTCAAAGATTGACAGGAAGGTTGGCATCTCTCAATAGATTCATATCCAGATCGGCAGAGAGAAATTTACCATTCTTCGAAGTGCTGAAGTCGGCCGAAGTCTTTCAATGGGGACCAATCCAGCAGAAGGCTTTCGAAGAACTGAAACAGTATTTGATAGATCTAACAACATTGACTCCACCAATGCCAGGGGCTCCTTTATTGTTATATGTGGCAGCTTCGCACTCAGCGGTAAGTGCAGCGCTTGTTCAGGAGAAGCTTGATGGTCAAGTCAAAAGGCAGGCCCCAATATATTTTGTTTCCGAGGTCCTTAGTTTATCAAAGAAAAATTATACAGAGTTGGAGAAGATACTGTATGCTGTCTTGATGGCCTCCAGGAAGCTTCGACACTATTTCCAAGCTTATAACATAATTGTTCCTTCATCACAACCTCTGAAGGATATTATGAGGAACAGAGAAGCTACTGGAAGGATTGGAAAATGGGCTGCAGAGCTCAATGAATTTTGTATTGAATATGTTCATAGATCTTCGATTCAGTCGCAGGCACTGGCAGACTTTATTGCTGATTGGACACCAGGGGCTCAGGAGGAGGAAGCAAATAAAGACAACGAAGCCTGGATAGTGTTTTGTGATGGATCTTGGGGAACCTTCGGAGCAGGAGCGGCTGCTGTGTTGGTTTCACCTTCCAAAGTCAAAACCTGTTATGCGGCAAAACTTGATTTTAATTGCACAAATAACATTGCTGAGTACGAAGCATTGATTTTAGGTCTTCGGAAGTTAAAAGCAATGGGAATCAGAAGGGCCATACTTAAAACTGATTCCCAGGTTGTTTCGGGTCATATTGACAAAAGTTGTAAGGCTAAGGATCCGAAGCTTGAAAAATATCTGGATATGGTTCGAAGAGTCGAAGCTTCCTTCGAAGGGTTTTCTGTCAAGAATATCCCTCGAGGACAAAATGAGCATGCTGATCTGCTAGCTAAGTCAGCAGCACAGGGGCTGCCTTTACCTTCGGATGTGTTCTTTGAAACAATAAAAGCACCTTCGGTGGAACTCCTTGAAAGAGCAGTTCTTAATATATCTCCTGTTTTTAGTGAAGATTGGAGAACTGAGATCATCTCTTACCTTCAGGGTAAATTTCTTTCAGATGACGAAGCTTATAACAAGAGAATAGAGGCAAGAGCTCGTCCATATGTCATGATAGAAGGGGAGTTGTACAAACATGGAGTTTGTGCTCCGTTGCTCAAATGCTTATCCAGAACCGAAGGTATAGAGTTAATGAAAGAAATACATGCAGGCCTGTGTGGATCTCACATCGGATCTAGGCCGTTACTTGGAAAAATTTTCCGTCAAGGATTTTATTGGCCGAAGGCAGCTTCGGATGCAGCAGAATTGGTTCAAAAGTGCGAAGGTTGTCAGAAATGTGCAAGAGATCAAAAACAACCTTCGTCCTTGACACAGCTCATACAACCCACTTGGCCATTGCAAAGGTGGGGCCTTGACTTGTTAGGTCCGTTACCACCGGCCCAAGGGAACTTGAGATATGTTGTGGTAGCTGTGGAATATTTTTCTAAATGGACTGAGGCGAAGCCTTTAGCCACAATAACTTCGGCTACCGTCCAAAAGTTTTTCTGGCAGAATATTGTTTGTCGTTTCGGGGTGCCAAAGGCTATCACTGTGGACAATGGAACACAGTTTGACTCCGAAGCTTTCAGGGATTTCTGTGACCAAATTGGTACGAAGATCCATTTTGCATCAGTCAGGCACCCGGAGTCAAATGGACTCGTTGAAAGAGCCAACGGCATTATCATGACAGGAATAATGAAGCTAATCTTCAATCAACCTAGAGGAAAATGGCCAGATCAGCTAACCAAAGTGGTGTGGAGCCACAACACGACAACATCAAGGTCTACAGGTTTCACTCCATTTAAATTATTATTCGGTGACGAAGCAATAACTCCAGAGGAAGCTAAAGCCGGATCAATAAGGATAGTAGCTTCGGCAGAATCAGATTCCGAAGCTGTTTATTCTATAGAAAAAGATGCTTTAGAAGGGATCAGACTGCAAGCTGTGGAGAATATTAATAAATATCAAGCTGAAACAGTCAAATGGTGGGATAGAAAGGTTCGGCTAAAAAATATTGAGCCAGGGCACTTGGTACTTCGGAGGGTGGCCAACCCGGAAACAGTGGGCAAATTGCAGTTGAAATGGGACGGGCCTTTCTTAGTAGCATCTTCGTCAAGGCCCGGTTCATACAGATTGAAAGATATGGACGGCAATGACATTCCTAGGTCTTGGAATGCGGATGAGCTTCGGCGATATTATGTATAATTCGATGTAATTTTTCACATTTTTATTTTTATTTCTTCTTTCATGGCACCCTTTTCCTTTCCAAAGGGGGAGAAAGGTTTTTAATGGGGCCAGCATATGTAATTTCCTTTTTTAGACTTATAAGAGCAAAATCCCCCAAAAAATGTAAATGTAAAAGCTGAGAGCGCACCATCGAGTGCCGAAAAGTAAAAACGAAGAAGCTCCAAAGACGTTCCTAAGGGAATGCAGAGCTTATACCGCCTAAGTAAAAGGCGAAGAAGCTCCAAAGTCGTTCCTAAGGGAATGCAGAGCTTATACCGCCTAAGTAAAAGGCGAAGAAGCTCCAAAGTCGTTCCTAAGGGAATGCAGAGCTTACAGCGAAAAGTCAACGCTGATTCCGCCAAAAGTAAAGGCGAAGAAGCTCCAAAGTCGTTCCTAAGGGAATGCAGAGCTTACAGCGAAAAGTCAACGCTGATTCCGCCAAAAGTAAAGGCGAAGAAGCTCCAAAGTCGTTCCTAAGGGAATGCAGAGCTAAGGTGTGATTGTTTTTAAGAAAATAATGGCTATGAATATAGCTTCGGATACGTGTTTGGCCATTTATTTGCACAACACATTACATCATAGCATTTGCATTCATAAACATTCATCTAGGCATATGTAGGATAATCATCTTCATAGCATAAAATGATTGCTTCGGCAAGAAGAGAAAAAAGAAAGGGAAAAAGAGCTTCGTGCACAAAAAAGAGGGGAAACTATTGTTTTTATGGAGAGCTTCGGAAAAAAGGAAAATGATGTTTTCTATGCTTCGTTGCGTACGAAAAGAAGGGAAGGTGTTTTTTTTTCGCCTTCGGCTCAAAAAAGGAAATTTCGTCCACATCAAAGCATTTCTCATACATCAGTGAGAGGTTAAGGATATATTACAAGGTATGAACAGTATACATGGAAGTTTTGTTTACATTTACAAAAGTTATCTCAAAAGTTTTTCAAGTACTGTCTGCAGTCTACTATCTAAATCTCCAAGGAGCTTCGGCTTCGGCGTTATTTTTGATCATCAGCTTCGGCTTCGTCATCCTACATGAATAAGGTTATTGGAAGTCAGAATCAAGTTTATAGGAAAAGGTAAGCACAAGGTATGATTTCTTACTGGATCAAGGTGGCTACGAGCTTCGTCTCCAGCTTTCTCTCGACCACCTTTTGTCCATATCATTTTTACAAATCGATTCGAGATGCTTCGGGCGAGATCAGGGATGTCATCCAGGATTGATGGTGACAAAGTAAAATTTGGCCTATTGACAATTTTCCCATGATCACAGCCAGCCTTCATGAAGGCTGCAGCAGTCCCTCGAGAAGCCACCCAGGCACAGAAGTCACCATGCCCAGCTATGACTTCGTCGAGTTCGTCAATCTCCCCCTCAATGTGTTCGAAGGTTTTTGGCAGATCTTCAGCTGAGGGGGTAAATTTTCCACTACTGGCTCCAGCCGAGTAAAAAATCTTTCTTAGTCGTTGAATGCACTTGTTGCTAAACTCCAGGCATTTTTCTTGAAGATTTGTCAGTAGTTTTCTCAAATCCGAATTTTGCTGAGCTTCGGCTTCAAGTTTTGCATTGAGATCTTGTTTTTCCCGTTCGAACTGCTCAGACTGGCGGAGAAGCTTTGTGTTCAGTTCTGATATTTTTGCTTCAGCTTCCGCCAGTAAGCCTTCGGCTGCCTGGAGCTCAAAGTTCTTTTTCTCAAAAGCATCTGATTGCTCCTTTATTTTGTTTTCCAAATTTCCGATTATAATTTCATGCTTTTTATCTTCAAGATCTTGCTGCATTTGCAAGGCTTTGCTCAATAACATACTCTACACAAACACAACCTTCGTCAGACATGTTTTTATTAGAAGCAATAAATGTTAAGAGACGTCATTTACCTTGAAGTTGGAGTAAAACAAACTACCAACGACATGTTGTCGTCGGTAGCGGCTGATATCTGCTTCTAGCTTCGGGAATCCAATACTCTTGGACAGAGTACTAATAACTTTGGCCCCTGTTTGGTCCCGAATACACTCTAATTTCTCATCATCAACGCCTCCGAAGAGGAGTGCCCCAGGTTTGTATCCACAGGATTGGGCATACTCTTTAAGCTCTTCTATTTCAGCTTTTGTTAGATGTTCTCCAACTAAGTTTTGGAACGCGAAGGCTTCGATTTCTGAAGCTTCGTCAGCAATTTCTTTTCCTTTCTTTGACGCTACGGTCACAGTCTCTTCGGCAACAGTGGCAGCTTCTTCTGCAGCCATGTCTAGCAGCATTTGGTCAATATGTTCAATTGTGCTCTCCAAATTCAAATCTTCAGCTGAGGCAACTTCGGCGGTTGCGGCCTCCGAAGGTGCAATTTCAATATCTGCCCCTTCTGCAGCTGCTTGTGTTTTTTGGGCCGAAGATCTTGGCGGTGTTTTGTCAATTACCTCTGTTACGGTAATGATTCTTTGTTTCTTTGCCTTGATTATTTTCCTCGATTTCTCGGGCTCCTTGTCCTTCTGAAAAAACTTTGTCAGTTGAGGATCCAGTGGACTTAGCTTCGCAGGTAAGGATTCAGTCATTACCTTCAGAATTTCCTCAACAACAGCAGCAGAAGGTGATGCGGGAGTTTCTTCTGCTTCGGATATTTGTTGCTTCGGAGAAGAAGCTTTCCTTTTCTTTGGAATTTTCTTCTTTATTGGCTCTTTTTCGCCTTCATCTAAGGCTTCAGTTCTCCTTTTCCTTTTTTGGCCTCCGGCACCTTTGTTCAGATCTTCGTAGTCTGGGTACTCGAAACCCAAGGCGTCCAATACTCGATTTAGCCTTCGTTTCGGTCGAGTGCCGAAGGCTGCGGTCATCAATTGATCTTCTTTTTTCGAATAATTGCCAAGTATCTCGTTGCACATCACTTCAATCATATCCAGCCACTCTTGGCAAGGAGTTTTAAAGTATTTCTTAAATTTGAAGTAGTAAGGCAAGCGTACAAGTTCACCTTTTTTCTTCTCCCCCTCCAGCTTCGGCATTTCCCACTCTTTTACACTAGGGAAAACCTTGAAAGCCAAGAATTCCTGGACCAGGTCCCTTGTACTGATATTCTCTGCAATTATTTTGAATTCATACATTGCTTTTTGAGTTGGACCCTCTGGTAACATGTGGCACTGGGGGCGGGTTTCTCCGAAGGTCAGTTCCAGTGGACTCTGCACAAGCTTTTCTTTATCATCATCAACCTTAACATAGAACCATTCCGATTTCCACCCTGCTGCCCATTTGCTTCGGTAGCTGATCACAGGATACTTCGTAGTTTTCCGATACGCAAAATTATAGCAACCAAAATTGTCATGTAATCCATCCTTTCTAGCCTTTGTCTGATAGTGCAGTTCATGAACTCGGCAAAAGCTGTCCGCAAACGGTTCCACCGCCTGGCTTCGGAGTGCCCAGATATAAACACTAAGCCTCACAATAGCGTTAGGGGTTAGCTGGTGAAAATAGATTCCGAAATTCTTCAGTATCTCTGCAATAATCCCATGAAGGGGGAATCTTAATCCAGCCTTTAGGAAGCTTTTAAAAATAACAATTTCATCTTTCTCCGGCTTTGGGGTAGTCTCTTCTCCCCCGAAGCGTAATAGCTTCTTTTGATTTTCAGTAAAATAACCTGACTTTACCATCTTGGACAAATCAGCCTTCGAAACAGTAGATTTCCCGAAGTCCAAATGACTGGGTTTGCTTGGTGTGGCAAGGTGATAATCATCTTCGGAGTCAGTTTCCTCAGCATCTTCCCCTTCTGCTT